>NC_140369.1:26165000-26175000 GCF_054491055.1 Hypomesus nipponensis
GGGAGGGAGGGAGGGAGGGAGGGAGGGAGGGAGGGGAGGGGAGGGGAGGGGAGGGGAGGGGAGGGGAGGGAGGGGAGGGCTGGGTTTTAATTGTTGACAAACAACAATCCTTCACCCAAACCCCATGACAGGGTCCAATTGGGACAGTAATGGCCATTGGCAGGAAATAAATCAATCAATAAGAGCGGGAGGGAGGGAGGGAGGGAGGGAGGGGAGGGCTGACTTCTCAGAGCTGGAGGGAGGGAGGGAGGGGAGGACTGACTTCTCAGAGCTGGAGGGAGGGAGGGAGGGAGGGAGGGAGGGAGGGAGGGAGGGAGGGGAGGGCTGACTTCTCAGAGCTGGAGGGAGGGAGGGAGGGGAGGACTGACTTCTCAGAGCGGGAGGGAGGGAGGGAGGGAGGGAGGGAGGGAGGGAGGGAGGGAGGGAGGGAGGGGAGGGCTGACTTCTCAGAGCGGGAGGGAGGGAGGGAGGGGGGAGGGGAGTGGAGTGGAGGGCTGACTTCTCAGAGCAGGAGGGAGGGAGGGAGGGAGGGAGGGAGGGAGGGAGGGAGGGAGGGAGGGAGGGAGGGAGGGAGGGAGGGAGGGAGGAGAGGAGAGGAGAGTGGAGGGGAGGGGAGGGGAGGGGAGTGGAGTGGAGGGGAGGGCTGACTTCTCAGAGCGGGAGGGAGGGAGGGAGGGGGGAGGGGAGTGGAGTGGAGGGCTGACTTCTCAGAGCAGGAGGGAGGGAGGGAGGGAGGGAGGGAGGGAGGGAGGGAGGGAGGGAGGGAGGGAGGGAGGGAGGAGAGGAGAGGAGAGTGGAGGGGAGGGGAGGGGAGTGGAGTGGAGGGGAGGGCTGACTTCTCAGAGCGGGAGGGAGGGAGGGAGGGAGGGAGGGAGGGAGGGAGGGAGGGAGGGAGGGAGGGAGGGAGGGAGGGAGGGAGGGAGGGAGGGGAGGGCTGACTTCTCAGAGCGGGAGGGAGGGAGGGCTGACTTCTCAGAGCTGGAGGGAGGGAGGGGAGGGCTGACTTCTCAGAGCGGGAGGGAGGGAGGGAGGGGGGGAGGGGAGTGGAGTGGAGGGCTGACTTCTCAGAGCAGGAGGGAGGGAGGGAGGGAGGGAGGGAGGGAGGGCTGACTTCTCAGAGCGGGCGGGAAGGAGGGAGGGAGGGAGGGAGGGAGGGAGGGAGGGAGGGTGGGAGTGAGGGAGGGAGGGAGGGAGGGAGGGAGGGAGGGAGGGAGGGAGGGAGGGAGGGGGGAGGGGAGTGGAGTGGAGGGCTGACTTCTCAGAGCAGGAGGGAGGGAGGGAGGGAGGGAGGGAGGGAGGGAGGGCTGACTTCTCAGAGCGGGCGGGAAGGAGGGAGGGAGGGAGGGAGGGAGGGAGGGAGGGAGGGAGGGAGGGAGGGTGGGAGTGAGGGAGGGAGGGAGGGAGGGAGGGAGGGAGGGAGGGAGGGAGGGAGGGAGGGAGGGAGGGGAGGGCTGACTTCTCAGAGCGGGAGGGAGGGAGGGAGGGCTGACTTCTCAGAGCTGGAGGGAGGGAGGGAGGGCTGACTTCTCAGAGCGGGAGGGAGGGAGGGAGGGAGGGAGGGAGGGAGGGAGGGAGGGAGGGAGGGAGGGAGGGAGGGCTGACTTCTCAGAGCGGGCGGGAAGGAGGGAGGGAGGGAGGGAGGGAGGGAGGGAGGGAGGGAGGGAGGGTGGGAGTGAGGGAGGGAGGGAGGGAGGGAGGGAGGGAGGGAGGGAGGGAGGGGAGGGCTGACTTCTCAGAGCGGGAGGGAGGGAGGGAGGGCTGACTTCTCAGAGCGGGAGGGAGGGAGGGAGGGAGGGGGGAGGGGAGTGGAGTGGAGGGCTGACTTCTCAGAGCAGGGAGGGAGGGAGGGAGGGAGGGAGGGAGGGAGGGAGGGAGGGAGGGAGGGAGGGAGGGAGGGAGGGAGGGAGGGAGGGGAGGGGAGGGGAGGGGAGGGAGGGGAGGGGAGGGCTGACTTCTCAGAGCGGGCGGGAGGGAGGGAGGGAGGGCTGACTTCTCAGAGCGGGAGGGAGGGAGGGCTGACTTTTCAGAGCAGGAGGGAGGGAGGGAGGGAGGGAGGGAGGGAGGGAGGGAGGGAGGGAGGGAGGGAGGGAGGGCTTCTCAGAGCGGGAGGGAGGGAGGGCTGACTTCTCAGAGCAGGAGGGAGGGAGGGAGGGAGGGAGGGAGGGAGGGAGGGAGGGAGGGAGGGAGGGAGGGAGGGAGGGAGGGAGGGAGGGAGGGAGGGAGGGCTGGGTTTTAATTGTTGACAAATAACAATCCTGTCTTTGATCTCAGTCCCACTGAATGTGATGTGAGTTCAGGGTTCGGCTCAGAGTTTGTAAAACCTGCTGTCTGGAATACACCTCTGATGATAAGAGAGAAACAACATGTTGACTTAGAAAGTCAGTTGCTAAGTCACTTCTCAACAGGTGAAGTGTATTTTCATCATTCCTCTGCTTATCCCTGCAGTGTGGATCATGGTGGAGAGTGCAGGATCAAACCTGGCCTTAGGAGATGTGAGTATTGACTGCTACTTGGTTCTAGTACACAAGGTCATACAGGGACAATACCATTAGTGACTTGGACACTGTCACAAATAGACACACACACACTGTAAACACTACTTTTAGAAGCAGTAAGTTAACACAATTAATTAATTCAAGAGAGAGAGAGAGAGAGAGAGAGAGAGAATGAAAGGGGGAGGGCAGGAAGAGGGAGACATTCTAATGTGAATGATGATGATCAGTAATATATTGTGTCTTGGTCTCCCCCATCAGATGCCTGTGAGCTCACACTGGACCCAAACACAGCAGAGAGATACCTCTCTCTGTCTGAGGAGAACAGAAAGGTGACAAGGAGGAGAGAGAAGCAGCCGTATCCTGATCACCCAGAGAGATTTGAGTACTGTCCACAGGTGCTGTGTAGAGAGGGTCTGTCTGGGCGCTGTTACTGGGAGGCAGAGTGGAGTGGAGGAGGGGTTCATATAGCAGTGACATATAAAGGAATCAGCAGGAGAGGAGGGGGTGATGACTGTGTGCTTGGATACAATAACAAGTCCTGGAGTCTGGAGTGTGATGATAACAGTTACTCTGCCAGGCACAATAATAAGAGTACTGCCATACCTGCCCCCCCCTCCAGCTCCCACAGAGTAGGAGTGTATCTGGACTGGCCGGCCGGCACTCTGTCCTTCTACACAGTCTCCTCTGACACACTGACCCACCTGCACACATTCCACAGCACATTCACTGAGCCCCTCTATCCTGGGTTCTGGGTTTATTCTGACTCCTCAGTGTCCCTGTGTCAGGTAGAATAGCCCACACACACTCTCACACACTGTGCTCACATAGATGTCAGTGAAGATTGAACTGTAGACAGTTGGAATTGATATCCCAGAGTTTTTGTAAATATTGGTGTGTGTAGAATGTTTGTTTTGTTTGAACCTTTAGTTTGTACATATTACTAATATTAAATATTATTAATATCTCTAAATATTACCGACTCACCAGAGTAAGTTATTTTTCCAAAACAGAAGCTATCTAGCTTTAGTTAGCTTCCGTTACCTAGCAACCAAGCACAATGCTACTACCTGCTAGTGTTACTTGTTAGCCTCCTAATTGTACATTTTGAAGCCATACTATAGTGTTTGTCATCTAGTTTTTGTCTATCGGAAAATAGTCTGTTGGAATGTTCAGAATCACATGTGATGCTTCTCCTTAACGGGTTAATTGTTGACAAACAACAATCTTGTCTTTGATCTCAGTCCCACTGAATGTGATGAAATAAATAGTGTCTAACTGACTAAATAAGGTGAAATAAAGATGTTTTATATAGGATGATAGAAGACAAGCTGTGTGTTTGTTGGTGACCCAGTGAACCTAGACACACACACACACACACACACACATGGACAAACACACACACACACACACACACACACACACATGCATGCATACATACACTATAGAAGCTACATTTAGGACCAATAATATGACTGGGCTTCAAAGCAGGAGGGAGGGAGGGAGGGAGGGAGGGAGGGAGGGAGGGAGGGAGGGAGGGAGGGAGGGAGGGAGGGAGGGAGGGAGGGAGGGAGGGAGGGAGGGAGGGAGGGAGGGAGGGAGGGGGGGAGGGGGGAGGGGGAGGGAGGGAGGGGAAGGAGCGAGGGAGGGAGGGGGGGAGGGGAGGGAGGGGGAGGGAGGGAGGGGAAGGAGTGAGGGAGGGAGGGGGGGAGGGGAGGGAGGGTTTTAATTGTTGACAAACAACAATCTTGTCTTTGATCTCAGTCCCACTGAATGTGATGAACTAAATAGTGTCTAACTGACTAAATAAGGATAAATTAAGATGTTTTATATAGGATGATAGAAGACTAGCTGTGTGTTTGTTGGTGACCCAGTGAACCTAGACACACACACACACACACACACACACACACACACATGGACAAACACACGCACACACACACACACATGCATGCAAACATACACTATAAAAACTACATTTAGGACCAATAATATGACTGGGCTTCAAAGCAGGAGGGAGGGAGGGAGGGAGGGAGGGGTGGGGGGAACGAGGGAGGGAGGGAGTGGTGGGGGGAGGGGAGGGGAGGGGAGGGGAGGGGAGGGGAGGGGAGGGGAGGGGAGGGGAGGGGAGGGGAGGGCTGGGTTTTAATTGTTGACAAACAACAATCCTGTCTTTGAACTCAGTCCCACTGAATGTGATGAACTAAATAGTGTCTTACTGACTAAATAAGGTGAAATAAAGATGTTTTATATAGGATGATAGAAGACAAGCTGTGTGTTTGTTGGTGACCCAGTGGACCTAGACACACACACACACACACACATGGACACACACACACACACACACATGCATGCATACACACACACACACAAATGCATGCAAACATACACTATAAAAACAACATTTAGGACCAATAATATGACTGGGCTTCAAAGCAGGAGGGAGGGAGGGAGGGAGGGGAAGGAGCGAGTGAGGGAGGGAGGGAGGGGTGGGGGGAGGGGAGGGGAGGGGAGGGGAGGGGAGGATTGGGTTTTAATTGTTGACAAACAACAATCCTGTCTTTGAACTCAGTCCCACTGAATGTGATGAACTAAATAGTGTCTTACTGACTAAATAAGGTGAAATAAAGATGTTTTATATAGGATGATAGAAGACAAGCTGTGTGTTTGTTGGTGACCCAATGGACCTAGACACACACACACACACACACACACATGGACACACACACACACACATGCATGCATACATACACTATAACAAGTACATTTAGGACCAATAATATGACTGGGCTTCAAAGCAGGAGGGAGGGAGGGGTGGGGGGAGGGGAGGGGAGGGGAGGGGAGGGGAGGGGAGGGGAGGGGAGGGGAGGGGAGGGGAGGGGAGGGGAGGGGAGGGGAGGGGAGGGGAGGGGAGGGGAGGGGAGGGGAGGGGAGGGGAGGGGAGGACTGGGTTTTAATTGTTGACAAACAACAATCCTGTCTTTGAACTCAGTCCCACTGAATGTGATGAACTAAATAGTGTCTTACTGACTAAATAAGGTGAAATAAAGATGTTTTATATAGGATGATAGAAGACAAGCTGTGTGTTTGTTGGTGACCCAGTGGACCTAGACACACACACACACACACACACACACACATGGACACACACACACACACACACATGCATGCATACATACACTATAGAAGCTACATTTAGGACCAATAATATGACTGGGCTTCAAAGCAGGAGGGAGGGAGGGAGGGGAAGGAGTGAGGGAGGGAGGGAGTGAGGGAGGGAGGGAGGGAGGGAGGGAGGGAGGGAGGGAGGGAGGGAGGGAGGGAGGGAGGGAGGGAGGGAGGGAGGGAGGGAGGGAGGGAGGGGGAGGGAGGGAGGGGGAGGGAGGGAGGGGGAGGGAGGGAGGGTTTTAATTGTTGACATACAACAATCTTGTCTTTGATCTCAGTCCCACTGAATGTGATGAACTAAATAGTGTCTTACTGACTAAATAAGGATAAATTAAGATGTTTTATATAGGATGATAGAAGACTAGCTGTGTGTTTGTTGGTGACCCAGTGGACCTAGACACACACACACACACACACACACACACACACACACACACATGGACACACACACACACACAAATGCATGCAAACATACACTATAAAAACAACATTTAGGACCAATAATATGACTGGGCTTCAAAGCAGGAAGGAGGGAGGGAGGGAGGGAGGGGAAGGAGCGAGTGAGGGAGGGAGGGAGGGGTGGGGGGAGGGGAGGGGAGGGGAGGGGAGGGGAGGGGAGGGGAGGGGAGGGGAGGGGAGGGGAGGGGAGGGGAGGGGAGGGGAGGGGAGGGGAGGGGAGGGGAGGGGAGGGGAGGGGAGGACTGGGTTTTAATTGTTGACAAACAACAATCCTGTCTTTGAACTCAGTCCCACTGAATGTGATGAACTAAATAGTGTCTTACTGACTAAATAAGGTGAAATAAAGATGTTTTATATAGGATGATAGAAGACAAGCTGTGTGTTTGTTGGTGACCCAATGGACCTAGACACACACACACACACACACACACACATGGACACACACACACACACACACATGCATGCATACATACACTATAGAAGCTACATTTAGGACCAATAATATGACTGGGCTTCAAAGCAGGAGGGAGGGAGGGAGGGGAAGGAGCCAGGGAGGGGAGGGAGTGAGGGAGGGAGGGGGGAGGGGGAGGGAGGGAGGGGAGGGAGGGAGGGTTTTAATTGTTGACAATCAACATTCCTGTCTTTGAACTCAGTCCCACTGAATGTGATGAAATAAATAGTGTCTTACTGACTAAATAAGGTGAAATACAGATGTTTTATATAGGATGATAGAAGACAAGCTGTGTGTTTGTTGGTGACCCAGTGGACCTAGACACACACACACACACACACACACACACATGGACACACACACACACACACACATGCATGCATACATACACTATAGAAGCTACATTTAGGACCAATAATATGACTGGGCTTCAAAGCAGGAGGGAGGGAGGGAGGGGAAGGAGTGAGGGAGGGAGGGAGTGAGTGAGGGAGGGAGGGAGGGAGGGAGGGAGGGAGGGAGGGAGGGAGGGAGGGAGGGAGGGAGGGAGGGAGGGAGGGAGGGAGGGAGGGAGGGAGGGAGGGAGGGAGGGAGGGTTTTAATTGTTGACATACAACAATCTTGTCTTTGATCTCAGTCCCACTGAATGTGATGAACTAAATAGTGTCTTACTGACTAAATAAGGATAAATTAAGATGTTTTATATAGGATGATAGAAGACTAGCTGTGTGTTTGTTGGTGACCCAGTGGACCTAGACACACACACACACACACACACACACACACACACACATGGACACACACACACACACAAATGCATGCAAACATACACTATAAAAACAACATTTAGGACCAATAATATGACTGGGCTTCAAAGCAGGAGGGAGGGAGGGAGGGAGGGAGGGGAAGGAGCGAGTGAGGGAGGGAGGGAGGGGTGGGGGGAGGGGAGGGGAGGGGAGGGGAGGGGAGGGGAGGGGAGGGGAGGGGAGGGGAGGGGAGGGGAGGGGAGGGGAGGGGAGGGGAGGGGAGGGGAGGGGAGGGGAGGGGAGGGGAGGGGAGGACTGGGTTTTAATTGTTGACAAACAACAATCCTGTCTTTGAACTCAGTCCCACTGAATGTGATGAACTAAATAGTGTCTTACTGACTAAATAAGGTGAAATAAAGATGTTTTATATAGGATGATAGAAGACAAGCTGTGTGTTTGTTGGTGACCCAATGGACCTAGACACACACACACACACACACACACACACACACATGGACACACACACACATGCATGCATACATACACTATAACAACTACATTTAGGACCAATAATATGACTGGGCTTCAAAGCAGGAGGGAGGGAGGGGTGGGGGGAGGGGAGGGGAGGGGAGGGGAGGGGAGGGGAGGGGAGGGGAGGGGAGGGGAGGGGAGGGGAGGGGAGGGGAGGGGAGGCGAGGGGAGGGGAGGGGAGGGGAGGGGAGGGGAGGGGAGGGGAGGGGAGGGGAGGACTGGGTTTTAATTGTTGACAAACAACAATCCTGTCTTTGAACTCAGTCCCACTGAATGTGATGAACTAAATAGTGTCTTACTGACTAAATAAGGTGAAATAAAGATGTTTTATATAGGATGATAGAAGACAAGCTGTGTGTTTGTTGGTGACCCAGTGGACCTTGACACACACACACACACACACACACACACACATGGACACACACACACACACACACATGCATGCATACATACAATATAGAAGCTACATTTAGGACCAATAATATGACTGGGCTTCAAAGCAGGAGGGAGGGAGGGAGGGGAAGGAGTGAGGGAGGGAGGGAGTGAGGGAGGGAGGGGGGAGGGTGAGGGAGGGAGGGGAGGGAGGGAGGGAGGGTTTTAATTGTTGACAAACAACAATCCTGTCTTTGATCTCAGTCCCACTGAATGTGATGAACTAAATAGTGTCTTACTGACTAAATAAAGTGAAATAAAGATGTTTTATATAGGATGATAGAAGACTAGCTGTGTGTTTGTTGGTGACCCAGTGGACCTAGACACACACACACACACACACACACACATGGACACACACACACACACACACATGCATGCATACATACACTATAGAAGCTACATTTAGGACCAATAATATGACTGGGCTTCAAAGCAGGAGGGAGGGAGGGAGGGGAAGGAGCCAGGGAGGGGAGGGAGTGAGGGAGGGAGGGGGGAGGGGGAGGGAGGGAGGGGAGGGAGGGAGGGTTTTAATTGTTGACAATCAACATTCCTGTCTTTGAACTCAGTCCCACTGAATGTGATGAAATAAATAGTGTCTTACTGACTAAATAAGGTGAAATACAGATGTTTTATATAGGATGATAGAAGACAAGCTGTGTGTTTGTTGGTGACCCAGTGGACCTAGACACACACACACACACACACATGGACACACACACACACACACACATGCATGCATACACACACACACACAAATGCATGCAAACATACACTATAAAAACAACATTTAGGACCAATAATATGACTGGGCTTCAAAGCAGGAGGGAGGGAGGGAGGGAGGGGAAGGAGCGAGTGAGGGAGGGAGGGAGGGGTGGGGGGAGGGGAGGGGAGGGGAGGGGAGGGGAGGGGAGGGGAGGGGAGGGGAGGGGAGGGGAGGGGAGGGGAGGGGAGGGGAGGGGAGGGGAGGGGAGGGGAGGACTGGGTTTTAATTGTTGACAAACAACAATCCTGTCTTTGAACTCAGTCCCACTGAATGTGATGAACTAAATAGTGTCTTACTGACTAAATAAGGTGAAATACAGATGTTTTATATAGGATGATAGAAGACAAGCTGTGTGTTTGTTGGTGACCCAGTGGACCTAGACACACACACACACACACACACACACACTTGGACACACACACACACACACACATGCATGCATACATACACTATAGAAGCTACATTTAGGACCAATAATATGACTGGGCTTCAAAGCAGGAGGGAGGGAGGGAGGGGAAGGAGTGAGGGAGGGAGGGAGTGAGTGAGGGAGGGAGGGAGGGAGGGAGGGAGGGAGGGAGGGAGGGAGGGAGGGAGGGAGGGAGGGAGGGAGGGAGGGAGGGAGGGAGGGAGGGAGGGAGGGAGGGGGAGGGAGGGAGGGTTTTAATTGTTGACATACAACAATCTTGTCTTTGATCTCAGTCCCACTGAATGTGATGAACTAAATAGTGTCTTACTGACTAAATAAGGATAAATTAAGATGTTTTATATAGGATGATAGAAGACTAGCTGTGTGTTTGTTGGTGACCCAGTGGACCTAGACACACACACACACACACACACACACACACACACACATGGACACACACACACACACAAATGCATGCAAACATACACTATAAAAACAACATTTAGGACCAATAATATGACTGGGCTTCAAAGCAGGAGGGAGGGAGGGAGG
>NC_140369.1:26192500-26502500 GCF_054491055.1 Hypomesus nipponensis
AGGCATGTATGCTCTAGCCTAGGTCATTCTGTATAGCTACTCTTGTATTGATCGCAGTCGCTCCGATCGGGGCTACGCACCCAGGTCGGCAGCTCTCCGTGTTGTGTTTGTGTTGCTTATTCCCCAGCGGTTTCATGATTCCTCCTGTTGGTGAGTATGTTTTCGTTTGGTCTCTACCTTCCTACCCTTTTACTTTTGGGGATTCTTCTTTGGGCGTTGGGCAGGCGCCCGTTGATTTATATAATTCCCCGCGGGGTCCAAGCTCCAAACATTGTAGTACATTTATTATTCTGTAATAAATATCTTTCACTTAACCAGGTCTCTCCTGATTGAAATATGGCTGTGCAGTAGAGTCACTCTGTACGGAGCCACAGCACTGATATGGCTGTGCAGTAGAGTCACTCTGTACGGAGTCACAGCACTGATATGGCTGTGCAGTAGTCACTCTGTACGGAGTCACAGCACTGATATGGCTGTGCAGTAGAGTCACTCTGTATGGAGCCACAGCACTGATATGGCTGTGCAGTAGAGTCACTCTGTACGGAGCCACAGCACTGATATGGCTGTGCAGTAGAGTCACTCTGTACGGAGTCACAGCACTGATATGACTGTGCAGTAGAGTCACTCTGTACGGAGCCACAGCACTGATACGGCTGTGCAGTAGTCACTCTGTACGGAACCACAGCACTGATACGGCTGTGCAGTAGAGTCACTCTGTACGGAGCCACAACACTGATATGGCTGTGCAGTAGTCACTCTGTACGGAGTCACAGCACTGATATGGCTGTGCAGTAGAGTCACTCTGTACGGAGCCACAGCACTGATATGGCTGTGCAGTAGAGTCACTCTGTATGGAGGTTTGATGTGACCAGAGACTGTGGTGTGTGTGGTGGCTCATGTTATTTTACACTGCAGTGTCTCCAGCCAGTGTGCACAGGGCCGCTCATAGTAATCAGATAAGATCATGTACCGAGGAGAGAGACGGGCTCAGCGCAGGAAGCAACGCTGGCTGAGTAGGAGACAGAGATGGGTGAATGTGTGAATGTGTGTGTGTGTGTGTGTGTGTGTTTACACAGTGCGTGTGTACACACATGAGGGTGTATGCTTGAGAGAGGATGCCTGTGCACACTGTGAGGACTGTACATGATCTCCACACTGTGAGGACTGTACATGATCTCACACTGTGAGGACTGTACATGATCTCACACTGTGAGGACTGTACATGATCTCCACACTGTAAGGACTGTACATGATCTCCACACTGTAAGGACTGTACATGATCTCACACTGTGAGGACTGTACATGATCTCCACACTGTGAGGACTGTACATGATCTTCACACTGTGAGGACTGTACATGATCTCCACACTGTGAGGACTGTACATGATCTCAACACTGTGAGGACTGTACATGATCTCCACACTGTGAGGACTGTCATGATCTCCACACTGTGAGGACTGTACATGATCTCCACACTGTGAGGACTGTACATGATCTCCACCCTGTGAGGACTGTACATGATCTCCACACTGTGAGGACTGTACATGATCTCCGATCACACTGTGAGGACTGTACATGATCTCCACACTGTGAGGACTGTACATGATCTCCACCCTGTGAGGACTGTACATGATCTCCACACTGTGAGGACTGTACATGATCTCCACACTGTGAGGACTGTACATGATCTCCACACTGTGAGGACTGTACATGATCTCCACCCTGTGAGGACTGTACATGATCTCCACACTGTGAGGACTGTACATGATCTCCACACTTTGAGGACTGTACATGATCTCCACACTGTGAGGACTGTACATGATCTCCACACTGTGAGGACTGTACATGATCTCCGATCACACTGTGAGGACTGTACATGATCTCCACACTGTGAGGACTGTACATGATCTCCACACTGTGAGGACTGTACATGATCTCCACACTGTGAGGACTGTACATGATCTCCACCCTGTGAGGACTGTACATGATCTCCACACTGTGAGGACTGTACATGATCTCCACACTGTGAGGACTGTACATGATCTCCACACTGTGAGGACTGTACATGATCTCCACACTGTGAGGACTGTACATGATCTCACACTGTGAGGACTGTACATGATCTCCACACTGTGAGGACTGTACATGATCTCCACACTGTGAGGACTGTACATGATCTCCACACTGTGAGGACTGTACATGATCTCCACACTGTGAGGACTGTACATGATCTCCACACTGTGAGGACTGTACATGATCTCCACACTGTGAGGACTGTACATGATCTCCACCCTGTGAGGACTGTACATGATCTCCACACTGTGAGGACTGTACATGATCTCCACACTGTGAGGACTGTACATGATCTCCACACTGTGAGGACTGTACATGATCTCCACACTGTGAGGACTGTACATGATCTCCACACTGTGAGGACTGTACATGATCTCCACACTGTGAGGACTGTACATGATCTCCACACTGTGAGGACTGTACATGATCTCCGATCACACTGTGAGGACTGTACATGATCTCCACACTGTGAGGACTGTACATGATCTCCACACTGTGAGGACTGTACATGATCTCCACACTGTGAGGACTGTACATGATCTCCACACTGTGAGGACTGTACATGATCTCCACACTGTGAGGACTGTACATGATCTCACACTGTGAGGACTGTACATGATCTCACACTGTGAGGACTGTACATGATCTCCACACTGTGAGGACTGTACATGATCTCCACCCTGTGAGGACTGTACATGATCTCCACACTGTGAGGACTGTACATGATCTCACACTGTGAGGACTGTACATGATCTCACACTGTGAGGACTGTACATGATCTCCACACTGTGAGGACTGTACATGATCTCCACACTGTGAGGACTGTACATGATCTCCACCCTGTGAGGACTGTACATGATCTCCACCCTGTGAGGACTGTACATGATCTCCACACTGTGAGGACTGTACATGATCTCCACACTGTGAGGACTGTACATGATCTCCACACTGTGAGGACTGTACATGATCTCCACCCTGTGAGGACTGTACATGATCTCCACACTGTGAGGACTGTACATGATCTCCACACTGTGAGGACTGTACATGATCTCCACACTGTGAGGACTGTACATGATCTCCACACTGTGAGGACTGTACATGATCTCACACTGTGAGGACTGTACATGATCTCCACACTGTGAGGACTGTACATGATCTCCACACTGTGAGGACTGTACATGATCTCCACACTGTGAGGACTGTACATGATCTCCGCTCGGTGGGATCTCTCAGTCATGGGTGAGCACTAGAACCTGGACCCTAATGTGCAGATATGGAGGATGTTTCTAAAGCTGCCCGGCTCAGGGCTTCATTCAGCCTGCATTATCTGAAGCATTTGATTGGCTGGGAGGTGGGCCTCTGTGCAGGGTCACCCCGGGGCCAGCCGCCACGCACGTTTCAACAGCTCATATTTCACTGCAGTCTTCTGAGGGGGCCTGCTTGTTGCCCGTCACCTGGTCTCTCTCTCTCTCTCTCTCTCTCTCTCTCTCTCTCTCTCTCTCTCTCTCTCTCTCTCTCTCACACACTGTGACGTCACCAGAGGCTGGGTCCTGGAGGGGTGCTCCATTCCTGGAGGTGGCTGCAGCCCTGAGCAGCTGTAGCTCCCTCTGCTGGGGGAGTCAGGAGCTCCATCCCTCCCTCAAAGCGGGGCATTCCTGCACACCTGGGACTGATCAGACCCTGATGACCTGAGGGGTTTGGTTAAAGAGGGAGAGCCACAGTTAAGTGGGGTGGGGTGAGGAGAAGGATTCCTGCAGAAGGAAGAGGCGCCGTATACGTTTTTCTGTCATCGTATGCAAGAGTTGAACGTTTTTTGTTACTTCTGAGGATCGGTAATAAACCCCTTGTTTTGGTTCAACCCCGGTGTCCTGGCACTATTTGGAGCTGTCCCGCTGAGGGCTGTGTAGCCTCTCGTGGCATCACAACACATACACATGCTGTACTGTACTTAATAACACACACACACATTATGTTCGTTTTCAGACAAAATGCTGGTATCATGTGTTGGTGCTGTAGGAAGATTGCCCAGTTTGTTGTCATACGTCACTCTCTAATTGCTTGATTGTGTTATGCAACACACTTTTTAATCTGACATCTCATTTAATTTGACGTTTCATTAACCTGGGATCTGGGCATTATTTCACAATGGGTTTCTGGATAGTAATTGTTGAGTTGCACAAGAAGAAGTTAGATTTTAAATAACGATAACAAAATGAGCAAGGAGATGAATTAAAATGGTATATAATTTTTCGTGAAATGCGTCATATTCATAACACGTTGCTGTATAACTCATGATCTTAGGAGACTCCAATCTGCTGTGGTGGTTAAGTCTCATTTTAAGGGGATGGGGGTGGTGTCAAGGGCCTCTCTCTTCTCTGAGAACCTGGATGACATCTCTCCATGGTGGACAAGGAGCAGCACCATGTCTGACCCTCCTCTCTGGATGACATCTCTCCATGGTGGTCAAGGAGCAGCACCATGTCTGACCCTCCTCTCTGGATGACATCTCTCCATGGTGGACAAGGAGCAGCACCATGTCTGACCCTCCTCTCTGGATGACATCTCTCCATGGTGGACAAGGAGCAGCACCATGTCTGACCCTCCTCTCTGGATGACATCTCTCCATGGTGGACAAGGAGCAGCACCATGTCTGACCCTCCTCTCTGGATGACATCTCTCCATGGTGGACAAGGAGCAGCACCATGTCTGACCCTCCTCTCTGGATGACATCTCTCCATGCTGGACAAGGAGCAGCACCATGTCTGACCCTCCTCTCTGCCCCCCCAGCCCAGGGACACATGGTTAACGCCAGCAACATGGAGGTGTTCACACCATCACCCCTCCTCCCTCTTCATACTTCTTTAAAAAATGTGCTTTCTCTATCTTTTTATTTTTCAAATATTTTTCTTTCTTTCTTTTGCTCTCTCCCTCTCTTTCTCTCCCTCTCCCTCCCCCCCCTCTCTCTCTCTCTCTCTCTCTCTCTCTCTCTCGTTCCTTTTAAAATGTTTATCTAAAGTACCACTCACACCCTAATCCCCCCGGGAGTCAGATATGGAATGCAGTCCCCCTGCCTCCACAGCGGTGACTTCCCAGGCCCCATCCACCACTCCTCCCCCCACGTCATCACACCTCCCTACGGCCGCCTCCACCTCCCAGCACTCCATTACCGCCCACCCTGATCTCACGGGGGCCAGCGACGACGCCATCCTGGCGGACCACGTTACGGACTGGGAGACCCCACCCTCACTCCCAGCCCCTCCCACCCCATCTCTCCTCCCCCACCCTCACTCCCAGCCCCTCCCACCCCATCTCTCCTCCCCCACCCTCACTCCCAGCCCCTCCCACCCCATCTCTCCTCCCCCACCCTCACTCCCAGCCCCTCCCACCCCATCTCTCCTCCCCCACCCTCACTCCCAGCCCCTCTCACCTCCATCAGGAGCATCCTGCTCCCTCACCTCCATCAGGAGCGTCCTGCTCCCTCACCTCCATCAGGAGCGTCCTGCTCCCTCACCTCCATCAGGAGCGTCCTGCTCCCTCACCTCCATCAGGAGCGTCCTGCTCCCTCACCTCCATCAGGAGCGTCCTGCTCCCTCACCTCCATCAGGAGCGTCCTGCTCCCTCACCTCCATCAGGAGTGTCCTGCTCCCTCACCTTCATCAGGAGCGTCCTGCTCCCTCACCTCCATCATGAGTGTCCTGCTCCCTCACCTCCATCAGGAGCGTCCTGCTCCCTCACCTCCATCAGGATTGCCTGCTCCCTCACTTCCATCAGGAGCGTCCTGCTCCCTCACCTCCATCAGGAGTGTCCTGCTCCCTCACCTCCATCAGGAGTGTCCTGCTCCCTCACCTCCATCAGGAGTGTCCTGCTCCCTCACCTCCATCAGGAGCGTCCTGCTCCCTCACCTCCATCAGGAGCGTCTTGCTCCCTCACTTCCATCAGGAGCGTCCTGCTCCCTCACCTCCATCAGGAGTGTCCTGCTCCCTCACCTCCATCAGGAGCGTCCTGCTCCCTCACCTCCATCAGGAGCGTCCTGCTCCCTCACCTCCATCAGGAGCGTCCTGCTCCCTCACCTCCATCAGGAGTGTCCTGCTCCCTCACCTCCATCAGGAGCGTCCTGCTCCCTCACCTCCATCATGAGTGTCCTGCTCCCTCACCTCCATCAGGAGCGTCCTGCTCCCTCACCTCCATCAGGAGTGTCCTGCTCCCTCACTTCCATCAGGAGCGTCCTGCTCCCTCACCTCCATCAGGAGCGTCCTGCTCCCTCACCTCCATCAGGAGCGTCTTGCTCCCTCACTTCCATCAGGAGCGTCCTGCTCCCTCACCTCCATCAGGAGTGTCCTGCTCCCTCACCTCCATCAGGAGCGTCCTGCTCCCTCACCTCCATCAGGAGTGTCCTGCTCCCTCACCTCCATCAGGAGCGTCCTGCTCCCTCACCTCCATCAGGAGTGTCCTGCTCCCTCACCTCCATCAGGAGCGTCCTGCTCCCTCACCTCCATCAGGAGCGTCCTGCTCCCTCACCTCCATCAGGAGTGTCCTGCTCCCTCACCTCCATCAGGAGCGTCCTGCTCCCTCACCTCCATCAGGAGCGTCCTGCTCCCTCACCTCCATCAGGAGCGTCCTGCTCCCTCACCTCCATCAGGAGCGTCCTGCTCCCTCACCTCCATCAGGAGTGTCCTGCTCCCTCACCTCCATCAGGAGCGTCCTGCTCCCTCACCTCCATCAGGAGCGTCTTGCTCCCTCACTTCCATCAGGAGCGTCCTGCTCCCTCACCTCCATCAGGAGTGTCCTGCTCCCTCACTTCCATCAGGAGCGTCCTGCTCCCTCACCTCCATCAGGAGCGTCCTGATCTGAGGGGACTCTAACCTGCACCGCCTCCTTGCCGTATTGCTGTGTGGAGGAACCACAGCTGCTGCCCCAGAGTCTCCTCACTGAACAAACCCCCACAGTAGGAGTTGGTTATACTGTGAGCGTCTGCATGTGTTGGAGTCCAGCTCCTCCTCTCTTCTATCCATCCTCCTCCAGCAGGGCTGGACCCCTCCATTCCACTCATGAGCCTCACCTGGGCAGCTGGTGGTCTCCCGTGGGACATACCTGCCTCTGATCACCTGACTCAGGTCTTGCTGGTGCTGCTGTCCATGGTGCTGACTGGAGTGGTGCCTGTGGTGCCTACTGGGACGCTGTCCATGGTGCTGCACTCCTGGGCTGCCACAAGGTGGAAACAAACACAAAGCTCTACACAGGGTATAGGCATAAAGACAAATCGAAACAAACAAACATTTTCCTACCAAGTACAAACAAAGTCAACACAAACACAGTCCTCATACAAACAGCTGTTTCCACATCATGGATCAGTTCTCTCTCCTGGGGCTGAAGAAAGGAGCAGCTTTTATGGGAGGCAGGTTGTGCTGATGGTTGGGATAGTGGAGACTGACGGTTGATTGGACCTGGGAGGGGACCGGAATGGACCAATCAGACGGCAAATTTGGACCTGAGAGATTGAGTGAGAGGAAGGGAGTGAACTAACAAAACACAGACATCATCCAGACCAGAACTAGAGACATGATGTCTGCTGATGGAGCAGTGTACTGTATGTGTGTGTGTGAGGGTGTGTGAGTGTGTATGTGTGTGTGTGAGGGTGTGTGTGTGTGTGTGTGTGTGTGTGTGTGTGTGAGTGTGTGTGTGTGTGTGTATGTGTGTGTATATACTGTGTGTGTGTGTGTGTGTGTGCAGATGTCTCAGCAGGCTCTGGTCCAGGAACTGCTGTGTCCAGAGGGGGGCCATGGCCAGGCTGCAGCTGCTGAGGACAGAGTACAGCAGTGCCCAGCTCAGCCTGCAGGAGGCGCTCAACCACAGCTTCCAGGAGCCTCAAACAACCTACAGACCAGGAGCAGCTACTGACACATCATGATGGGCTCTTTGTTTTAGAAATGAAGAAGAATCATTTGTAGTGAACCTAGACTCAGCAGAGATTGTAGGGAGATGTCCATTCAGTACCTGCAAGCACACCACACATGTGTTAACCAGATCAGTCAGATGTTGATGTGTAATCTCTCTCCTGATGGTTCCCCTCTCTGCAGGACCCAGACGTGTGGCTCTGGACGGTCACCTGCACTACCAGACTGGGGAGCACAGGAAGGCTCAGGAGGGCTATGAGAGGACCCTGGACTTAGTGGTGGACGCCTCAGACACACATCCCATCTACCTGCACCTGGGCTCCATCTACCTGGAGGAGGCCAGGGGGAGATGGGCAGGGTCACACACACACAGGAACCAGTCACATGGTTTAGGAACTTCACTAGGAGGTCGTTCAGGGACAATCATTGTTTTGCTGTAAGTAAACCCATCTGTTTGTATCTGTCCATTTGTAGTATGAAAAGGCTCAAAGGACATATTTAGGTGCCTGCATGAGTACCTGTCTTGTCTCACCTCCCTGAGAGCCCTGCATATCCCAGACCTGCTCAACAAAGCAGGTGGCTCATGGCTTGGCTACTGAGAGGGACCTGTTAGAACACAGAGGTCTGTCTGAGGCTGTCATCCACACTGTACAGAGCACACGCATGGGATCCACTGTGAGGGGTCATGTGATCAACTGGGAGGGGTCATGTGATCCACTGTGAGGGGTCATGTGATCCACTGTGAGGGGTCATGTGATCCACTGTGAGGGGTCATGTGATCCACTGTGAGGGGTCATGTGATCCACTGTGAGGGGTCATGTGGTCCACTGTGAGGGGTCATGTGATCCACTGTGAGGGGTCATGTGGTCCACTGTGAGGGGTCATGTGATCCACTGTGAGGGGTCATGTGATCCACTGTGAAGGGTCATGTGGCAAGCTGGCTGACTTTCTTTCGGTGGTGTGACCACCTTGGCCTAGTTAATAACCACTTTGGCCTTCAGGTAACATCTTGATTTGGTTTCTTCTGGAACAACTGGTTACCATAGACACTACCCGAATGTAGGCTACTAATAACGTACTAAGGGTTTGTTCCGAGGCAATAGCCCTATTTACCCCGACATCAAAGCTCCTTCTGACACCACATATTAAAAATTCATACTAAAAACGTCGCTGTTATCCCAGACAATACGATCAAAATACGCGTAACACAACATGGAAACATTCGTTTCCAATGCTATTTCATGTAGCCGATGGCAGAGTGTTTCTTCGCTGTATCTTTTGAAATCAATTCATTTCATAAGTTTATATTCTGAACAAATGTAGTGATCACTACATTACAGCCATTCACACCATAATAAATGGAAGCTAAGAAAATAAAAGATTCGAGTGGGATTCGATCCCACGAGCAAAAACACATCCATAGTTGGAAACCATTGCATTACGTCGCAAGCTACTGAAGCACATAGGAATATTGGGAATTCAGTCACAAATCTATTAACTACGTTGGTCTTCAGGCAACATGTTGTTTTGGTTCTTCTGAATCAACTAGTTACATTTACATTTAGTCATTTAGCAGACGCTCTTATCCAGAGCGACTTACAGTAAATACAGGGACATTCCCCCCGAGGCAAGTAGGGTGAAGTGCCTTGCCCAAGGACACAACGTCAGTTGGCACGGCCGGGAATCGATCTGGCAACTTTCTGATTACTAGTCCGATTCCCTAACCGCTCAGTCACCTGACTCCCTAGTTACCGTAGACACTACCTGAATGTAGGCTACTCATCACGTAGTAGCCTGTATATGTAGTAATATTCTACCCAAATAACAGTACTGAAGGTGTCAAATGTATTTGTGACCAGCGTCCACGTAACTTTGTGAGGTTTCTATGATACATACATTTGTATATTATGTCAAACAAACACACAACACTCATGTAATGCCCTCATATTGTCTTTATTATGTGAAGCACTACACATGTTGGTGTGAAGTACTATAAACAGTTATTACTTCTAACATTCAGTTCATTTTGGAGGTTGCTTGGTTTGGAGTTCATCCAAAACAGCTGGTTACCTGTTAGGGTTACCATGCCATGTTTATCAGAAGTAGGATCATGTGTGCCCACGTTTCTATATCATACCACTTATCATAGGAGTCAATCCATCAATTCAAGTCATGTCACACAGTACTGTACAGCACAGTTGAGCGAGTATAAATAGGGCAGGTGAAAGGTTCTTTTCTCAGTAGCAACGGAGTCGGTTTATGGTTGCTAGTATTTAAACAAGTTAAACAAAGAGCAAATATGGATCCTCAGAAAGTCCAAGAAATTGTTTCACTGAAGTTGAAGAACATCTATCCTCCAAACCACACCAAAAGTGAAAGATCCCGTTTACAACATGCAGCCTTTTGGTTTCATTTGCTTTTCTTTGCTCAGTTATTTCCACTAGGAGGTGATATCGTCCAAGCATTAGCCTACAGCTTTGAGTCATATGAAAGCTAAATGTCCATAAACAGTGCACTGGCAAGATGAGTGCTTCTCCGGCATCATGAAATGCATTGCATGAAATAAGTGCAGGCTAGTGAGCAACAGGAATAGTGTGGAAGTACATTGTGCGTGTTTATGTAAGTAACCTAATACTCAAATAACACGTGTGTCAAAGTGGGACATTCATGGGAGCTGTTGACAATTGACTGATTCCTAATGTGCATTAACAGTAACATGTACTGTTATTTAGTTATGTTTTACACTTGATTTAATTGCTTTGATTAGTGTGTTTTTTTATTGTGTTTGGGCACATATTTTGCCGTGTAGAGTTTGTTTTGTTGAATTAGCCTAGGGATCAGCGAAATGGACAACACCTGAGTACTTGGACCACACCCCCAGCTCAGGATGGTTTTTAAGGGCGGATTTGGGACAGAGGAGGGAGGTGGAAAACAGCAGCAGGTTACGGACGGACGGACGAGAAACGGACGGACGACACGAAGCTTGAAACGAAGGTCTTAGAGAGAGACAGAGAGCGCTTAGTTTTGGTTGCAGTTTATTTGTATCACCTTTTTCTTTTAACCATTGACCTGTACCTAGGGTGACCAGACGTCCTCTTTTACCTGTCCTCTTTTTGAGACCTAAAAAATGCGTTAATTTTGCGTTGGTGGATATTTGTTTTTCTCTGGGTCCTTCACAAACTAGTTTTTACACCCTTACAAGTTTTGGAAAGGGTATCTCCCTCACGTTTCACCTTCTTGCGCGAGCTCTGATTGTCATTGGTCGACCACCCTCTCAGTGAGCACTGAACACCTTGCCGCTTCCACTAGTAGCATTGTTTACAACAGCACATGACATCTGCATGTGTAAAAGATGTCTAAACTTTGTTGCGGGGGAAGGGGGCAGGGTCATCTGTATGCTATACACAGTGGTTCTCAATCCTGGTCCACGGGACCCCCTGCCCTGCATGTTTTGATATTTCGCTGCTCCAACACACCTGATTCAAATAAAGTACTTGAGGTGTGGTGGTGAGGCCTCTACTTTCCACATAGTTTTACTCCCCTTCTGACATAGTTGTGACGGCCGTTGGTTGGTATAAATCTGCTCCTCTGTCCTCCTACAGACTCACTTGTCAGTTAGTCACTGAGTGAGCCATGCCTCTCTGTATTGCAACACTCCTCTTTACCCTGCACTGTGTGTTGCTGACTTCATGTGTGGGTAAGTTTGTCTGACTGTTAATCAGTCCTGTGCATGTTTTCCATCTTTCCCTGCTCTGTCTGACAAACCCCACCAACCCAAGTGTTTGTTTGTTTGTTTGTCATGCAGCATTTAGACGTACACATCTCTCTGGTGCCCTGGTCCAGATTGATGTAGGTGTTGGACAAGTGATGGGGGTCAACAAAGACGACAGCATCTTCACAAGGTATGGATCGTCATGGACACAGTTGCCAGGCAAACTGAAGCATGTAGGACCTGCAGGAGTCTGGGGAGCCAACAGAGAGAATCTCATCTTTAAACTAATTGGGACCGACTGGGTGAACGTACCTGGTAAGAATAACTACACCAATAATAATATATGGCACTGTGGGCCCCCAATAGACAAGGTTTGCTTGTAGTCATTTTTAGACAGATTAAAGTGCAATATGTCTATAACCTCAGTGTGTGGTTGTATGAATTCATAGGAATGTGCTGGTATGATTTAACAGACATGTTTATATTTTTGAAATAATGTGTGTCTTTATCATGATGTCAACCCATGTGGAGTAAGATTGTGAATTTCATATGTTAATTTTGATATAGTATTTACAATAACGGTGTGTTAACATACAGAATTATGACCCCTTTCATATTAGGTAACATAAAAAAATCTTGTTTTATCTATGACCTACCTGGATGTTGAAGGACCTTATTCTGTGTGAAATGTGCTTTATGTGCAAGCTCTTTCCCACAGATGTGTTGTACATGAATAGTGTCATTCTTATAGGTTTTTTACAGACCTTTTCCAGATGGGATCTTGAGAAACCATAAGTTCCTGTTTTAGTTTTGGATCAGGTCTCTTGAAGCAGATTGATGCTGGTGGAGACCAGTTTGTGGCGGGAGCCAATCATGTCGATGCCCCCTTTTGTCTTCCAAAGGAGAACACAGTTGGCTACAGTGGAAGTAATAGTGCTTTGAACTGGCGCCAAATTCCTGGCAGCCTGAAGTACTTCAGCTGTGGTCCTTATAGCTGCTGGGGTGTTAACAGTGGTGATCAAATCTTTGTGAGGAAGGTAAGTCTGGGCTGGGCTGGGCTGGGCTCTGTTGTCTGTGGAACAATGACTATCATCAATAAATGAACTGATTTTGCTTCTCAGACTGTTGGGTCCTCCAGGGGGTGAACTCCTTTAATTGTGAGCGGGACGGTACCTGGCAGAAGGTTCCAGGAAGCCTGTCTATGATCGAGGTGGGAAGTGACAGATCTGTCTATGGAGTGAATTCTGCAGGAGACGTGTTCCGCAGGTTTTGTCTTCACAAGCTCCTTCTGTATTTTTTCATAATTTCATAAAAGTGATACATTTTACTCTCAGCTGTAAATGATTCCTTCATGAATAGAAGTGAAATGTCTCCATTTCAGGGATTCCACCTCTGCCTGTCAACCTGAAGGTACCGGCTGGACCCACATTCCTCTACAGCGGACAGGTGAACCATGTGTCCTATGATCTGGGCCATCTGTGGCTCATCCTGAACAATGATGTCATCTACGACTGCACTGAGCCCTGAGCACTGCTCTAACACAGAGGCAGCCCTGCTGGAAAACCCTGCAGCTTAATTATTTAATCATTACGCACCCTTTATTTTTTTTCTTCCAACACATCCTTAATTAGAACAGTCATAATCATGCTGGGCTTCTGTTCCAGTTTGGTTTATATGGATAAACACACCTATTGTGCAGAAATGTAAACAACAGTATCCAGAGACTTCAAATATCCTCAAGTGATCCTGTTACTAATATCTTGTTCCAGAACTGATAGTTTTTAAAATGAGCATAATGATTTATATGGTTCTTCTTGTGGCTTTGGTGATCATTAAAGCTTATTGTACTCAAAATTACATTCAACTGCTTGCTTCATAATACATCCCCATTACGCAGTTCTCCAGATGTACTCGATTAGTGACACAAAAAGATGGATCTCTGTTCCATGCCAGAGTCCTGATAAATCAGTATCAAACACTAGCTAATGTTCGCTATCAACAAAATTAACCAGCAAGCTGCAGTAGTATCAGTCATTATTCAGTCATTTCACAAAGGGCATGTGGGCCTGTTGTCTGAAGCATGTTAAACTGCTGGACAGAATGGAATAACAATTTATTTGAACTTGTTACATAGTTACAACTTTGAACTCAATAACTCAATAATATTGTATGACATCTTTATTATGCAGCATAGATACAAGTCTATCCGATTTTTCAAAGATTGTAGTATTACACTATTACACACTCTGTCAGGATCTTGTCAACGTTAGGTGTACGTACAGAAAGGTCACACATTTACACACGCACACAAACATTCAAGACATGCATGACACATACACAATACACATTTTACGCCCTCACCTCTAGACAGGCCTGTGTCCTCACCTAGGAGAAGTGGTAAAATGAGGTGCTCATAACACCAAGATGATGGCTTTGATAGTTAGGGGATTCACACATACTCAAATAGATGGATATCTCTACTGTACTATGAGTCTTTGTGGATAAAAGTGTGAACAGATTGAAAAAATGAATGAATACATATTTTTACATAAATGAATAAATACATATACTGAGTACACACATACACACACATAACTGCCTGAGGATCTCTCTGCAGTCTGTTCATGTCTTGGACATGGCTCATAGCGGCGTGCAAAAGGAACAAAAATAAATCAAATCAAATGTATTTGTATAGCCCTTTTTACACGCAAGCATGTCACAGAGGGCTGCACATTAGCCCATAGAACTGTCCCTCAACCAACCTAAACCCTCAAGGAAACTGATGAGGAGAGAGAGAGAGAGAGAGAGAGAGAGAGAGAGAGAGGGAGGAGGCTGTTCACTGTTGACTGATCCTGTCTCTCTTAGCGCTGGGCAAGGAAACATAATAGATCCAATGCTGGTCTCACGTCGATGCAGGCCTGACCTAGTGTCCATACAGGTTCTGACTTGTATCTGCCATACATGTGGCGTTATTAGAAGGTGTGCATGTGTAGGGTCATATGGTTTGGGCAGACATTGCACCTGACTACTCACCAACCTAAACATTAACACATGAAAAAATAGCTGAAAATACTTTTATTCAAGAGTTTTATTACAATGTCAAGAACTGAACTGGAATGAGGCGCGGGGCAGAGAGCGTTGTGAGAGCGCACAGACTTGCTGTGGAAGCCGGTGAGGTGAGCGCTCTGTCTCTTCCTGGTACAGAAGACACTTCCCCGACATGTTTCTCTCTCAACGAAAACCGTTTCTGACACGATAGACACAATTTAGTCAAGACACTTGCTTAATTATTTGTTGACAATTTGTTGATGACCACAGACATGGAAACAGCTTTGACTTTAGCGGAGTAGAGGGGAGGCACTCCCTGTCTCTAAAAAATATGAGGCAGGAAGCAAAACACAGGAACATGAGATGGGCAGTAGACGAGGTGACATCACAGGCCGCTATAACCAATCCAAGAGGCTTATGTCAATCCATACGCCTTCCAGCTCACAACCATTTCGAGTCTCCGCCAGAAAGTGCCAGACGCACTGGGTTCACCCAGCGAATATAGGCCTACTTCGTTATTCAGGGTTGATCCAGGATCCGAAGAGGACAGCGCAAAGGTCGTGAACGCGTCCTGGACAATGCTATGCACTGCCGATGGGGTTTGATAAAGCAGGCAAAGAGTCGGCGTCTTGGGATGAAAGTGCGAGTACTTTGCGCATAAAGTTTACAGAATAACGGTCAAACGCCACTCGGCCATCGAAAACAAAACTAAGAATAACGGTGCGTGTCCACTGCAGCGGAGTGGAGGCTTCCAATCCATTTTCTATGAAACCGGGCGTTGACGCTGGTGTAGGGCATTGTGGGAGCGTACGCGAGCGTCAACGCCCGGTTTCATAGAAAATGGATTGGATGGAATCGCCGCTGTAGTGGACACGCACCGTTGACTCCACAACGAAGTCAGAGACAGCTCCGCTTATATGGCCATGCTAATGAGTTAAACACAATGCAGGTGCGTCTTGTGATGCATCGGCCCTCAGACGCCGTGCGGTCCGTGACATGGGCTTTATCATTTTGTAAAAGACGACCTCTCCCAGCTGTAAACCTGTTGTTTATCAAATAATTCCTCACTGATATCAACACAAAAGGCTTTCCTAAGCGCATTTTCAGAGGTCCTCTCTCCTTGGTCTTTGGAGACTGAATGAGTCAGATGTCATGTAGTACAAAGATGGTGCTCAAGTGCTCCGAAATTGTTCAGACAGCAGAGGGGGAGATGGGGATGGCTGCAGGCAGCAGCTCAATGGTAGCCTACAACATGGAGTAAGTGAAGTTGTATCCTTGTGGCATTTTAATAAGCAGCAATTCAGTGAAGGATCCCCTCCTTCAGAGACGGTCGGTGAAAGCGGGGGCCAGAACACAGGGTAAAGATCCTTCCACCATTTCCACAGCAATTTGCAAGCTGCCCGATTTCATATTTTTGTATCATCAGTACATCGTTTAGCTCTTTAGAATATTGTTTAGCTGTTTAGTAATATAGGGGTAGCCTATATCAGACATATTTGTATTAAACTGTTTAGTTAAAAGATGCATCTGTTTTCAGTCTCTTCCTATCATTAGCTCACTCCTTGTTACCAGGTGGATCTGGGGAGGTTAGGAAGTGACGTAACTTTCTAGCAGAAAGTTGGGTTCGCGATTCCCGGACGGTGCAGGGTAGATGCAGGGTAGATGACAGTGCGTGGTGGTGTCCAAGGAATCTAGCTGAGAAGATGTTTGGATTTGTGTGTGGTCGTGTTCAAAGTCGAACTATTGAAGTGCCACTACCGTATTTTTTTACCTGTATTTTGTTTGGGTTTATTTTCTTTTGGTTATAGCTTGTATCCAGGCTAGAGGCTAGAAGGCATACATACTGTGCACTGTAATAAAGAAAATAACACTGCAAGCAAAGCAGTGTAGCATTTGTAGTTTTTATTTTAAAAGTACTAACTATAAATATACCAACCCACACATTGTTTCCGAAACACAATCACAGTTGAAACAACACAGCCTCAGAACATGATGTCCCAAAACTCTTTCCCCCAGGTGATAAGAACTCATGCAGCAATTCTTTCCAGGTCAGGAATTCATTAAACTCGAACTCTACAAGTGGTCATCTGAAATGTCTGTGGCTCTCTCTGCCTCTTTCTCTTTTTCTCACCCTTTCTCATAGCTCTGTTCTTTGGATGACAATAATGTCCTATTCTCAAGTGTGAATTTTGTTAGCAGATCACGTTTTGTGAAAATTCCAAAAAAGGTCAAATGGTTCTGGTTAATTTTCTGTGCTGTGTGTGTGTGTGTGCAATCCAATATACTGCAAACCGGATCAACTGCTCCAAAAATACAAGTTATCAAACAGAGTGGCTCACACACCATAAATCAATATCTGGCACGAAGGAACCAGCACAGTTTGTGACTGTGTGTGTCTCTGTGTGTGTATTAGGTAAACATGTGTGAGCAGAGGCAAGCAAGACCACTTGGAACAAAGAAGAACGGTGGTGTGTTTCAATCTAATCATTACAAAAGAAGGCTCTTTTTAAATTGGGGAATAATAACAACTATTCTAAACTAACTCAAGTAGCCTTCTTAAAATACGTAGTTTGGTCATGTGTATTTAAAAGTTTTTGAAAAGCTCATGTTTAAGGTAACTTTTACACTGATGTAAAGTGGTTTTGTACAATGACTAACACATGCTAATCAGCCTCTCTGTATGGCAGCAGTCCTGACATAGTGATGTCACAACCTTGTACACAAACAGCTTAAACGATTACAAAGGAGATATAAACGAAGTTCCAGTGGTTTTTATTGGAATATTAAAAAAAAATGGTTACACTTTCTGAGGAAGAGGGAAGTTACTACAGTTGTTGCCGTAGTGACAGGTTCTCTTTCTCTGCCAGACAGTTGACTAAGCAGGTGGCGCTCTCTACTGGTGAATATCCTTCACGCAGCCAAAGCAGAAAGCCCTGGAGAGAGCTGTAGTGATCCCCCGGAAGAAAGATTTGAAAGACTTTTTCTTCTTCTTCTTCTTCTCCTTTCTTCCAGCAATGGAGGACTCACCAAGGCCTGGACCTGGACAGGAAACACCATCACACAACAAGGTATGACATCACACAGAACTTCAGCACTGTGACCTCTCACTTAAAAATAGTGTGTGTGCATATCTGTATGCCTGTGTGTGTGTGTGTGTGTGTGTGTGTGTGTGTGTGTGTGTGTGTGTGTGTGTGTTTGTGTGCAAGTCTGTGTGTGTGAAATGGTGGGAGAGCCTAAATGAGCAAATATGCAGTCAGGATCTCACGTTCAGCGCTAAGGGGAGAAACTTTGTTTGTCTTGAATATTCTGCTTGTCTTTCTTCCCTTGGCAGCCACATTCTGTCCATCCTTAAAGCAAGTCTTCTCTTTCTTCTGGGAAGTGAGAGCAAAGACACACAGATTCATTGAGATTGTCACATGTCGTCCTTTCTCATCGCTGACTCAGCTCAGGTCAGTTCTACCTTGTGCTAGTGTGTGGTGTTGTTTTCAGCTTACCAGTGTGAACCATCTCTGGAGGACGGGGGTGTCGGTCTGTCCCAAATGATGTCCCTCTGGGCTGGGGGCCTGATCCATGGAGCCCCTGGAGGTGGAGGAGCTGGTGGAGGATTTGGAGGACGAAGGAGAGGAGAGAACAGAGGTGGAAGAAGAGGAGGAGTAGCAGGACCGGGAAGTGGAGGAGGATGAGAGGCAGTAGGCGAGACTGCTGGCCTTTTCCAAGCCAGCAGACTCCATCTCAAGTCTTTCATCCAAGCTTCTGTTGCATGTGAAGGGGCTGGAACTTCCACCGGCCTTTTCCAAGCCAGCAGAGTCCTCTGCGCTCTCCTTCTCCTCACAACCTGTTTCCAAATCAGGGGTCTCACCCGACACGGCAGAAGGGCGCCAAAACTCGGCGTGACGGCAGATCACCGTGGCGACGTTCTCGGCCATGCAGACGATGCCTGCCCCTCCCTGGAGGGCGGAGTGGACCTGGGCCCTGTTGCTATCGGAACAGAGCATCAGCTCAGCGTAGGTCGCATCAAACATGGCGTCTAGGGCGTCGGCGCCACCGAAGAGTGGGTTCTGGGGTTCGTGCTCCAGGACGAGGCCGATCCCGGCCTGGTTCCAGAGAAACCAGCTCACGTCTTGGAAGAGGACAGACTCTATCTCCGAGTTGGTGGGGGTGAAGCAGGAACGAAGGGGCCCCTGGAGGGCCAGGCGTCCCACCAGCCTGTGCAGCAGGTCATGCAGGGTCTGGTGGTGCAGGGCGCTGGGCCGGGGGGGCGTCAGGACCTTCTCCTGGATCAGAACCTCCCCGGGCTGGAGGGAGGGGGTCTCAGAGGGGCTCACGGGTAGGGAGGGATGATCCTGGACCTCCTCAGGGACGCCTGCAGCTCCAATATCTTCATCCTTCTCTTCTTCCTCCATCAATGCACCCTTGGCAATTGTCTGGCAATCTGACCCTTCTTCCTCTTCGTGGAAATCATCAGGGTAGTCAGCGTTTTTGTTTTCATCTATCTCAGGCTGTCCTACTTGCTGGCTGGTGAGACCTGACTCTGGATCGAGACTTCCGGTTGTCACTTCCTGGTCTTCAGAGGAGGAGCTGGCTAGGTTACAGACCCTGGCCATGGCTTCAACATCAAGGCCTGGCACAAGAAAACTAACTTTTAACTACACTATTACTATTATAGCGATTAACCTTACTTTTCTCATATCATATTTTGCCTGTTAACTACAATACTATTATTACAGTTATTTACTTGAACTACACTGTCATTCAGCAGATCTCAATACTTACAAATTTTTCTTACTATCGCATGTCTTACAAAAGCATAGTTACCATTTTTTATATCTAAAGGTTAAAAAAAATCTCTACCTTTGCGGACAACAACCATGTTTTCTTGTGGGTCGTTGCGTGTCTTGTAGAGGTCACTTCCCGCCTGGGTAGTCAACACCTCACAAATGGCCTCCAGCGCGCGCCTCTGATCCTGGCTGTAGGAGGGCTTCAACCTGCTCTGTGATCTCCTACTACCCTCAACCCCATGCCTGGGGCCCGGCGTCATCCCTCGGGACCAGTCCAGGGAGGGACAGTCACTGCTGTCACTGCTGCTGTCACTGCTGCTGTCACTGCTGCTGTCACTACTTCTGTCACTGCCGTCCGAGGACGCATCGCTGCAGGATGCCCGGTGGTCGTCCGTGAGGTCTTCTTCACCCAGAAGGTTCCCCATCAGGCTCTTGAAGGCCGTCTGGAAAAAATTGTACAGCAGAGGGGTGAACAGCTCCTGGTCCACACGTTCCTTGTCCTCCAGGTTCTGGAAGTTGGGCTCGAAGCGACAATGGGGTGTCGAGGGGAGTCGTCCCATCCGGGTGTCCAGGAGAAGCTGATAAATGCAGTTAATCAACTGCTCGGAGAAGTGGTGGATCCTCCCCTGGAACATCCTGGTGCACATGCTGTGGGATGCCAGCAGGCGGCCCAGGTCGTACTCCTCCTGGTCGAACGATTTGACGGAGGAGCCTCCATCGCGTTTGTCGTCGTCGTCAGGGGAGGATCTGGAGGCCAAGTGGGCCATCCGCATGATGATGTCCAGCATGTTTTCAGCGGTGAGGCTGAGGTCTTGGCAGCTGGCAGCACTGCTAGCCTCGCTCCAGGCGCTAGTGCTCCTGGAGGAGGGAGGGGCGGTCTCCTCCTTCTTCTCAGGATCCTCCTCCTCCTGCTCCTCCTTGCTAGTAGAGCTGCACTCCACTGATCGCTCCTGCCGGGTGTCAAGAGGGAGGCATTCCTGATTCCTGCTGCTCCTCCCACTGTTGCTGCTGGCTTCCAGGCTCCTCCTCCTCCTCAGGGCATCCAGCTCCACGGCAACGTCTCCCAGCAGGCTCTGGCTAACACACTCCACCACCATGGTGAGGGTCTTACTTCCAGACTGCAGGAAGTCAGCCACCTCCACTTGCCCAATCAGCTGCTGGGCTGCGTGGAAGTTCTTCAGGACGTTGTGGATCACGTTGCAGGCCGTGGCCACGCTCTGGACCAGGGAGGCCTCGTAGGCCTCTTGGGGCTGGTCCAGGGAAGAGCCTCCTTCTGTGGGCTCCATCTCCTGGAGGAAACCCCCCACCATCCTCACCAGCTCCAGCTTCTCCTCCGTGGGGACCACGCCCGGGCTCTGGAACAGGGCGTGGCGGGCCAGGATTCCAGAGAGGCTCTCCTTCAGGGAGCAGAGGGTCGGTGATGTCACGCGGCTGGGCGGAGCCATCGCCTTCTCCATCTCTTCTGCCTCCGCCAAACTGCCAGTGAGGAAGGAGGCCATCTCCATCCTCTCCCTTGTGTCGGCAGACGACGGGGGCCACGGGGACACCAGCTCATTGATGGCATCGGTGTGACTGTTGGCGAGGACCTGAATCTTCTCCTTGGCGTCCTGCCAGGCGTTGTTTATCAGGTCCTGGGAGATGCTGGTCACATGGCAGTCCGACAGCAAGCAGCCGGGGTGGTGGAGTGCAAACTTCTCCAGCACCTCTCCCATGACAGACTTGTAGAGCTCCTCCACACAGGCTGACACCTTGTCCTCTGCATCGTGCTCTTGTTTATCCATCACTGCCTGCACCTTCAACAGGATCTCTGCCACAGTGAGGGATGCCATGGCGAGGACGTCCTCCTCCGTGGGCCTATCAGAGTCCAACATCGGAGGCCTGCCACCCAGCAGCCTGCCCTGGGGCCTGGATCCCTGCCCTCCTATCAGCAGAGGGTGGAACCTCTCTGAGATCATTCTCAGAACGCCCTGGGGGACGTAGGGCTGGGTGGAGCCCATAAAAGAGGCCTGGTCCTGGGGAGAATCAGCAGGGTTGAAACATACCATCCCAGTCAGAGAGCCAGTGACAGGCCTGGCTGGGGACAGCAGCTCTGCAAAAGAAGACCTGTCGCTCTGGGAGTCCCAACTGCTGTAGGAGATGGCGGCGGACAGCGGGCGGCCATCTTGGTTTTTGCGGATGTGGAGAACCTGGTAAAGGGCCATGGCAGGCAGGACCACCCCTTTGGTCACCTTGAGAACCCACTCCATGACCTCGTCCGAGCGCTCCTGCAGCTCAGCTACGCTCTTGGTCTTGGAGGGAGGGAGGGAGGGAGGGAGGGAGGGAGGGAGGGAGGGAGGGAGGGAGGGAGGGAGGGAGGGAGGGAGGGAGGGAGGGAGGGAGGGAGGGAGGGAGGGAGGGAGGGAGGGAGGGAGGGAGGGAGGGAGGGAGGGAGGGAGGGAGGGAGGGAGGGAGGGAGGGAGGGAGGGAGGGAGGGAGGGAGGGAGGGAGGGAGGGAGGGAGGGAGGGAGGGAGGGAGGGAGGGAGGGAGGGAAATGTCATGTGGCAATACAGATACATGTGGTGATTGTCAGACTGAGTAAAAGGAATTCACGTAAACATTTTATTTACCTTTCTCAACAGAACCCTGTTGATGATTTTCCAATGACTGTAACGAGAACAAGAACTGACGTTTGACATCACTTTACAGTAAAGTACAACTGACGACACATCGTAACATTATGCTGAACAGGACACTAGTCTAAAGGGGACGTTTGAAGGAACACTCACGGGTGTGACATCATGACCTCCAACACAGAAAGCTTGTCCCTGGTCTCCTCCAATGACAGAAGACTGGGCGTGGTGTCCCGGGTCACGGGGTCATTCAAGGTTGGAGGTGGAGAAGAACCTGGAGACTGTGTCTCAGGTCGGCATGGGGGCAGAGGTAGAGACGGAGGTGGAGACGGAGGTCCAGTCACCTGCACGCAAGAAAAATACTTTAGTCACAGAAAAATAGCAAGTCACAGTAACAGAGCCAGTATCAAAGATATAGGAGAGGCTGAGGAAGATGGAGAGGAGGGGAGGAGCCTGGCTGGAGTCTGTAGTACCAGGGAGGTGGATTAGGGCCTTCTACTCACCACCATGCCTAGTCCTACCAACTCGTCAGCCAGGGTTGAATGATAAGCTGCTCCAGCGTCCTCCACAACCCTCCAGGACTCTGCCAGGGGCCCCTTGTTGGCCCCTGTATCCTTCTCAGCTTCTGCAGCCTTCCTGGCAGCCTTGCTCTTGCGGCTGGGCTCCGGACATCGAGGAGGCTTTAGCACCAAGTTCTGACATGATTATCTTGTTATTATTGCACTTCTACATTAGCATATTATATTTGGGATTATGTTGATAGTAGCTGGTAAAATACAAGACTCCCTTGGCTCCACCCACTGAAACACTGTTAGACTGTTGCACTTCTGAACCTTTATTATCTACTGTATGCTTGTATGTTGCTTTTGATCAATGTGAACAACATGAACAAAGTGTCAAATGTGTTGAGTCTCTCCAGGTATGCGTTCCTACCTGGAGGGGCTTCTGATCTTCTGAGAACATGTCATGTGGCAATACAGATACATGTGGTGATCAGACTGAGTAAAAGCAATTCACGTTAACATTTTATTTACCTTTCTCAACAGGACCCTGTTGATGATTTTCCAATGACCAGGGGCAACGCCAGGAATTTTGGGCCCCATGAAAAAGAAAATATATATTAATATGTTTTGATCATTTCTATTAGTTTTTCTATTTTTTGGGGCCCCTGTCAGTCAGGGGCCCTTAAAATCGTCCTAACTTTTCCCCCTGTACGGCGCCCCTGTCAATGACTGTAACAAGAACAATAACTGACGTTTGACATCACTTTACAGTACAACTGACGACACATCGTAACATTATGCTGAACAGGACACTAGTCTAAAGGGGACGTTTGAAGGAACACTCACGGGTGTGACATCATGGCCTCCAAAACAGAAAGCTTGTCCCTGGTCTCCTCCAATGACAGAATACTGGGCGTGGTGTCCCGGGTCTCGGGGTCATTCGAGGTTGGAGGTGGAGAAGAACCTGGAGACTGTGCCTCAGGTCGGCATGGGGACAGAGGTAGAGACGGAGGTGGAGACGGAGGTGGAGACGGAGGTGGAGAGGGAGGTGGAGAGGAGTATGTACTCTCCCTTCCATCTGGTGTGGCTCTGCAGCCCAGGGGCCCGAGTGTTTCAGAGGCCGATGCTCTGATTGGTTCCACTGGGCGAGAGGAACTTTTGATTGGTGGAAGAACACCTAGAGGAAGAACAGAGTCACAATTTGATTGGTGGATCCCTTCTCTTGACAGAAAGTGATCATTTAAATGTTGATACATGAATGAACAAAGACTCACAGTAGCTGGTCTGGGGGATGGGAAGCATCTTCGCACCACCAGTCACCTTAAGGCAAGAAACAGACTTAGCAAGGCACAGTAACAGAGCCAGTATCAGAGATATTGGAGAGTCTGAGGAACATGGAGGGGAGGAGCCTGGCTGGAGTCTATAGTACCCGGGAGGTGGATTAGGGCCTTCTACTCACCAGCCTGCCTAGTCCTGCCAATTCTGACATGATTATATTGTTATTATTATTGCACTTCGAGATTAGCATATTGTATCTGAGATTATGTTGATATTAGCAGGTCAAATACAGACTCGCTTTGCTCTACCCACTTAAACACTGTTGGACGTATGCACTTCTGAACCTTTATTATCTACTGTATGTTTGTATGTTGCTTTTGATCAATGTAAACAACATGAACAAAGTGTCAAATGTGTTGAGTCTCTCCAGGTATGTGTTCCTACCTGGAGGGGCTTCTGATCTTCTGAGAATAGCAGGGCAGGAAGCTTCAGTTCAGCTCCCAGCGCTGGCCAACAGGACCCGGGGCTGTAGGTAGGGAGACGAGTAGGCTTGACAAGCACGCACATACACACACACAGACACACACACACGCCAAGTAAATACACAGACGTATGAAAACACACGCGCACACAAACTTTGTAAGGAGGAGTGAGAAGGGGGCTAGCGGCGAAATACGGCGATTGTCTTGAACAGAGATTATTTTATTGTTTTTCGAAAAAGAAATGTTACTTTTACATATGAAATATGACTTTAAAAGGTCTACAGTTTTAGGGTAGGCTATTTGTGAAACACAACTGTCAAACGCAAAAGTAGCCTACTGAAACAATTTGGAAAAATCTAGTATTTTCGTCGATGTTTATCGACAGTCTAAATTGTTTAGGTTTACCAGACTTACCTTCTGTTTCAGCCGCTGAAGTTTTTTATGTTTCGGGATGTCATCCATGTTTCTTTAAAGATGAAAATCTAGGAAATACTCAAATAAATATACATTTTCCACATTAAATGTACATTTCCACTACACTTTTCAACGAGAAAAAAGTAGACGCGGTTCGGTTCGCTCCTTGCCTGCTGCATCAATGACTCATTTAATTTTGTAAAGTTCTTATAAATTTGTAAACCACGTCACAATCCCTGTCTGCCCGATTACGTCATAATATGTCTATACACCGTGGAGAGGGCCATGTCATCCTAAAAGTTACTTTTTTTTAATCAATAAACCCAGTTTTCTTGCCATCTATATGTTTCGTGCCGCATTGGCGCCACCTAGAGGCTGTATGAATAAATGAACCTGTGGGAGTATGTCCCGGGCCCAATAGACAGAAATAAACAACCATTCCTACTCATTTTAAGTATTGGTTAAGTTATTATCAGCATTAGGCCTACTGTCTATACAGACAGACTTCAGCCCCCACACCACACATAAGAGATATGCTCAAGAAGTGCTATTGTAGCACTTGAACAAGTGTTGGCTGAACTGTCTAAAACAGTAGTAGAATTGTTCTAATATATGTTTAGTTGATTTAGTTACATTGGATTTAATTGTCTGTACATCTCCGCCAAAAGGTGGCGCTGGTGCGGACGAGATACAGAAAAAAAGAGAGCACGGCACAGGTGGAGTGGTTCGAAAAATGGTTTTTTTCAGTTTGGCAGTTGAAAGTATTACTGTGCTCTGAATGTTGCTGTATGTACCTGTTGGAGGTAATAAAGAGCTCAACTTTTCTACACCCAAGTGTCTTGGAGTGGTGTAACATTTAGGAGGTCCTAACGAGATCTTGATTGCCTCACGGAGAAAGACTGAAAAAGACCGGTGAGATGGTGAAGTGTGCGAGAGCGAGAGGCTAATGCTAAGTGAAAAGCTACGGTCAAGCTAGTACGACCTATGAGTACGACACGGACCGTTTTTGCGTAATTTTCAGTTAAATCTAATAAACAGGCATAGCTGCAAACATGTCAGAGCATCGCGAAGATTTTCTGTTGAATTTACAACAGAAATTATGCGGACTTCTAGTGAACGAACTGCTAAGAGTATGTGAACTGTGTGGCATTACCGAAGAAGAGAAAGCTATTTCGAGCAGGGGCCGCCGAGCTCTGGTTAAGCTCATTGTTGATTTCTGCGAGCGCAACGAGTTTTTACAAAGCGAAGATGAAGGCATGTCTGTGCTTTTAGAGTTGAACGATACACTAGATTCGTTGTTAGAAGCAACCCAGCTAACACATTACGTTGCGGCAACGTTGCCAGTAGGTGCTCAGTTGGTAACCCGCGACGTTACCTTCTGGCAACGTCGTGGCAACGTTACAAAGGCCATCGTCTGTGGCGGCGGGAGCAGCGTCCTTGTCGTTACCGACGGGCGTGGAAGCGGCAGAGGAGACGCGCATGGAGCGGTCTGCAGCCCAGAGGGAGGACCACGGACCGTCAGTGGATCAGGCACCTTCACCGTGGTTGTCATCGCTGGAGCACCAAAAGGCGCCGAGGACAACGTTGGACAGTGGGACTCAGCGCAAAGGACGAGCCTCCGCGAGCAACAGCTGTTGCATGGCATCTTCAGGCGGATTTAGGAAAGATTTCCTCATAAATGGTCATGTGGGTGAGTCTACATCCAAAGACACCCTGAGCTTCAGTAGCCTTGAGCATCAGATTGAAAGTGGCTTAAGAAAGGGCTACCCTGAAACTGAAGTAGTAGAGGCTGTAGTCCTGGACTGAAGCTAAGGAGCTATTTAGAAGGAAAAATAGATCTCAGCTTGACCAACCTAAGACAAATCTTAAGAGCCCATTATGCAGAGAAAAACTACAGGCTGCATTCAGGGAAACTTGAGTTTTTCGTGCTCAAGTGGGCCGTTACAGAGCGCTTTAGAGACTACTTGTTTTATGCCCCCTCAGTGACAGTCTATAGTGATAACAATCCTGTAACCTATGTTTTAAGTACAGCCAAACTAAATGTGACAGGACACAGATGGGTTTCCGAGTTGGCTGACTTTAACATAACGCTCAAATACCGACCTGGAAAAAGCAATGTGGACGCAGACTTCTTGTCCAGAACACCTGCCAGTATGGACTTGTACATGTCTGAATGCACCGAGCAGTGTTCACCTGAAGTGTTAACTGCAATAGTTAGTGTAAAATGTAATACTTATGCTATTGGTAACAACTCAACAAGGTCATAAGCTATGTGCTTGTCTGAGTATTGGGTACAAAGTGATTGTATCACCTTTTGGTTCAATAGTATTGTATAAAGTGAACTTGCACTGTGAAACATTCTATTCTGCTCATATGGTATTTACATATTTTGGTTCAAATTGGTATAAAATACTTAGCTAGTGTTAAGGACAACATTTGTTTAGCAGGGGAGGATTGTAGCACTTGAACAAGTGTTGGCTGAACTGTCTAAAACAGTAGTAGAATTGTTCTAATATATGTTTAGTTGATTTAGTTACATTGGATTTAATTGTCAGTACATCTCCGCCAAAAGGTGGCGCTGGTGCGGACGAGATACAGAAAAAGAGAGCACGGCACAGGTCGAGTGGTTCGAAAAATGGTTTTTTTCAGTTTGGCAGTTGAAAGTATTACTGTGCTCTGAATGTTGCTGTATGTACCTGTTGGAGGTAATAAAGAGCTCAACTTTTCGTGGTGTAACACTATACGTACAATACCATGGTCGTACTCAAATACTGCTTAAAAATACTGCTTCCCAATAACAAGCAACTGAATAGAGTTGTAACAGTAATATAATAAAAGTAATAATGATTGACATTTAATCGATTGAGACCCGTGCTCGACAGATTGGTTGGTTAAAGAGGAAATGTGCAAGGATATTTACTTTGCGTTTGACCTTGTCTAATAGGCCTTCCTCATCTGAGGATTAGCTGGAACTATCATGTGATGTCCACTCGATATGATTAACGATACTGAACACTGCATTCACAATCCATGTACCCTTCGTTCTTTCATTTTTCCGTTTAAAAACCAAATCCGAAAAAACGAAAAGATATGTTGTAAAACCAGAATGGAAAAACAGAAAAAGAACGGAAAAAGAACGACAGAAGTCACTAGTTCTGCAGCGGTTTTTCTGTTTCAAAACCAAAAGGGGAAAGAGAAAACAGAAAATCAAGGCATATAAATTCACTTCAAGTTTGGTTTTCCCCATTAATGGAATGCGTGGAACTTTTTCCGCCAAAATCACAGTCCTATTAACGACTATGCTGCTGAAAACGACATGTAAGCAGCCTAACTTTAGCAAATTAAATTGTGTCATTACATAGGCCTATGCATGCACTGAAGGACCGACGAATCAGCGTTAAGCATATTCCTCTTCTATTTAAAAAGGGTGTCGTAATCTAAATCCCATCCCCTACCATGCCAAATACATGGGCCATATGAAACACATGGACCAAAATGAAAAAATGTGCATGTTTGGGGCCACCCACGTGGCCAGAATTGTGGCAAATGCAACCATGCCCATTAAAAATAATTTGATTATTTATGATGAGGTGTAGAGGTGAGTACTATACTATGCAAGGCAAAAGTAATATTGTTTCTCTTAACAAAGGAGCACATAGGGATGATTGACAGCTCACCCCATTTCTGCTTTGTAGAACATTTTAGCCCTGCTTACCTGTCATCACATGCTTCAGTGCTGCAGAGAATCTCACCTATTCCCCTTTCTCCTCCATGTCACTATATCTAAACTCACATTACCCTTTATCCACAGGGGGTGTCTGCGGACATCACACAGTACCCCTCTCCGCAATTAGGCACCCTTTTAGGCATTGGCCAGCTACCAAGCCAGACATGCTTAGTATCAACGCTCCATTTAAAACATTCTTTTTAGCGCTCCCTATCAAGCACTGAATTAGTGAATTTGAAATTGTGTTTTGCAAATTAAATGTATCTTCAGTATGTCTGGTCTATGCATTGTATATCATTGAGTCTAATGCATTTAATGGATTTGTGTATGACTGTTGCACCAACTGGACATGTTATATTAACATATACATCCGTTTCAGATGTGCAGTAGTCAACAATGGGATGTGGGACCAGGTAAGGGTCGACCATGGAATGGAGTTTTACCTGTGCCTGTACATGCAGGAATGCCCCGAAAAACTAAGAAGCCTTGCAGCCATCTTGAACTGTGCTTTAGATACGCCTGCACCTCCACATTTCCACCAGAATTCCACAATCAAAATATTACAATAACGAAACAATCAAAAACTTCATTTTCCCGTTTTTCAGTTTTGGTTTTGAAACAGAAAAACCAAAAAACAAGTTTGTTTTGGGGTTTTTCCGATTTGGTTTTGAAACGGAAAAATGAAAGAACGAAGGGTACACGGATTATTCACCTACTGATTTGTTTTTTTAAATGACAGAACTAATTATTTTTGTCGATGTTTTTCAACAGTCTAAATTGTTTTATTTACTTTAGGTTTACCAGACGTACCTTCTGTTTAGGTCGCCAAAGTTGTTAATGCTTTGGGATTTCATCCATGTTTCTTTAAAGATGACAAACGAGGAAGAAAATGGGTAATACTAAAATAAATGTACATTACCACTACTCTTTACCAACGAGGAAAAAGTAGAATCAAACGCTTTTCGCTACTTGTCTACAGAGCATCAATGACTGATTTTATCGTGTATCGAGTTCTTATAATTTGGTAAAGCGCGTCACAATCACTGTCTGCCCCATGACGTCATGATGATATGTCTATACACCATGGATACCAAGCGCCGTCTCTCCTGAAACGATGCGTTTTAGACAGAAAGGTGACATTTCTATTTGATCGATAAACCAAGTTTTCTTGCCACCTGTTTCATGTTGCAATGGCGCCACCTAGAGGCTTTATGAATAATGCTCTTAAACTAGCAGCGTTATTGTTGCCTACTTGAAGGACTTCAGAGAATAACAAAACCATGTTTCGTTTAGTGTTGGTAATTCATATTAAGTATTTTGTGCACAAACTATCATCTGAAGTAGTGGGGTGTGGAAAAAACAGGTTTCTCAACAGGGGGTGTAGACCATACATGTATAACATATGTTATTCATTTGAAAGAATATTGTGTGTGGTATTATAACCATGTCATCAATACAAAGTGGATAAACCAGCTATATTTTCCAGGTATAAGGAGCTTTGCAGTCGAATGTAATCAGCCAGACAACCTCCTTAAACCTCCAATCACTGTCTTGTAAAACTTAGAGCAACAAAGCAGCACTACAACTAGGAGCGCGTCACAATAGTGTTTGTAATCCTTCTTGTAATGATAACCTTCTACAGGCTGTCAGGCTGTCTGTTCACAGAGCAAGGCTGTGCTTCTCTGGCCTCAAACATCAAGTTAAACTCCTCCTCCCTGAAAAAACGTGTAACAACTGAGTAACAATGACATGCAGAAGGACATTGGCATGACGCTGCTCTCTGCTGACACCACCCTCATTGGGCTCATCTCTGGCGGGGATGAGTCTGATTACAGGTTATCTGCACACCTTTCACATCACATTCACTGAGCCCCTCTGTCCAGGGTTTGGGGTTAACCTTGATTTCTCAGTGTCCCTGTGCCAGGTAGAATAGCCTCCTGTGTCCAGGAAGAACACCTGAGTCTTCAGGGAAGTCACACTCCTGTTCGAACACACCTGGGGCTTGATTGTGTGTTTCATTTGGATCATGACTGCACACACACACCAACACTCACATTCTCACAGACGAAAGCCAATCACAAGCAGGTGTAGCTGGTATTATAATTGCTTTCTCATAATGTTAGTAAATATTGTTGTTAAATGTTTATCTTGTTTAATTGTCAACTGTTAACTGTCTCTATGGTCAACTGAATGTCATTTACAACTAAAGAGTCTCCTTACTTACAAAATGAGAACAATTTAAATGTTTTATCCAGTATAATACAAGACATGCTGCATCTAATTATGTAGATAGAATATATTACTGTTGAAATTCTATTCACGTCTTTATAATAATCATATCACACTTCATTTAAGTCTTGTAGCTTAAAAACATTTTATTTACAAGAACCTTCACTGTGAAAAGCAACAACATATTACATGTTGTAATATAACATTACAAACACAACTTGAGCATTACAAAATAATGCATTTTAGGTCAAGCTGACCAAATATTTTCAGTCCCAAGTCTTTACTTTAGTTTCTGGTTTAAACTTTACAACTTGCTTTGATAAATTGTAAGTACAATACAGGGCAGTACATGGTGAATACTTAACAACATGAATAAAGACAACCTAATCAGGAAAATAAGATAAAATAACTTTATAGAACATTTTAGCATCTTAGCAAAACAGCTTTTTATTCTAACTTAATACTGGAGGCATTGGTACAATAGGCCTAAAGCAACAGACTATTGTCAAACCATAGTAACCCGCCAGATAAAACTGTCATTCTCAAGATAGCAACTCAGACATTTAATAGAGAAAAAAGAATAAACAGTTAAAGTTCTCTAAAATCAAATGTCAAAAGTACAAACATGGTTAAATGGAAACCCAACAATGAAATACATTTTTGTCCTGTCATTTTCACCAACTTTTTTAGCAAACATTTGCCACTTATCAATTAGACTGTTACTTCAGTAGCCAGCAGGGGTGCAACAATTCAACAAGCCCACGGTTCGGTTCGTTTTTTTGGGTCACGGTTTCGGTTTGGGTTCGGTTTTGTTTAGCAAAGTAGGGGGAAGAAAAGAACATGACCATTTCTGTGTTCTCTCTGTATTTTCGGTTTATTTTCTGTATATCCGGTGAAGCGGGAGGTCCTGAGGCGCAGAAGGGGGGTGGACCCAGTAACTCAAAACGGGGGTTGGAGGAAACCAAAAAACTGAACACAAAAGAATACACTGCCTACATAGCTTCTCTGACAACACAAACAGCTTGTACATCAGTGCAATGTATATTTTAACTTCAGAACATTCACTGCATGGGTGTGAAACTAAAAAAAAAAACACTGCTACAATCGTTTTTACAAGCAGCAATTATCCATGGATTAATTTAACCAAAATACGTCATCATGTGACCATGACCATGTAAACAGCACAGGCTACTTGTGGGACTTATTTGAAAAAGTTAAGCACATTTTGTTGTCTGTTGTCTGACATTTTTCCCCCGAGGGAAACAATGCTAACAGCTAGCCTACTCAACCAGCATAAGCACAAGTGTCATTTGAAGTGCCTCCCCTGCTGTCGTAACCTAAAAATTCACCTCAAAACGCATCGAAAATTTGAACACAAGATTTTTGTAAAACTTCAATGGGGGATAAAGACTAACAAGACATATAACAACATTGAACGCTACACAAACAGTAATTCATTTTTTACATTTAGGCAAATCATTTTCCATAGTGACAAAGGTGCCATATCCAATAAAAAAGGTTCCGGAATAGCCCTGGTTTTGCATACTTTACACGTGCCTGCCTTTGTATGATTTGCCTCCAGCAGTGTTGCCAACTCCTCATTAAGGAAAGTAGTGGAGCTGCGCGAGGCTATAGTGAGACTGAATGCTTGTGAGGCTATAGTGAGACTGACTGCTTGTGAGGCTATAGTGAGACTGAATGCTTGTGAGGCTATAGTGAGACTGAATGCCTGTGAGGCTGTAGTGAGACTGAATGCTTGTGAGGCTGTAGTGAGACTGAATGCTTGTGAGGCTGTAGTGAGACTGAATGCTTGTGAGGCTGTAGTGAGACTGAATGCTTGTGAGGCTGTAGTGAGACTGAATGCTTGTGAGGCTATAGTGAGACTGAATGCCTGTGAGGCTATAGTGAGACTGAATGCTTGTGAGGCTGTAGTGAGACTGAATGTTTGTGAGGCTATAGTGAGACTGAATGCCTGTGAGGCTATAGTGAGACTGAATGCCTGTGAGGCTATAGTGAGACTGAATGCTTGTGAGGCTATAGTGAGACTGAATGCTTGTGAGTGCTTTGGGACGGAGGAGGAGCTCACGGCAGCACCCGCTGCTTGTTGAGGACAGTACTGCGATCCGTGCTTCATGTCAGTCTCTAAAACACCAGCAAGTCTCCAACAACATAAAAGTCACCAGGAGGGTTTGGATAGATCGCCAGATATAGTGAGAAAGTCGCTAAGTTGGCAACACTGCTCTGTGGGTGTTCGGTTGTGTAAAAAAAGAAAAAAGAGCCACAAATTTCCGTAGATCCCCAAAAACTTGGTTACATGTAAAACCGAACCGTGGGTAGTGGGTTGAACGGTTCGTTTTTTTCCAGTTCGGTATTGCACCCCTAGTAGCCAATATGAACGGGTGTCAGAAAGACAACAATTCTTGTTAAAAAAGTAATCTCTCATTGCTTTTATTGTGTCAAACTTTATAGCATACTTAAGGCACATTCCAAACACATCACAGCCATGGTTAATATTGGCTGCTGGAACTCTTCTCCCTTTGTTCTCTTCACTCACATGCACACGTACGTCATCTGACAGTCAATCAACAAAACCATCACACACACACACATACCCACACACAGTGTGGCAATCAATAACAGTCATACGCACACACACACACACACACACACACACAGTCCTCCAGGTTAGTCCATTGTCTTGGTCTCCTCGTTGGACTTGTTCAGGATGGTGAGCAGGTTCTCGGACATGAAGTAGGGCCTCTCTGCAGTTCCATCATTACGCTCCAAATCCTCCACTGTCACATGGGGAGAAAGTAGAAGACACTCATCATCACCCGCCCAAAACACCAATGCATCATGAAACTACCATATTCAGGACTACAAAATGCATAAAACATGGAAGAATAGTAGCCAATCTATCTGAGGTTTCAAATGATTTCACCTTGTTTGGTATTTCTTATTACATGCCAGCGTATCTCCTTTTTGTTTAACGGTACACACAGACAAAAAATAACTTACCTTATTGTCTCTTTCCCGACACCAGATTATAGAAGGTTCTCACATGTACACAATCACTTCTATTTCATCAATACAAGAAACTTTAATCAACAGCTGTATCCAACAGAAGCAATGTTTCATCCATGAAAGACTCGTCGAGCAACAACATTCACTTAGTGACACATTACATCGAAGACGGTAAAAAAGCATCAAGACATGAGGTTAGGTTTTTAGAAAAGCCCTCGTCAGGCAACTTTACAGTGACGCTGTGCAGCCCAAGAGAGACAAAGAAAGATGGAGAGAGTATACAGAGATTGAGAACGTGTCAGAGAAAGGCAAGTAGTGTCAGTAAACGGTTACGAGACTCGCGGTTTCAGAGGTGTCAAGACAAGCCGCGACACAATCACAGCACTGATGCGAGTGCGGAATACCAAGGCATGTCAATACTCTGAATCCAACCAAATCCTACACAATATCCAGGCTGGGGTCCACATCTGTCAAAGAATTCAAACCATTTGGCGTCAGCTGGTGTTGATGTAAACGGTGAACACGTCTATCAGAATGTGATTTTTGTTTATGACTTTGTGGTGGCTTGGTAGTGCATTGGTTAACATGATTAGGACAATATTAAAGGAAGTATTTACAAAGTGGAGTCAGGCACAGGTTCAACACTCACAGTTCTACAGATCTGCTCCCAGGCAGAAAGTGAAGAAGGGAGGAGGATGTTTCTGTGGCCTCATGAGGGCTTTCGGCACAGCTGTCAGGAGAGCTTTCAGGAGAGGCAGAGGAAAAAAGGAAAACCTTTAAGTGGATCTTCACAGTTGTTGGGTGGGTGAGAAGACCTAGGGTGGAATCTCATACAGAGAACATCACCTCCATGAAAGCTGCTGCATCTACTGTGAAGAACAGTATTACAGATTACTCTGTAATATACATTAATTATTAATCAAACATTCATTGCATTTTGTTTGGCTTCTTGCCTGTTGTTATTTTTAATCTATTAACATCAACCAAAATATATTTTAATCAAACACCTATAATCATAAAGAACTATAGTTCTTAGTAAAGCCTCTAGATCAGGGGTGTCCAAAGACCGGATTGGCCCGCGGTCAGATTTCATGTGGCCCGCAGCTTCGGTCTTGTAATGTGTTATCTATGGCCCGCCAGCACTGTTAAATAAATAATAAAACTTTCAAATTTAATTCCTCCCTCAACCGCTAGGATAGGGTATTGGACTTTTACTTTAGCGTCGATCAAATGTTCGTCTCACGAGAACAAGGCAACAGTGTGATCGTTAGTACAGCTTTACTGTTGCACACAAAGTTGTCCAACCGACTTTCAAACACACGTTGCTGCGAACCGTTCTCCGATCATTTCTACCATGGCAAGTAAAAAGAGGAAAGTTGACAGTGAGGGCCGCCGCTTTCAGGAGAAATGGGAATTACAATATTTCTTCACTGACAGTCGAGGCAATTGTGTTTGCCTAATTTGTCAAGAAACGGTTGCCTTGTTTAAGGAATTCAATGTAAAGAGACAATACCAGACAAAAATGTCAACGCATTTGACAACCTAACGGCGAGTGACCGTGCTGAAAAAGTTAAACAACTCAAAGCTGCTCTGGCTTCACAACAGCGATTCTTCACGCGGGCCAATGATTCAAATGAAAACAATACCAAAGCAAGCTACGAAGTGGCCATGTTAATAGCTAAACATGACAAACCTTTTACAGGGGGTACGTTTATCAAAGACTGTGTCATGAAAATGGTGGAGAACATTTGCCCCTAGAAGAAGCAAGAATTTATGAACGTTTGCCTGGCTCGTAATACTGTGGCACGGAGAATTGAGGACATATCGTCAGATATTCATAGACAATTGGGGGACAGGGGAGTGACTTCTGATTATTTTTCATTAGCCTGCGATGAAAGCACAGATGCATCTGACATTGCACAGCTACTGATTTTTTTAAGTGGAGTTGATGACGACATGAAGGTAACAGAAGAGCTGCTTGACCTCCAAAGCCTTAAAGGCCAAACAAGAGAAACGGATTTATTCACTGCTGTTAGTGCCGCTGTTGAGGATATGAAACTACCATGGAGTAAAGTTTGTGGGATTATTACCGATGGTGCGCCTGCAAAGACTGGTGAACAAAGTGGATTGTCCACACTGATCTGCAATAAAGTCAGCGAAGAAGGAGGTAACGCTATGAAACTCCACTGTATAATTCACCAGCAGGCTCTCTGCGCAAAGATTCTCAAATTTGATCACGTTATGAAACCGGTGGTAAAGGCAATAAATTCCATTCAATCTAAAGCTCTATACCACCGCCAGTTTCAGCAGTTCTTGCTTGACATCCAGGCTGATTACGGAGACGTAATATAGCACAACGATGTCAGGTGGCTCAGTCGGGGGTCTGCATTGCAGCGATTGTTCTCTCTCAGAGGGGAAATCAGAATTTTTTGGGATGAAAAGGGGCAACCAATGCAAGAACTGTCAGATCCTGTATGGCTGGCAGATTTGGCTTTTTTGGTTGCTGATGATGCTCCTCCACAGCTGCAGCTGGAGCTCATTGAGCTGCAGTGTGACGACGAGTGGCGCGGCAGACACCAGCAGCTTTCTCTTGTTGACTTTTACCGGCAGCTGGATAAAGGCAGGTTTCCAGAAATGCGAACGCATGCAAAGAAAATGCTGAGCTTATTCGGCTCCACATATTTTTTGTGAGCAGACATTCTCTGTCATGAATTTAAACAAAAGCCGATTGAGGTCAAAACAAAGTGACTCCCACTTACGTGACATTTTACGCATCTCAACCAGTGCCGTCAAACCCGACCTGGCCTGTTTACTGAAATCCAGATCTCGGTATCACCCTTTTCATTAGTGTCAGTAAGTTATCTGTTTCTTGGTCAATCTGAAATTGTGTGTTTTTAAGAGTAACATCTTTCACTATTAACAGTGAAAATCCAAAAGCACAGCTAATATATGCACTTGGACTTATGGCACTTATTTTATAAAACTCTTGAATAAGATTTGGCTATAACTTTTGATGTTATGTACCTATAAATGTGACACGATCTATTACTGTCTGAATAATCTTCTGAATCTTTTACATGTTTTAACAGACAGCATTACTTATTACTCCTGTTTAAAATAAAATTCATGAAAGTTAAAGGTATTTCATGTATTTTGTTCAATGTTATCTGACTCTGAATATGAATGAAAAGCAGAATTGTGTTTTTACAGTTGTTCACGCCTGACTGAGTGGCTTATATTTGGTTACATTGCCATAATTTTTTTTTTAAATAGTGTATTATTTGCATGTAACTTTTATGGTCAAATGTTTTCCGAAGGGACGATTGGCCCCCGAGCATCTTCACATTATCAAATCTGGCCCTCTTTGAAAAAAGTTTGGACACTCCTGCTCTAGATGGTACAGTTACCGTATTTCTTCGATAAAACGCTGCAGCATTTATTACCCAATGTTCATTTTTGGTGCAGCGTTTATTCAAGTGCGGCATTTAATTAGTTCAGTCAAGACACTCACGTGATTGATTTCACCATTTATTCATACACATGACAAATGGTTTAAAGTTGGTGGAATGGATGTACATGGGGAAGCGCTCCCTGCCTTCACTGCAGCATGCATGACATGAGGCAGGGAGCAACAAGTTAAATCCCCCACGGGGAGAACAGATAAACCACATGGGGGAGAAGGGGATGGCGGTGGGTGGCAGCAGCGCAGAACACAAGGGTAATCGAGGACGGGTGTGCGTGCATGTGTGCGACTTTATAGTGCCGCCCATCAAGCTGAGCCTATGGGCTGAGAACACGGCGATGGGTGATATGGCGTGCGCTGCCCGAGTTCCATGCCTGAACTAGCTCCGCCCATTAAGCAAGATATAGTGAATCGTAGCGTGAGTCTGACGACGCCACCTTGTATAAAAAATCTAGGACTTGAAAAAGGTTTGTTTTTTGGAAGGGAGGATCAGTGTTTGTGACCCAGAGGAACAGACTAAACTACAGTTTAAAAATAAGGATTTAATACATTGATTAAGATGGTCCAAAGCTTCACAAGGCATCTCACAAGACATCGTTTGCCCATCCCTGTATAGATTCCCTCTCGACACAGTCACTTTGCAAAGCCTTGTCTTGCTACCTGTTTACACCTATCTATGGCACACCCATGGCACACCTATGGTGTACACCTCTGGAAAATGATGTTGCGGTGACGTCACACACAACAAACCCACAACAAACCCACGTGACTGACAAAGACCGATGGGTTAATTCATAGCAAGAATGATCAAAGTAAGGTTAATTCATTAACGTCACTTACCAATTACAAGGCAAATGGTTACAAGATGAAGGTTAGCTCTTACATACTCTACCATAATTATTGTAAAACTAGAGATAGAAAAAGCAAGAGGTGAGCAAGGAGAATGAGCACAAGGACAAGCCAGAGCTGAGGAGAATGTCTCAGGAGATGAAGAATCCAAAGGACAATGCATTACAATTCCTTTTATACACAAGACCGACCAATCTGACCACTTGTTGCTTATCAACATATGACTTGCAATGCTACAGGAAGTTACACAATGGAATGTGAGAGCCGTCAAGTAGAGACCCTGTCCAGCAACTCTTTTTTAGCATATGATTAGTGGGGGCAGGGGGACACCCAGCCTTACAATGATTAAATGTAAGGACAAATAGGAAGTAAAAGTGTTGAACAACATGCATTCTATATAATCACAAAATCTAACAATGACATGAATAACAATTTACACTACTATAAATAAAATGTATATGTTACTACGTTAAGTGGGTTATGGAGTTCCCAGGATAATTTACTTGCAGGAAACATCATATTTTAATTTGTCCCCCAGTTTAGTACCAGCTAAGTGCTTCTGAAACTCATCATCCATCTGCTTGCTTTGGGCCTCACTGAAATGGTTTTTCCAGTCTCCAACTTCACCTGATCAAAGGTCAAACACAAAGAGAATAAAAAATATAATAACAAGATCATTATACAAAATGCATATTGTACCAAGTGTCATGTGAAGACACAAATCCAAAGTGTATGAACAGATGAAAAATATATTCTGAATATGCATCAACATTTGACAGTTTCAGAAGAGATGTGAATAATGTTTGTTTTATACTTATTTGACCCCCACAGAAAATACATTCAAGAATGTGAAGTGTTGAGTCATGTTTTGCTTTCCTTTGGCTTGGCATACCAATGCACACCTGAAAACTGTCTGTGGTTGTGTCTTAATGTGTGTGTTTTAATTATTCACTATTGTACAGCACTTTGGCTAACAGCTGTAATTTTTTAATGTGCTTTCTAAATCAAATTGACAGACTGAATGAGAGAGACTGTTAAAGAGAGAACAGTTAAATACACTGTTAAGAGAAAGTACATTTGCAGAAAAACACGCTGCCATGTCCACCATGAGTTGAGCTGTAAAAGTGCTCTTGCTTAGCCTGGCTGCCAGCCAAACTCTCCCCGCCCACAAAAAAATGTGTTCGGGAAGTTGGGTCTGGAGGGTCTCGTATTGGGGACAACTACAAAAAAACTGAATCGGGACGGACCAATGAAATTGCCAGGGCGGGCAGGGCGGGCTTTATACGATGATGGACAGATGATCAACAGTAACGTAATCAACAACGTCACGAAAGAGCACTTGGGTTGAATTTGTTTTCAACAAACAACATATTACGTTGCTCTGATTGGTTGTAGGTCTATCCAATTGAGCGAAGAGGCATTTGTTTTACGAGTTCGGTTGAAACACGCCCCATAGTCACAGCCCAACGGAGAGTTTTCAGACTCATATTCTGACTAGAATTATGAGTATGACAACGTCAGGCTAGCTCTCGCTTGCAATGGTCTGGACTTGCTCATCGGTCAAAGGAAAGCCAAAGAACTTTGAAACCATCTGTATCCTGTCCACAAGATTCTGAATCATACAAAAAAATAGCAAAACTTCTTCAGGTTGGGCAGCAGGCCATGTCATCAGCTGAGGTCAGACTCATGCATCACTGCAGGTGTGTTAAAGGCAACATAATACGGCAGTCATTCTCAGGCCTGGACTGTCATGCTGTCATACATACTGTCATACATCACATAAATCTACTGTACCTGCATATTGTACAATGGCTGCCACAATCCCCAGATCCTCCATACTGTGTTTCTGCATCATTTTCCACCTAACCTTCTGCAATGTATTGCTGTGTGTGACTTCACTGACTATGTATGTATGATTAAGATTCAGGAGCAGTTTTGCCTTTACTCTACTGTCTGCATTATAACATAGTGTATGAAAGACAGATGTCAGACCTCATGCTTAGAGATGACTTCTGAACTTCTGTGTGCAGAATCACCTTGGTGTATTGAAAAATATTTTTGTCCACAGCTAAGAAGCTAATAAAGTTACTGCAAGTTGAAACTACAGGACAAGAGTAACTTCCATATCCAAGGTCCCATATCCGACAGTAGGAGGCGCTACAGTTCACTGCCGAATGTTTTTAAATTTTTTATTATGGCATTTCCTGCAATTTGTCCAATTCGTTCGGTCAGTTAGATGTTCGTAATATTGTTGTTTGTTAGTTAAAATAATCTTATTGGTCACCCTGAGAATGCATGTTGTGTGGTTTAATGGGAAGTGAGAGTCGGCCATTCAACCTTAATACTTGCAAGCAGTTGAACATGGGCTGTGCCACTGACTTATTGCCAATGAGGCTAGTCTTGATTGTAAATTAACTGTGGTTCTGGAGAGCAGTCTTCAGGTTATCTTTGAGAAATTCTGGAAATAGTGTTGTGATCAACGTGTTTTGATTGAGGGAGTCAATTTTTGGTCGAAATCGAAACCTCATGCGTCCGCTACAGCATTTCTGCTTTGGCGTGACTTGCGCTGGGAGGGAGGTAAACAGCATGAATTGGGGTATGGTGTGCGGGCAGGTGTGTTTTTATATAAGGTGAAATGGAATGAGAAATGTAATACAAAATGTCTGAAAGGGGTGTATTTATGTAATTTTCCACATTGCCTCAATATTTTTGTGTCAATAAATCAAATATCATTTTGACTGATGGTTTTCAAACCTTATTGGGTTCAAGAAGACATCACTCTGAAGTACCATCAACAATTTCACCTTGGTATGTAAAAATATGTTTGAATTTGAGTAGTTTAAACTTTCGCTGAATCTAACAATTCTTACCACAGAAGAAACGACTTACTTTTTTATACAGTAACTGAACAAGTCATTATTCAACACTGAGAATAGCTCAATGGACTGGGACAGTGACCTGCAAAGCATAAGGTTGTATGTTTGAGTCCAATTGCAGTCTTTTAGCCTGTCTTAAATTTGAATATCTGTTTAGTTAAACAGGATGACATCATTATGAAATACCATGTGCAATTTCACGCAATTCCACTTTGAAATGTCAACCGCTTCTAAACCTTTGTCCCAAAGCTGACCATAGGTAATAGTGTTGCCTTTCTACTCATTTTCAACAATTGGTGTGTAGCAGAGAGGATAGAGAGGCTGCCTTATAACCTTATGCTCATGAGTTCAAATCCCCATTCAGCCTTTTGTAGGTGGCCCACTATGAAGTAGTTTTGCTCTCTTGTTGTCCAACTCTTGAGTCAAATAACTGTAATTATATTGGTATTGGCATTATTTGGTCAATGTTAAAACCCTGTTCAGTTTCCCATCTTCCTTCAAACAGGGGAATTCATATTGGTTGTTTGTCCAATATGAACCCCCTACACTACTTGACATGCTGAGCATCTATCAGATCTTCCCCTCAGTTACTGATCTGCTGTGGTGGATCAAGAGTCGGGATACTTTGTCTCCACAAAGCCTCTCTCACTGGCTCCACCGTGCTCTCAGTATCATGGATGAGGGTGTGGGATGTCCTGTGTCACCTGGCATTCAGGCTCATTCCACCAGAGGAGTGGAGACTTCGGTAGCCATCCTCCGTGGTGAGGGAGTGGAGGAGATCTGGAAGACACTACGGCCCTCCCTTTCTAACCCTAACCCTGTCTGAGACTGCTGTTATTGGACCCATATACATGTGACCTCCAGCACACAGCCATGACAACACTGCTCTCATTCCAGTGCTGCTGAATCAGCACACAGCACTTATCTGGGGAGTGTTTACAACAGAAGGTTAATAAAGTTAAATGGATTCAGCCCAAGAGACAAGGGTGTCCAATTCCTGGTCATAAAGACTCTTGGTTATAACAGGACAGAGAGACCAAGAGTGGAACACTGGTGCAGAACTTTTAATCAGAACACAGGGTCAGATGTACCAAGAGCTGATCCAGAATCATGGTTAGGAACAGGTGAGGGTCAGACCAGGTACAGCAGGTCTATAGGAGCATGGTGGTCAGGGACAGGTGAGGGTCAGTCCAGGTACAGCAGGTCTATAGGAGCATGGTGGTCAGGGACAGGTGAGGGTCAGTCCAGGTACAGCAGGTCTATAGGAGCATGGTGGTCAGGGACAGGTGAGGGTCAGTCCAGGTACAGCAGGTCTATAGGAGCATGGTGGTCAGGGACAGGTGAGGGTCAGTCCAGGTACAGCAGGTCTATAGGAGCATGGTGGTCAGGGACAGGTGAGGGTCAGTCCAGGTACAGCTGGTCTATAGGAGCATGGTGGTCAGGGACAGGTGAGGGACAGTCCAGGTACAGCAGGTCTATAGGAGCATGGTGGTCAGGGACAGGTGAGGGTCAGTCCAGGTACAGCAGGTCTATAGGAGCATGGTGGTCAGGGACAGGTGAGGGTCAGTCCAGGTACAGCAGGTCTATAGGAGCATGGTGGTCAGGGACAGGTGAGGGTCAGTCCAGGTACAGCAGGTCTATAGGAGCATGGTGGTCAGGGACAGGTGAGGGTCAGTCCAGGTACAGCAGGTCTATAGGGGACAGGGGAGATCAGCACTTCTGGTCAGAGTAATAATCTGCTTCATGATTTTCTTCCTGTTCATGATAATGTCTCATCACACTACTTAATAACAGGTCTATGGTGTGAAACTAGGGGTGTATAACTCAGCTCCCCCTGGTGGAGGGACTTGGCAGTGCTGCCTCAACTGAATGTGTTCAACAACTTGATATTACAGTGGAGATGGTCTGCATGGTCATGTCATCAGGACTAACTAGCCTAACATTTTCCACTTTTGTACACTAGATGTCAGTATAAGACTGTGTAATACTGTATGCTTGCCTTCAGGTTACTAATGTATATCTGAAGATTAACACACTGATCATTCATTCAGGACTAACATAATAATAGCCATGGGGAGAGAGAGGAAGGGGGCACTGCCTCTAAAATGAGTCTCTCTGGGAAGAGAGAGGATCATTTAGCATGTCACTGACAAACCATAAACCCATGATATTGATAATCATACTGAATTGCGTCATACATAAAAAATCGATTGATGTAACTGTAGCTTCTTAGCCATTTGTTGTTGAGTTCCTCCTCCTGTTTCCTATTGGTCCATAAACGCAGGTAGGCTCATACTTTGGTTTCCTATTGGTCCATATATGGAGGTGGGTGGGGCCTGTCATTAGAGGCGTGGGGTGAGGCACAGGTAAAAGTGAAAGTGAAAATATTTTACACAGGATCCATTTTGTGACTACAAGAATCGGTAAAGCAGATTCTCAAACTGAAAAGCAGACTTTAAAGTAAGTGATTTTACAATATCCCTTCACAGTATCATTGTGTCCATAAAATAACAGAGAATGTGATGTTCCAGAGTTACTTCATCTTAGTAACTAACCAGATGTTTCTAAGAAGAAGTGAAACAGCCTTTTGCTCAAGTCTAATGGCCAACATTCAATACCAAGTTAAAACAAATCCAACTATGATCTAAAAAGATCAAAATAACTTTTATTGTTTCACTTAATCAACCAGCCACGCTGTTGATAGATAGATAGATAGATACTTCATTCATCCCGTGGGGAAATTCAGGTATCTCTCACAGTTCTCATACCAACAACCACAGACAATATGTACAGACAACACAATACAAACAGTATGTATGCAGTATGATGGAGAGGAGCTTGTTGTCTTCTCTGTTGTCTTCTGCTGCTTATGTCAGTATGAGGTAAATGACTGAGGTACTGAATACATTTTAACTGAGTTGTTTACATCATAGTGGTGTGTTCTTAACCCTCGTGTTGTCTTAACATTCTGTACACTCCCCTTGTCCTAAGGGTAAAAAATGACCCACCTTCACCAAACCCCTAAAATAAAGCAGCTTTATTGAATTTTAAACTCCTAATCTTTTTTGCATGAAGAAACAACCTGTACTTTATCACAACATTTGTGAATATGCAGGTTTTACCTCTTCACATTGCAGAAAGACTACATTTAATCAGTGGACAACTATTCGTTTTTACTACAGCAGACCTGTCATAACTGTTTTCTTTACAAAAGTAGAGGTGTATTATTGCTTCATGCTCCGGGTTGTATTATTCCCCATGTTCTTCTTCTAGAGATACCTCCTCTTCTAAATCATTGTACTCTTGTTTCTTCTGGACACCTGAAAATATCAGATCTACAACCTGTAGATCTGAGAGCTGAGACCCTAACCCTGTTGGGCGCTGAAATATGCAGTCATGGCTTCAGCAAAGAATACTGGGGGTACTGTCATTTGCAGGACCTGTGTAGCCTCTGACTGCATTCCCCATTAGTAAACAATGCTTTGAAGACATTTTTATGTAGTCTGAGGCCCCGTTTACACAGAAGAAAAACGCATATATTTTCATGCGGTTTGGCCTTTCATTTACACGAAAACTGAGGTTTTATCACGGAAAACGATCATTTCTAAAAACTCCGGCCAAAGTGGAGATTTCTGAAAACTCCGTTTTAGTGTTTGCGTGTGCACTAGCTTAAACAGAGTTTTAGGTTCTCAAACGTCACAGTATGGGACTAAAAAAGCATCACGTCATGTGAGCGTCCTGTTTATAGTAATAGGTGCATTCGACTTCATGCAGCGCCGGCGTCGCCTGCAGCCGCCTGCAGCCCGGCTGACTTGAAGCAGCCAATGGCTTTCTCAGCTTCAATGCAGCCGGCTGTCGGCACCGCCGGTGCTGCATTAAGTCGAACACAACTTTTGTAATGGGGTCATTTATTTGTGAATTGCGTTACATTTCTGAATCACGAAATACATTTGTGCATGCATTTGTGAATCATTCAAACAAATGAACCTCGCACCTGAAAGGTAAAGGAAGTCGATCGTGTTATTCGTAGTTGTTGATGATTTTGAAAATTCTGATTGGTTTGCATGGCTTTATCCTTCACATTACACTGCCGCCTACAGGTTTGGCATAGTTATGATGGCGCTCGGGGGCGTATATGCGGGTTCATGTAAACAGAAACATTTTTGAAAACGTACTTGTGTGTACAACGTTATTTTTGAAAACGGAGGGGCAGAAATATTCGTTTCTGTAAATACCCGGCTATGTGTAAACGTGGCCTGAAATTTAGTTTAGTTTGTCTGAAATTGTTTTTATTGTGTCTGTGAGCTTGAGTCATGTAGGGAGGGGAGGTGCTGCACCTGCACACATAAGTTTTAGCTTTGTCTGAGTTCAATCAGTAGCACACAATGTAATTATCTTATTGTATGTGTGTGAGTGTATGTGTGTGTGTGTGTGTGTGTATGTGTGTCCATTATTTATTTTTTTGTGGTGTGTATAATGGTTTTATAACTGCTGGGTCAAAAATGACCCCTAAGACAATCTTTGTACCTTAGTGGTGTACAGCTTTCATGGAAATGTGAACAAAGACAATGTTTCACTTTTTCTAATGTTGGGGTCATTCTAGGAAAAGTCATCAATTTTCAGGTAAAAAAAAAACATTTAGGGGGTTTTCTCTGCTGGTAAACATGGTGACGGGTCATTTTTGACCCCTAAGACAACACAAGGGTTAATGAGGTTGTAGAGTACGTTTTCCTTCCTCTCTTGAGGTAACAGTCTAATCAGGTTGGATTCGAACTGTTGTTTGTGTAGCGCCCTCTACCCTGGTACATCCAATTGCTGGGCACCCGAGTTCCTATGTGTGCCTCTCGGCAAATGACATATAACTCCCTTCCTGTGTCCATTAACTATAAGTCCTATTTACCAGTGTATCTAGTCATATACGTAGTGTATGTTTTATCTTATTTCCATGTACACACCTTGTACTTTGTTCAAATAACACTTCTCTTTATTCACCTCAAATAAATGAATGCAATTTCACCCTGGGGTGGTTCTCCATGTAAAATAAATACATAAGCGTTGCCTTACCCCTAAACTGGATGGTTAAATAGTTGTTATAAAATGAAATAAACCTTCCGTGAATGAAAACCGAGTTAGTTATTTCAGGGGGGTATTCCAGAACGCAGGTTATGTAACATATAACCGGGTAAGTTAACCCACCTGCTGATTCACAATGTTGCAGCAACCTACTGGCAATGTTGCTACAATGCTGGGCGTGAGCTGGGGAGTTAACTTACTTACTTATGTGCATGTCACATAACCTGCTTTCTGGAATACCCCCCAGGTAGCTACCGATAGTCAGTAGTTGTACACCAGCATAAGAAAAAGAGAAAAAAAAACTTCAATTCCAATAATGAAACTTGATAGATAGCAAAGATGCTAAGGTGCTACAATATCTTAATTACTTATCACAACAGTGCACTGTGGGCATACACGGCCTTATGTATGTTTCACACGTATGTTGTGGCAACGTCGTACCTTGGTCGGCTGGTTACGTTATTTTTAGACCCGTGGGCAACGTTGCCGCAACATTGTACCTTGGTCGGCTGATTACGTTATTTTTTGGTCCCATGGACAACGTTGCCGCGACGTTGCACCTTGGTCAGCTGGTTACCTTAGTTTTAGACCTGTGGACAACGTTGCCACAACGTCGTACCTTGATCGGCTGGTTACGTTATTGTTTGGTCCCATGGACAACGTTGCCGCGACGTTGTACCTTGGTCGATTAGTTACGTTATTTTTGGTCCTGTGGACAACGTTGCCGCGACGTCGTACCTTGGTCGGCTGGATACATTAATTTTGGTACCATTAAGTTGCCGTTAAGTCGCTCTTTGGTCGCAGGACAACCGATCTCGAGTGCAATATAGTGGTTTATCCAGAGACGGAGAGATCACACTGGACTGCTCTCAGTTTTGACACTCGTGTAGCCATAGTCTACATGAATTCCAATCACACAATATTAAATGTTGCACCCAGCACGTATAAATGTAGACAATGCATGTAGCCTAATTCATGTGCTGCTCAGCCCCAGCATGTCATTGGTCATCAATTTTCTCATATGCAGAAACATAGCTTTAATTTAAAAAAAGACTGAATTTTGAATATACAGTGGGGCAAAAAAGTATTCAGTCAGCCACCAATTGTGCAAGTTCTCCCACTTAAAAAGATGAGAGAGGCCTGTAATTTTCATCATAGGTATACCTCAACTATGAGAGACAAAATTAGAAAAAAAAATCCAGAAAATCACATTGTAGGATTTTTAATGAATTCATTGGTAAATTCCTCGGTAAAATAAGTATTTGGTCACCTACAAACAAGCAAGAATTCTGGCTCTCACAGACCTGTAATTTCTTCTTTAGAAGGCTCCTTTGTCCTCCACTCGTTACCTGTATTAATGGCACCTGTTTGAACTTGTTAGTATAAAAGTATAAAAGTATAAAAGACACCTGTCCACAACCTCAAACAGTCACACTCCAAAATCACAGGATGCTAGCCAAAGTACAGATATGTCTTCAACTCAAACTGCTGGCAATAATGATGACCAAATATTGTTACAAGAACATGACAATGAAGTTCCTACCACTGAGACAGATGAGGGAGATGCCAGGGAGAAAGCCCCATTTACAGAGACAGACCCGGGGTGCTGGCCAGAGCATATTGCCGATGACCACGCCCAAACGGAATACGCAGATTTTTTTCACATTTTCTGCGGTTATTCAGACTGAAAATCTGCGGAAATCTGCGGAATTCCGCTAGCCTCTCTGTTCTTATGTCGGAGCGACCAAAGATGTTCCACAACAGTTTGACGGCAAATATGGTCGATTGAATGTTGACAGAATTTGCAAAAAAGTATTGATCCATCCTTATAAAGATCGCCTGAAAACTCTCTGGCCCTGTCTCTTGCTGTAATTTCGGTCGTGTTTCCTTTTCAATTCTTAGCATTTTTGGCTAACGTTTTAATATTAGAGACGTAATATGAGTTGAATAGTGTATTTACATGTTGCCTCAGACCAATGCGTTCTACTTGAAAATCTGCGGGTTTTCGTCGGAATTCTGCGCCCGCGTATTCCGTTTGGGCTTGCCGATGACCAACTTATTGATGTTGTTAGGAGCGGTCCCGTTCAAATAGAGGAATTTAACTACCCACAAAGCCAATCACACCGCCGCTTTACGACGGACAGATATTTCATGAAGATGAAAAATGGAGAAAAGATACGCAGGCCATGGTTAGTGTACTCTAAATCATCCGATTCCGTCTTCTGTTTCTGCTGTACCTTATTTGGCAAGCGGAAGAGTAGTCTCACTCACAGAGGTTTCAGAATGTGGGAACGATTCTCTCTCACACTCCAAGATCATGAAGAATCTACATGAAGCAAATAATGGAAATTTTCTAGGTGTGGTGGAGCTGCTTGCAGAGTTTGACCCAGTGATGAGCGAGCATGTCAGACGAGCGGAGACAAAAGAGATTGCTGACCATTATCTGGGGAAAACAATACAAAATGAGCTGATCACTCTTATTGGAGACAAGACAGTGGAAGAAATAATACAAAGAGTATTACAATCCCATTACTACTCTGTGATAATGGACTGCACCCCGGACGCTGCACACATAGAGCATCTCTCTGTGACACAGCGCTTTGTCAAGTGCCAAATCGGTGCCGGGGCTACTGTTGAAGAGCATTTTGTCGGTTTCCTACCAGTGGTTGACACATCAGGCGCAGGGCTAACAGGTGTCTTCTTGAAGCATTTGGAGAAGTTAGGCCGAAAAATGCAGGGGACAGGCGTATGATAACGGTAGCAACATGTGGGGGAAAAATAGCGGTGTGCAGAAAAGGTTGCTTGACATCAACAAAAAAGCACTGTTTATTCCATGCACCAGCCACAGTCTAAACCTCGTCATTGTAGATGCTGCGAAGTCAACAGTGGAGTCTGTGAGCTTCTTTGGGGTGCTGCAACGCGATGGGAATGCCGCGTGGAAAGTGTGAAAGTGCTGCGGTATCAGCTTCCTGCTGTCAGCGATGCTCTTCTCTCACTAGTCGATCATGCAACAAAAAAAGGTATGTATACGAGTCGAGTGTGTTATTTTGCTTTGTGATAGACAGTGTATGATTTTAGTGTGTTAGGCTGCTTATTACGGTGTGTTTAACATTTTAAAAACCTAAACAACATTATTGTTATTATCAGGTGACAGTGAGACCGCGTCTGCTGTTTCCTGCTGACTGTCATCATCTGGTACAACATTCTACATGAGGTTAATCATGTCAGCAAGCTGCTCCAGAGCCCACAAGTTGGGATTAATGTGCTACAGCACGAGGTGGGATATGTTCTTAAATTCCTAAAGGAATACAGAGAGAACGGCCTTTCATCCGCCCAGACAGATGCTAGAGACATCGCGGAAGAGATGGAGATGCCAATGGTCTTCCCCCCCACACGAGGCCGAAAACCCAAACGCCAGTTTCCATACGAGCCCCAAAATCCGGATCCTTCCTTGACAGTGACACCCGAGGAAAGTCCTCCCACTAGTGGACTCTGCCATTACAGGCACTACTGAGCGCTTCAAGTTGATGGAGACATTTCATGGTCTGTTTGGTTTTATGTATAAAAGAGAGGAAATGAAAAGGGCCGTGGAAAGTCACACCCTCAAAGAAAGCTGCGCAAATGTAGAAAAAACCCTCGGGGATGTGGACGCTGAGGACCTTGTGCACGAAGTGTCGGCTGATGTCACTGCAGTGCCAAACACTGCCCTGCAGATTCTAAGCTACATTTACAGAAACAACTTAGTTGAACTGTATCCAGACCTCAGCATTTCTCTCCGACTCATGATGACAGTGCCTGTGACTGTAGCGAGCGGAGAGAGGAGTTTCTCTCGCTTGAAGCTAATAAAAACACACCTGAGGTCAACAATGCTCCAGGAGCGGCTGTCAGCTCTCGCTCAGATATCAATTGAGCATGAGGTGAACGATCGCTGGACAAAGATGAACTTATCAGGGCATTCTCAGCAATCAAACACAGAAGGGTGGATTTCTTAAAAGGGCTCAGGTGAAATCTACGGCCGCCGCCCGGTGAGCTGCATGTCCACGGTGCTGAAATAACACGGAGCCTCAAGCATCGTTGTATATAGTTCGGTTCAGTGTCAGTCAGACACTTTTTTTTTCCTTTTGTTAAATACTTCAAGTTGAGGGGATGTTTGAGCTGGGGTCAGCTGAGCCCAGACAGTTGAAAATATACTGCGCTAATACTGCTAAGTACGTGAAAGGGCGAGGCTTATTCAAACTTAAAACGCTGTATAATTGTATATAATTTCATTTAATCAAATAAGGTTGGATTATTTATATGTTGCGCTGCCTGTTAGCTGAAAGTGCACGCAATAAAATAATATTGATGCAAACCAACAGGAATCCTTGCCTTTTCTGCTCTATTATGTTTATGTTTTATGTGGGTAGGGCCCCATATTAGTTATTGAAACGGGCCCCCAGATGCTTAAGGCCACCCCTGACTGTGGGCACACTCACACACATACCACTCTTTGTTGCAGGCCTGTATCGTGGTTTGAGAGTGTGGGGCCGTGAAACTCACAAATGGCCACTTCACTCCGAAGAGCCCCAAAAAACATAAACTTTACAGGGAACTCCGCTCCGACTCTAGAACGAAGTTGAACTGGTCCACCAGTGCTCACGTAGCCAGTGGTTCCTCCGTCTGTAACCAGCTCCAGCAGTACGCTGACCTAGCAGACAATCCTCTTCTCCTTCGCACGCCGACAGTCCAATCCACCACGCTCTGTAGCGAAACCGCCTAGCTAGCCAGGTCCAAACTCAGTCTGTCACTATAGGTTACAGACAAGGTTTATACTCAGTGCCTCGCACTATATCTTACAGAAAGTAACGATAACTTTACTCAAGGGATGCATACGACTCCGGGTCTAGCATAGGATTACTTTACTCAATAAATAGGAACAAAACGTTTGTACGTTCGTGCTTCTTCACGCCGTTCTTCTTTTTCTCCCCCCGTTTCGTGGCCTTCCGCCCGCTTTCCTCTCAAATCCCAATCCCAATCTCTATAAGAGGCGGGATTAATCTAAATAGCATCCAATCAGACCTTGACTCCACAAACTTGATAGCACGACCCATATATTCTGTATGTACATTGCTCACAAACTTAACTACCAGGCTTAACTCTTAAAGGAACACAGACCATTATTTCTCAATCAAACAAGAAACAAAACCAAAATGTTTATATTTGAAATAGACCCTTCTTAAAATACTAAAACCCATCCACAAATAAAATGATGATACTAATAACCCTAGCCGGGTTACATTTGTTTACAGGTCTTGCTTCAAAATCCTTCTAATCTGACCCTGAGGAGAGAAGTTTTGACTTTGAGAGAGGAGGGGGCACTGCCTCTAAAATGAGTCTCTCTGGGGGGACAGAGGAAGGGGGCACTGCCTCTAAAATGAGTCTCTCTGGGGAACATGACATGGACACCAAAGCTAAGAGGTAAGATGAGAATCCAGACCTGTTCATGACTGTTCTCCATCTCAGAGCTCAGCAGTGATATTATGACATCATCATTAGTCAGAATAAATGAGAGACTGAAGGTCTGTCTCTGTTGTGTTGAAGCCCAATCCAGCAGAGACCAGCCTCACCTGTACCCAGCTGTGTGTCCATGAAGAGTGACAAGTCTATGAAACTACCTCCCATGTTCAGTGATGGAGGAGGACCTTTTAATGAGGAAGGGTATGTACTGACCTCTGCTGGTGTTCAATGTTATGTGATGAACGTGACATGGTGTGAAGAAGCCGTCTGTACTGGTACTCAATATTCCTATATCATAATATATTTGTCTTATAGTTTATTGGGTGTGCTCACGCCTTCGACGAGCACAACCATCGTTCTCTCACATATATATTATAATAATTTTCTTCAGGAAATGTACTTTTCTAGTTATTTTTGCCCCCCTAAGCCTCAGTCAATATTTGGACTACATAGACAACCTAGGAGTCAAAAGTTTCGTCTTGGTCTCGATTGAGTTGCTTGTATTTTTATTTACGTTCCGTTGCACGGTTTAGGAGGTTACAACGTTTTTGTGGCAAAAAGTGCCTTTAGTCAGCGAAGGGTACTCAGTGCTAGCTACGTCACCACGTCAGCACACGTTAGCAACAACGCATGGATACACCGTGCATAGATGTGCTGTTGCACAGCGAGTATCATGCCGTGGTGTACTAGCAGCACAGGTACATTTAAGCAAATCAAGACTTGCATGTACAGTAAGTAATGTCACATTAAATAATGTATTTAATCTCAAGCTTGTGTGGTTTGTCGCTGTCTTCAATGCCACAGCCTTAACTTTGTCAAAAGAAACATTCTAATTTCTGGCGCTTTCAAACAATCCCCTCAGTGACGTTTGTCTAGCAACAGCAGCTTGCTTGCTCGTAGCAAACTTATTTTGAATTAGCCATTTCACCCTAAATTAATGTCAAACTTATTTACGTTTTTGGGGGCATATTTTCAGTTAGCAGATGGTACTGTTTGAATCGCGATTCCATCTGAAATACTGCCGGTGACAACGTTGACACCCCCTTGTTTCAAAGGGGGTTCGCTTGTTTCAAAGGGGGTTCTTAAATATGCTTGAAAATATCACTAGAACGGAAAAACGTAAGGGGACGGACCCACCTGCAACCGACGCAAGCGAGCACACCCTACAATTTCCCCAGAAATTGTACCCTCTCTAGAATGTGATTATTGTGATTAAATGTATTTGTAAGTATCCCTCATCACATCCCTACTAAAACACAGGGTTAGAGCTGCTGACTGTAGATACTAAAGTATCCCTCATCACATCTCTACTAAAACACAGGGTTAGAGCTGCTGACTGTAGATACTAAAGTACCCCTCATCACATCCCTACTAAAACACAGGGTTAGAGCTGCTGACTGTAGATACTAAAGTATCCCTCATCACATCCCTACTAAAACACAGGGTTAGAGCTGCTGACTGTAGATACTAAAGTATCCCTCATCACATCCCTACTAAAACACAGGGTTAGAGCTGCTGACTGTAGATACTAAAGTATCCCTCATCACATCCCTACTAAAACACAGGGTTAGAGCTGCTGACTGCCAGCCTGGCTGACATACAGACCATGTGGTAAAGGTTCACAGTGAGAGATACAGAGTAACAACAGGTCTGGAAACCTGCCTGTCTGACCCATTCATGTTGAACAGCAACATTCAAGCCTGGATCTGACAATTCTTATTACTTATTTTAGCAACACATTGTTGTGATTAATCTCTACTTTAGTGATTTATGTTTGTAAAACACTTTGTTGTGTTTGTTGACAGGATGAGACAGCAGAGACCAGCCTCACCTGTACCCAGCTGTGTGTCCATGAAGAGTGACAGGTCTATGGATCTACCTATCAGGTTCAGTGATGGAGGAGGACCTTCTAATGAGGAAGGGTATGTACTGACCTCTGCTGGTGTTCACTGTTATGCTTCTAATAAGGAAGGGTATATGTAGTGGTATAAAAGATGATATCACTGATACAGTGTGTCTGTATGTATGCATGACTGGATACAGTTCAGTTTACCACTCATGCTTATGTATGATAAACTCTTTAGCAGATGATCAGCCCTTGTACATGTGGTTCATGTGGTTAAGTAATGTCATCTCTTGTCCTCAGAGATCAACAGGAGAAGTCTGAGTCAGACCAGAGTCACCATGAGGACTTGTCCTCCATATTCACTGTGAGTTTTGTGTTAATCAGGGTTCCCGAGGGGTCTTAAAAAGTCTTAAATTCAGAACTTTAAATTTAAGGTCTCAAAACGTCTTAAAAATGTCCATATTTTCATCCAAGCTCTTATATTTCATTTAGTCTGGTCTTAAAAAGGTTTTACCCTCGTTAATTTCCAGAAACGCAGGCTGCAGAAAGTTATTAAAAGGTAGCAAAAAAGTATTGAGTTGTAGCCTACAAAGCGAGTCTTTGCTACAAACAAAACCAGCAGAACGCTGCCCTCAGAACGTTGGTTTGGTGTGTTGTATTTCTTTCTGGAGGACAGCCTATTGGTGTTGGTACATACGCGGTGATAAAACTACAAATCCTGTGATAACTGCAATACCTGCATGCAAAATACATCTCTGCTTCCTCAGAGTTTGTTAAAATTCGGCGTGTGGAAAATGGGAAAGTGTACTTTCAACGAGACATGAGTTGCGTTCGACATGGACAGACTTCATGCAGCGCTGCAGCCGGCTGCAGACAACGCCGGTGCTGCATGAAGACGAACGCACCTATGGCTAGATCACAGCGATTTCCGCTGTTGGTTACAAGCAGTACCCAGCTCCAGGCTCGCTGCAAACTTTGCCCCAAAAATATTCAATTCGGTTACTAATGTGATTGCTTTATCTGTAAATTAAATGTATGCTTTTTTAATTTAAATGAAATAGAAATAAATAGAAATGTATTCATAGAAATTCATAGAAATTACATGTTTTTTTCAGAATGTCTTTTGATTTAAATATGTTTTGGGGAATGCGTTGTGTAGGTCTTAAATTTCAAACTCTATGGTCTTAAAATGTCTTAAAAAGGTCTTTAATTTGACTTACTGAAACTTGCAAGAACCCTGGTTAATCTAAAGTACAAACAAGTTCCTTGTTCATGTGATATCTTCCCTCCCTGTTTCAGGTGCTTGAAGACACTGTCATCAGGTTTGTGAAGAAAGAACTGAAAAGGATGAAGAGGATTCTGAATTCAGATTTCCCAGAAGGCTTAGAGAGTCAGAGGGAGGACCAGGAAGTGGTGGACCCTGAATATCAGAAGCAGGAGAACAGTGCCAGAGAGGGAGCTCTGAAGATCACACTGCACGTCCTGAGGAACATGAACCAGAAGGAGCTGGCTGACACTCTGGAGAAAAGTAAGAGACTCCATAATTAGGCTTAGTTGATTGATGGTATATGAACAAGGTTAGATATACAAATAACGTTATGAGATTCAGAGTAGCCCAATGTTGTGTATATATTCCTTTGAATATTATGTGTGAGTATACTAAACTGTTGCATTACTGTAGTGTGTACCTCATTAATTATTATAGATGTGAAATAAGTTTTGAATTGAATGTAGAGGACACTTTGTCAGTTCATAATCTGTGAATACTCAAAACTACGTTTAACAAAAACACACACTTAACACGTGTTGTTTTTTCTTTAGATGAGCATGCTGAGATTTGTCGACAGAAACTCAAATCTGAACTAAAGAAGAAGTTTCAAACTGTGTTCGAGGGTATAGCCAAACAAGGAAACCCAACTTTTCTCAATAAGATCTACACAGATCTCTACATCACAGAGGGTGAGAGTGGAGAGGTCAATAAAGAACATGAGGTGAGACAGATTGAGACAGCATCCAGGAAATCAGCAAGAACAGAAACAGTCATCACATGCAACAACATCTTTAAACCCTCAGCTGGACGAGACACACCTATCAGAATTGTTCTGACAAAAGGAGTTGCTGGTATTGGAAAAACAGTCTCTGTGCAGAAATTCATCACAGACTGGGCTGAGGGACTAGCTAATCAGGATATCCAGTTCATCTTTCCTCTCCCGTTTCGAGAGCTGAATTTGTTGGATGGAGAAGAGTTCAGTCTGATGGAACTTGTCCATCACTTCTTCTCGGAAACCAGAGAATCAGGAATCTCCAACTACGACAAGTACAACGTTCTGTTTATCTTTGACGGTCTGGATGAGTGTCGACTGCCTTTAGCCTTCAAAAAGAACAAGAGCTGGTGTGATGTCAAAAGGTCCACTTCAGTGGATGTAGTGCTGACCAACCTGATCAAAGGAAACATGCTTCCCTCTTCTCTCATCTGGATCACCACTCGACCTGCAGCAGCCAATCAGATCCCTTCAGAGTGTGTTGACCTGGTGACAGAGGTACGAGGGTTCAATGACCCACAGAAGGATGAGTACATCATGAAGAGATGCAGTGATGAGATCCTGGCCAGGAGAATTATCTCACAAATCAAGACATCAAGGATCCTCTACATCATGTGCCACATTCCAGTCTTCTCTTGGATTTGTTGTACAGTTCTTGAAGACATGCTGAGAACAGAGAAGAAAGAGAATATTCCCAAGACCCTGACTGAGATGTACACAACCTTCCTGGTGTTACAGACCAAACAGAAGAAGGTGAAGTATGCTGGGAAAACTGAGACAGATCCACACTGGGATGAAGAGAGCATTCAGAGTATTCTGTCACTGGGAAAACTGGCCTTCCACCAGCTGAAGAAAGGCAACCTGATTTTCTATGAGAAAGACCTGACAGAGTGTGGCATTGATGTCTGTGATGCCTCAGTGCACTCAGGAGTGTTCACACAGATCTTCAGACAGGATGGTAAAGTCTTCCAGGAGAAGGTGTTCTGCTTTGTCCATCTGAGCTTTCAGGAGTTTCTGGCTGCTGCGTTTGTGTATCTCTCATTCATCAACAATGATGAGAATTTGATGTCTGAGACTCCATCTGTTTCCAGCTACAACAAACTGTTGGCTCTTTTCAGAGATAAACCAGAAGTCTTATTCTACAAGAGTGCTGTGGACAAGGCCTTGCAGAGTAAGAATGGACAACTGGACCTTTTCCTCCGCTTCCTCCTGGGCCTCTCAATGGAGTCCAACCAGACTCACTTACGAGGCCTACTGAGTCAGAAAAGTAACAAGACAGAGAGCCATGTGGAAACAGTCAAGTATCTCAAGGATAAGATCAGAGAGAATCCCTCTCCAGAGAGATGCATGAATCTGTTCCACTGTCTGAATGAACTGAATGACCATTCTCTGGTGGAGGAGATCCAACATTACCTGAGCTCAGGAAGTCTCTCCAGTGAGAAAAAGCTCTCATCTACACAGTGGTCAGCTCTGGTTTTTGTTTTGCTGACTTCAGAAGAGAAGATGGATGTGTTTGACCTGAAGATATACTCCAGATCAGAGGAAGGTCTTCTGAGGCTGCTGCCAGTGGTCAAAGACTCCAAAACTGCTCTGTATGTATAAGGCATAATAATTTAAATAACAATACGACTTAGCACATATTGTGATGTAATATTTGAAAATCGTATAATTGATTCTGTCACACAAACGATGACTATGATTTCTTACGTTTTGCTTATATCATGTAGGTTGAATGACTGTAACCTCTCAGAACGGTGCTGTGAAGCGCTGGCCTCAGCTCTCCCCTCCTCAGATCTGACAGAGCTGGACTTGAGTAACAACCACCTGGGGGATTCAGGCATGAAGCTGCTCTCTGCTGGACTGGGGAATCCACTCTGCAAACTGGAGACACTGAGGTTTGTATTTCTGTTCAATATGACACAACCATAGTTGTAATCTCACACCACGCACTGAATCACACAACGGTCGTATGTTTGTGGTCTATTAAAGGTACAAGGGGTCTGGCCAAAGAATAGTCATGGCAGTCAAGGGTTGTAATCAAGTCATTCAGGTACAGGGCAGTAGGCAGGTTCAGAGTCAGGCCAGGCAGGAGGTCAGGACCAGGGAAACTAAGAGAGCCTGATTGAAACATGAAGTCTGTTCCAGAGGAGAGAAGCTCTATATGAGAACACCTTGTCCCCCTGTTCTTTTCAGCTGGTTTCAGTAACTCACCTCAACACCCATAGGAGATGATCAGACTGATATTCTTTATTTCTACATCTAGAAGATAGTAGTGTTTGTAATCCATGTAAGGGATAATGCCCGACGAGGTGTCCAATATCACCTGATAATGGACGATGCGGAGGCGTGAACCGTCCGACGCCCAGCGGAGTTGCTTCCGCGGAGTCCATTATCAGGTGATATTGGACACCTCGAAGGGCATTATCCCGCTTATACCATGGTCACTTGCCAACGATTATCTTTTACAAACATTAATTCATGTTTTCAGGCGTTTTGCAAAAGAAATCTAACGTTTTTTAACGTTAGCCAACTCTGATATTTTATAGTCCGCTCAGCTCATAGAACCAACACCGGCTTTCCCTTGGCTGAGCTATTAGCCTGAAAGCTAACTTAATGCTAGCAAGATTCAGAGGCAGTAACATTGTGTACGGTTGACAAACAGTAAATATAATTTTACAGTATGTTTGACAATAAGATTTGCTAGCTAACCAGCCATGTCACTGTCCCAAAATCAATATCAAGATTTTCACGAACAATATCGGCCATATACTAGTACTAGGCTACAGTATGGCCGCAGCCTGTGGAGCGAGTTGAATAGCAAATGAATGTGAGAGATGACCGCATCAAAGTTGACATTTTCTCCAAACAGTGATTATAATTTGACAGTATGTTTAACAACAAGAGTAGCCAACTATCGAGCCATGTCATTGTCCCCAAATAAAATCAAGATTTTAAAGAAAAAACATTTCGGCCATGTGTAGAGTTGCTGCTACTGTCGTGTTGGCCGCAGCCTGTCTGAAGTAGATTGACTAGCAAGGTGAATAGCGAATGGGATGTGAGATGAGCGGTTACGTGACACTGACACACTACATTCAGAAAAGTAACATGTTTTAAATAGGTTAAAATAAATATTGAAGTCACTCATTGTTGTAAATTACAAGTTAGCTTGTTAAAGTCTTTCAAAATTGTAAATGGAGGCTTTGACTCCATCACTGTTGTTATGGTTACTTATTTCAGACACTTTGTACAGGCTCATATACTATGTTGCCAGCGGAATAATTTAGAACGGTGAAGACAGTTTTGCTGCAATGACGCAGTAGGTGTCCGTTATCACCCTATAATGGACACCCCTGCAGCCAATCAGAATAGATTATTCACCCAGACCATGGTATAAATCATTATAACCTTCTACAGGCTGTAAGGTTGTCTCATCACAGAGGAAGGCTGTGCTTCTCTGAGCTCAGATCTGAATTCAAGCCCCTTCCTGAGACAACTGGATATAAGTAACAACAATCTGAAGGATGCCGGCATTAAGCTGCTCTCTGCTGGACTGGGGAATCCACTCTGCAAACTGGAGACACTGAGGTTTGTATTCATGTTTTACACAAAACAATAGTAAAGATACGATAGAACAATGTCATTGTATGGTGAGAGTTAAAGTGATTTTCTGACCTTTATTTCTACCTCTAAAAGGTAGTAGTGTTTGTAGGACTTATCATGGTATCCTTCTTCAGGCTGTCAGGCTGTCACATCGAAGAAGAAGGCTGTGCTTCTCTGGTCTCAGCACTGAAGTCAAATCCCTTCCTGAGAGAACTGCACCTGAGTAAATGTGACCTACAGATTTTAGACATGAAGGTGCTCTCTTCTCTACAGGAAAATCCACTCTGCAAACTGGAGAGTCTGAGGTCTGTAATCATCATCTAATAGTTTCAATCACACACCACAACATATTTGCACTCGTTATTTAGAAAATATGGTTGTTTAATTGTTAAATTAAAAGGTGTAAACTTTATGCAGGAAAGAGATACAATCACTAGTCTTCCATGAGGAGACATTTATGAAACATGCAGCACTATATATCAAAGCATTCCAAAGCATTTTCTTTAACAAATGTTTTTCATTGAGTATTAATAAATTATATATATATATATATATATATATATATATATATATATATATATATATATATATATATATATATATATATATTGTAGCATTTACGGCCCGACACCGCGGGGGCTAGCTAGCGGAATGACGAGGACACAGAGTAGCTGACGTTTAACCGGAGAACCAGGCTTTATTGTGCCTAGTGTACAGGTTAATCCCGGGGTTGGAGGAGTGCCCAAAACAACAAAAGGGTTTATAGCTAACTGCGGCTGGTAGTGGCGTGGCTTATTCGCTAACTGTCGATTGTAGGAGCGTGTCTTCTTCCCTGCCTTATTTTCCGAACTGGCGCCTATTTGGCTCAACTTCCCACTCCTCCCGCTGTCCCCGCCCCATAACCCAAACTGGCCTATCAGGCTGAACTAGGGCAACTCCTTCCCCCCATAACTCCCCATCAATCCCCCCCATAGTTCTGCTGGGTCGCTACAATATATACAGAAGACTTTTATAGTGAACACTAAGGTATGCTTCACAGAGTGATCATTGTGGTGGAACATTCTGACGGTGCTGTTGTGCTGGTGCGGTTTGAATAGTCAAAGCCTTCCAAGGCATGTTTTGTTTATAAATGTTTATCATTGGTGTTTTGGTGACTGGGAAAGACTGTATAATTTTAAAAGTCTTCAAAAGGTTGTGGCCACCAGGATGCATCGATCAGAATGCAGACAAAATATTCCTTTTAGGTGTTTTATTGGAATAAAGCTTTAGGTGAATGTGTGTGGTTCTGAAACAGAAATACAGGCATAAATCAATGAAATGTAGACTATATCAATGTCAAAGTTATTACATGCCTAGCAGGTATATGATAAACAAACACAATCAAAAGGTTAAATGCAGTGTTATAATAAATGCTTATTACGAAGAGAAAGTATTAAGAAAATACAAACTTAAAAATGCAGTACCGTATGTTCCTGTTCAAAGATCAATTTGCTGCACATTAACTGCAACAATACACAACGCACTAAATTAGGGATGGGTATTCCTTGAATTCGTTAGCAAATTCCTTAACGATTCTGTTAACGATTCTCTGTGCCGTTGCGCATGCGCAAACTTTTATAGTTTATTCAGACAGACTGCAGCAAACATGGCAACTAGGAAGAAGCGTTCTAAAGTTTGGTTGTATTTCACACAACAAAATGACAACGCCACTTGTAACACGTGTAAAAAGTCTATTTCGTCGAAGGGAGGAAATACAACAAATACGAGGAAGCATTTGAACACACAGCATGGAATGAAGTTACTGGAACGTCATGTGTTCGATGCATGCAGCAGGGCAGCTAACGTTTGCGCTTCATCTCTAACTATTCAAGGTAGAGCTAAACTGCTCAAAAGTGATCACAACCACTTGTTACTGTATGAAGCAATTTGCCTTTATTGTGTGTCGTCAATCAAGTTTATGGAATGCCGAGTTATACAAAATTAAATAAATAAATAGGTAAATAAATAGATAAATACATACATAAATAAATATGGCTATGTAATAAATTCTGAAATAAAAAAAACATGCCAATAAATATATAAATATAGCATTAAATAATTACATAGTATAATTACAAGTATACTTAGGCCGAATCCCAATACTCCCCCTTACCCCTTCTTCTTACCCCTTCCCCTTAGTTTACCCCTAGCCCTTGGCCCTCGAAACTGAGGGGTAAGGGCTACATATCCCTAAGAAATGGGACGCCACTTGGTTACAGGTACGTCATCTAGCACGTATCGATATCTCCAAAGCAAGTTGTGTTATGCACTGATATTAAACGAAATTCGCTGCTAATGGAGTTTACTTGAAACTGTAGACATGCTAGTCAGAGAAATGCAGGACTGTTGTGCAATTCAGCATTGTAACATTAGCGTACCAAACTAGCGATTTTTAGAAACGTTTCAATTAGGAAAATGGTTGCAAATATATATGTTCAGGACTGAGTATAACACAAAACAAGACTGTCTTAATTTTTTAATCAATTAATTAAGCCGAAAATATTACATTTATCTGACTCTCTGGATGATCTGGCCGCCATTGTTGCCGGTCGCGCAGTATTCACATAGCCCTAGGTTTCAAGTAAGCTCCCGATCTTACTTGGTTTTAAGGGGTGTATACCCCTTAGTCTTAGCCCTACCCCTAGCTCAAAAAGAGTATTGGGACACCACTAGCTCTCACGGGCAACGCGCAAAACTAAGGGGAAGGGGTAAGGGGGCGTATTGGGATTCGGCCTTAGTATAAAAAGTATACTATTATCATGTTTCTTAAAGTATACTAGCAGTGTACTTATTTATATACTTTTTTGTACTAAGTAAACTGAATTGGCCCACTTTTTAGGTCATTTAGTACACTTTAAAGTACACTTATAGTGTATTTCAAGATTTATTTTTTAATCCTGCAAAGTATCCTGTGTAGTGCACTTTCAGTTCATCAAGTATACTTCCTAAAGAGCCTTAAAGTATACTTTGCAATACTTTCAAGTGCACTTTCATTTAATGTAAGTACTTCATAAGTACATATTTAAATTTAATTTTACTATTACTTACTAATGTATAAAAATGTTTAGGGGCCCCTCAAACGCCTCAGATCTTAAGTCACTTGGTGAGAACGGGGTCCTTGCAACATTTCACTGCAGATTTTTAGCTGAAAGAAGCTATTCACAGCGTGAACATTAACGTTGGCAAAATCCAGCTGTTCTTATGAAATGTAACAGTCATTTAACTTATGGTTACAATGATAAACCAGCACAACAATGACAATTACCATGCAACAAAACTCTACATTCTAAGCAGACACATTTAAAAACAAAATTCATGAAGTTACATTTGTATTTCGAACAAACGGCAAACTTATCAGCAAATTTTAACACTATTTAACGCCTTGCATCATGGGAATTGACTAGCCAATGAGCCACACTATCTTCATTATTTCATGTTGTTATTTCGTTCTTCAGTCAGTTTGACAGTATAACCTTCAAATGCATAATGCAACCCTTCTGTCTGCTTCTTTCTCAAGTAGCTTTTTCGCTTTTTTCCATTAATACTCCAATTGATAATTATTTGTATAAGATTATAGGGCGTCAGAATGTTTTGGCAGTAATTAAGGTTACAGCTTCAATACCAAAAAAGATTTAATGTGCAATTCATAATAGATTTTCATAGACATTCATCATTAGAATGAGATGGATCTAAAAAATGTAACCTGTAATGTACTTAAAAATGATTTAGACTGTTTTTGCTGTATAATAATAGAAAACGTACATCCTACTCCAGAAGAAATGTATACAATTTTCTGTTTGTAAGCATACTTCTTAAAAGTATATCAAAAGTTAACTATTTTCATAGCATACTTAAAAGTATATCAAAAGTGAACAATTTTTTTAAGTATACTTCTTAAAAGTATATCAAAAGTGAACTATTTTCTAAGCATACTTCTTAAAGTATACCAAAAGTGAACTAAAAGTGTAATATCCATATTTTAGTATACTTATAGTATACTTTAATATACTTCTTTTTTGTAAGGGAACACCTAGATTCGGTAGATGATGGAAGACATTAGTCGTGTCAGAGAGCATGCTGGCCTTATAGATCAAATTGATCAGCATGGCTTGTCAGGATATATTATTTTGGCACACATTATAGATTTTGTAGAGGCACTTGGGCGGATAAGTGCTCTACAGAACATAGATATTGAAGTCTTAAATAGTTTGAGACTTATCGAGCACTGTTCGTGTGCAAGATGTACAGGTAGTGGGGGGTGATTAGTGCCAAGTAATGTTAGCTAAGACAGCTAGCAACCGTTGCTACGCCTAACAAAGAAGACAATCACTGCCACCGCTACATCGTTCTGCTATTATGTGGATAGCTAGGTCGATAAGGCACCTAGCTATAACTATCTAGCCTTACCATTATTACCATTTATAAAACAATTTTTTTTTTTTTTACTTAAATAGCTGTTTCTGATTGGACGAGAGACGTTCCATGAGTTGAATTATCTGACAACAACCCACTCTGACTTTTCACTGTAATAATAAATCACTCCGCGATGAAACATTCGCGTTGATACAAATAAGTAACCATAACAACGGGGACGAGTCAAAGCCTCCATTTACAATTTGAAAGACTTTAACAAGCTAACTTGTTTTTACAACAATGAGTGACTTCAATATTTATTATAACGTATTTGAAAAATGTTTCTTTTCAGAATGTACTGTGTCAGTGTCACGTAACCGCTCATCTCACATCCTGTTCTCTATTGACCTCGCTAGTCAATCTTCTTCAGACGGGCTGCGGCCGAAACAAAAGCAGTAGCAGCAACTCTACACATGGCCAATTATTTTCTTCTTAAAAATCTGGATTTTATTTGGGGACAATGACATGGCTCAATAGCTGGCTAGTCTTGTCGTTAAACATACTGTCAAATTATAATTACAGTTTGGAGAAAATGTCAACTTTGATGCGGTCATCTCACATCCATTTGCTATTCAACTCGCTCCACAGGCTGCGGCCGCACTGTAGCCTAGTACTACTAGTATGGCCGATACTTTGTTCGTGAAAATATTGATATTGATTTTGGGATAGTGACATGGCTGGTTAGCTAGCAAATCTTCTTGTCAAACATACTGTAAAATTATATTTACTGTTTGTCAACCGTACACAATGTTATTGCCTTTGAATCTTGCTAGCATAACGTTAGCTTTCGGGCTAATAGCTCAGCTGACGTTGACACCGGAACTATTTTTTCGTTGCGGAGGAACAATGGCAAAATAAACTTTTTTTAAATCAATAGCTGTATTTAAATCTTAATTGGTTGACTATAAAATTGTTTTATAAAAGCAATATATATACCACAGGTGTTGTTGCCTATGCCACTCGGCCTCCGGCCTCGTGGCTACGGCCGAACACCACCCGTGGTATATTCCTCAACAACCCCACTCGTACTATATTGCTTTATTAGTAAGACGAGACCTGAAGTGAAGCCAGACCATTCAAGACATTAGCTACCCATACCTTTGGATTTACAGTACTGCTTCAAATTGAAGTCAAGTTTCTTAGCGCTTTGTTATTATTGGCAATTTAATTTACAGCACAACAACACTAGCTCTACAGTAGCTAGCTCTAGCTGAAATAGTCACACTGATGTTGTCCTTTTATTATTTCGCCAGCTAGCCAGCCACTTGGCCTACAGTTGCCGACTTCGAGACCGGTGATAGCCAACATACCACCTATGAAGACGAGGTGGCAGTGATTGTTAGCTTTGCAGACGAGTTACAATTCACACGAGCTAAAGCCATGTTTACAAATGTAACTTCAGCGCTACGTCGCTGCTATCAAAGACCAAGTAGGCTACTAGGTCACCAATGATAAAAAGGCAGAGACGACACAGACATTGTGGGCAAAGCTTGTCTACATTGTATGATTTTCGGCAGTGCGATGCCACTGTCACCCCTCATACAGGTAGCTCTACGGCTATCCCCTTAGCACAGGTGCTGGACACCCACGGTGTTATCACCCTGGTTTCCAGACTACCTGGTTTCCGTAAGCATGCGAGCTGTGCGTTCACCTAACAGCATTAGCTGCCGTTGGCCTCTACCAGATTCGTCACAAATTCACACAACATTCAACATTATTGGCGAATTTCCAGTCGCATCTCATATTTGCTGCTGTAGGCTAAGAAAATAAAACAGTTGCAAGCTGGCATGAAGAGGGATTCGATCGCACTAGATCAAAAACACATGATTGTTGGTCCGTTGAAGCTATTCAGGCTCATGGATGAATGGAGCTAAATTGATTGGCATTTAAGCAACATTTTGTATGGCCTGGGTTCATCAAAAACAGCTGGTTATCGTGGGCACACCAGAAAATACCCGAATGTGTAGACTAATCGCATAGGCCTGTTTGGCCTATCTTGCTCCAATAGCCACATTTCCCACGATACCACAGCCCCTAATGAAACTACATCTTACAAATTAGCCTACTTAAATCGTCACTGTAAACCCAGACAATAGGTTACGATCAAAATACGCTAAACCCTAAAGGAAGATTCTTGTTGTGGCTTTCTACACTTGCCGTCTTGCACAAAAACACGGTGCTCGATGAGTCTTAAACCATTTAAGACTTAGCACTTATCCGCCCAAGAACCTCTACAAAATCTACAATGTGTGCCAAAATAATACATGGGATGGGATCCAATTTTTTTCCGCACTGAGCTAATAGAAATTTGTCTGAGCGCAAACCTCAGTTCTCTGAGCAAAGTTTGCAGAGAACTCCGATAGCTTCTTCGTAGCTTAATATATCAGAAAGCTTCACCAGCCTACCTGGACCATCGCTTATGTCCGTTTGACTAATTGAATCAAGCCATTTGTGTTTAAATGTAAAATTGCCCCTTTTTTGGGGTGCCTGTAACAAGGGCGTAGGTTTGGTCTCAGCTTTGGTAGGGACACTTTTTTTATACGTAGGTAATTGGATTCAGGTTTTATAGAGCTGTACTAGGCCTACATAATCTGTACTGGAATTCTGAGCAATGAAATCTTATATGATGCATACATTTGGGCATCCCAATGTAGAGCACCTTTTTACTATCTACAAGTGTAAGTGTGAATGATAACATTCATGGGTAACATTGTCTAAACATCCCTTATAAAACTGCAATTTAATGCAGAATTTACAAAAATGGACAATTCAACTTCTTACCTGAACCCCTGATGCTGATTCAGAGTGTGACAGAAGTTAGTGGCCTTCTTGTGAGAACACTTAACTGTCGGCATTTTTCCTCCTCCCGAGTGCCTTATTTTCTTGTTTTTTTCACGTTCATGATTCGATTTCGATGGTTTCCTTTTTTTCCCCACCGCAGAAACCATCACAGGTTCATCCATACCGTCAAATGTATTCATGTTGTATTGTTTGTTTATTGTCAACTTGTTTATCAACAAGATGACGAGCACTAGGATGCCGGCTGCATTCAGGGCGCCGCCAATACTATTTACATGGAATGGTGCGCGTGGAATAGTGCGCTGTGATTGGTTGAGTGGATGTATCAGATTCTGCAGAGAAGGGAGACTGGCGTTTGTCGCGGTTTGGAAAGGGAGAAAACAGTGTAGAATAACACGGCAGATATCGCGTTTTGCGTAAAATCGAATATGGACTTTTCAATACCGGCGAAATACAATATTTATTTAGGCGGGAACTCAATTATTTCAAAAGTGGCGTTTATCGCGTTTTGGAACCTAACTCTGTAAATCGAGACACGTAAGGCTTGCCAACCAACACTTCCGTTAATATACTATGGAAGGTTGTTTGTGCCAAAAACTACAAATGTAACGTTTGAAATTGGGTGCTAGCACTTCATTTGATTCTGAGAGGAAACCAGATAACGATCATTGCAAGAGAGAAAGCCTGTCCCCAATCAGAAATAGGCTAATATAAATTGCCTGTGACATGGTAACCTTTCCTTTTACAGTCCTTTAAGTACTAAGTATTTATCTAGAAAATAAAGGGTATGTTTTGTGTGCTATTGGGTAATTACCGATTGGTACCAAGGTGGTAAATATAGAGATAATTAGAGATAAGTATTTAACTAAATACAAACGTGGTGGTTATTACTGGTTAATTTTCACTGGTAATAATTAGGTAAAGACAGAAAACAAAACTAGTATTTACCTGGAAACTAACTATTACTAGTACTAAATATTACTATTTAAATACCGCTGGTAGTAGGTTGGAAACTACAGGACAAATATATTGGGTAAATACCACTGCTACTAAGTGGATAAAGACGGCCAAGCTCCAGCAGAATTACTAAGAAAAAACTCTACTATTACCCTGTAGTTACCTAAGGTTTATGTTGGTAACAGTTCACGTCTAATTATAATATAAGATAATACTTTCCAATAAAATACATTTTCAGATACATTTATTGATGATGGCCATACTCATTTACTTACCTGGCTGGTAACAACCTCCGCAGGAACAGTTTTCCTCAACTATCATGGTAAATTGGCGTTTGGTGGGTAATCAGCATACTGATGGTGTCACAAGGGCTGATTAGGTTTGTCTGATGTGATTGAATCACTCTTCAGGTGTGGCAAGATGTTGGCTCTGTGTGGACTTGCTGACCTCACTACAGCTATTTACTCAGTAAGTAAACTGAAACTGTACTGTAAAAGGAAGCTGTGTTTGTTTCCATGGTGTTACCAGGCTCTTACCATATTTACATTTACATGTATTCATTTAGCAGACGCTTTTATCTAAACTTCCAAGAGAGAGCTTTACAAAAGTGCATAGGTCACTGATCATAACGAGATAGACCCAAAACATTGCGGGTAGCCAAAACATGAAGCAGACATTGTGAAAAGCAAATAAGTGCCAATGGGAAAAACCATAAGAGCATGTAGTTAAACAAGTTACAAATTAAACAACATGAACCTCAAAAAGTGCAAGAGTGTACCTGTAGAAAAAGCAAGCAACAAATATAGCTGCAAGCAGCAATAGTGGATTCCTCCTTCAAAATGGCAAAATGTTGTAAAATTGACATCATAGATAGTTACACTGGGATTAACCAGAAGACTTGAAACTGTAATTTCTGTCAGAATTTAAAAAAAAATAATTCTGACTGGATCAGAACCCTGCACCCTTCACACACTAGCACTGTGTCTCATCCTACTAAGCCATTCATAGACTCAGACATTTGATTGTTCAGTTTTTGTATCAGAAAATAAGACATTTCTCCAATGGTAAGCATTGTCAGATTTGGTTGAATTTCAAACTGCTGTAATTTAGTCCTATTTATATATGGGACATAAAAACGGGACAACGGGATAACTGGGTTGCTGCTGTAAAGAATAGCTTACTCATAGTGCTTTAAAAAGGTTGCTTGGGGTGCCAAAACTTGTCATGGAAGGGAACTTCAAATCATGCCTAGCATCAGTGGTGATTTGTCCTGGCTTAGGTTACTGAACAATCAATATACTTCATTAAAGCTAACTTGGTTGTGAATCTGACACTACCATGCGTAGACTCCAATTAGCTAGCTACTGTGGTAAACCTGGCTTGTTTTGCAGTGGTTTACACAGTCTCGCTAAACAGATGATCGGAGCGTTGTTATGAAAAAAGAAATGCCTTTGACTGGTATTGAACCTACAACCCTTTGTTAACCAGCACAGCATCTCATCCAATTGAGCCATTCCCAGATCTGGACTTTACTACGTTCAGTAACTGGATAATAAAATAATACGTTTCTCCTATGGCAAGCATTGTCAGATTTGGTCCAAGCTCAAACAGCTGTAATTAAGTCATATTTTCACATATCAAGGTGAAGCTTTGCAGGGTACTTCAGGGGGGTGTCACCTTAAAGCCTATTTGGTTTGAAAAACCATCATTCAAAATTACATTTGATTTAGTGACACAAACATATTGAGGCAATGTGTACATTTACATAAACACACCCCTTTCAGCCATTTTGTATTTGATTCAACTGTCTTAAAGGGGGATTTGATTGCAAAACCGATTTGACCTTGTCATAGTTGAAAAATGACAGTTTGGTGTGTAAAATAGTCAGATGGCTGAACGGTGAGGGAGTAGGGCTAGTAATCAGAAGGTTGCGGGATCGATTCTCTGCCGTGCCAAAATGATGTTGTGTCCTTGGGCAAGGCACTTCACCCTACTTGCCTCGGGGGGAATGTCCCTGTACTTACTGTAAGTCGCTCTGGATAAGAGCGTCTGCTAAATGACTAAATGTAATGTAAATGTAAAATGGACATACAGTGAACCTCAGTCCGTTGACACCAGAGTGCGAATTATACAATGACAATCAGGGGGGTCAACTTCTTTTTCAGGGTGTAAAGTAATATGACTACAGGTAAGCACAATATATAAATGTATCAACCCCCCGACCTGTTGATTTTACCTCTTTGGGGGGGGGGGGGGGATGGGGGGGGGGGGGGGTCCAAGTCTTAATTAAGGGGGTTGTAATTCACACACTGATTGACACCTTTTTCCTTTTTCCTATCTAAAATCTCACAACTTGAAACTGCAGCTGTAAAACGATCGGTTTTGAAAACGCTGTATTTGTCACGCCCCAACATTTATACAGACCAGCCCTCTGGTGTTCTGGCCCAGGATCTCAGACACTAGTTTAGCTGCGCGCTGCTCTGTGTACTTCCACGCAAACAACAAAGGAGAACGTTTGAAAGTGCTTTAAGTATATTGAAAATGGACCATCAGTGTTCCAGGCTGTACTTGAAATGCTGACACTTTTCATCATCTTCCCAAGGAACCAGACACTCGATGGGCATAGCTGATGTTTTTGTATGAGAAGATCCCTGTGAAGTTCAACACTCATTTACTCATTGTCATTCAGCGCTGTCTCACAATCACATTGTCCACTAGGGAGTAGGAGGAGGAGATGGCCCGACACCATAGAATAGGATAACATCACATATCCTACCTTTTAGATAACTGCAGAACACAGTGTATAACTAAATACATTTCTTTAAAACTGTGTATATATCATCATATGTAAAAAACTGGAAATACAGCCGTTAAGCTCCCGCGCAATCGCTACACAACGTCCTCGTTATCAGTCCAAACTTTAACACTGTTCATAACAAAACCAGCATGAATAAACATGTCTTTACTTATTCGGCTACGCTTTTGTTTTCAAATTTTTACCTCGCACTGTTTTTTTAATAATTGGTGATCCCGCTGCTGTTTTCGGGCCTCAACCTTGCCGACAAGTATTTTAATGTCACTGTCTGAGAAGTCTTTTCGTTCTTTTCACACCTGACGCCATGATTCACCGTAACGTAAGAACAATCGCATGCCAGGGCCATTAATATACTGGATTAGCATTTATGAGGTGCTTTGCATTGACCATTTATGGTAAAAAAATGGGCGTGTTCAGGGCGGGGTAAAATGCTGATTCACGTACGCACACTTGTGGGTAATCTGTGATTTATAAAGGGAACATCGCGTATAGGTGTGCGTACGCACGGTTTTATAAGTCTGAATATTTTGGGGCATACGCCATTTTAGGCTTTTGGAGGTACGTACACTTTTAGTATGAATCCTAGGCACAGTTTTATAAATGAGACCCCTGGTCATTCTAAACAACAATCAATCAATATAAACATTGAACACACTCCTCCTACACAATGATATCCTGGACTAAAGAACAGACATACATCTGTTTTCAGCGTCTTCCTATCATTAGCTCAGTCCTAAAACAATACAATCATAGTTGAACAAGACAGCCTCAGAACCTGCTGTCCCAAAGTTCTTTTCCCCCAGTGATTAAGAACTCTCATCCTGTAAGTCTCTCCAAGTCAGGAAGTCATAACACTCCTGAAGTTGACCATCCGAAATGGTCAACTGACCTTCCTGGGTCATCACCCTCAGAAATAGTTAATACAGATCCCAACAGTTCCGCTTTTTTCAACCTCTCAACATTCTACAAACTCAGCCTAATTCTCTACCCTCACTGCAAACAGCATCAGTTGTTATTGGGTGTGCACACGCCTTCGGCGAGCACAACCATTGTAATCTCACATATATATTATTGTGTATGTTAAGCTTTGTACCTCTTATGGTTGAATTAATATAAATCAATATTCATAATATTTTTAACATGGGTTTCCAATGGAGTTTTCTTTCAAATCCTTTCAAACTTCTTAAAACTTCTTCAACTTCCAAATCCTTCTTTCTTTCAGCTAGAGCCACCATTTAAACTTTAAAACGTTGACAAAACCCTAAACTATTTTTATATAATTCAGCTTTTTGATATATATCCAACTTTTTTTTATATCACTGATTATGTTTCATGACTTTTTCAAACCGTTTCTGAGATTTACATGGATGTCGTTGAAAACATATTTCTAGTTTGCCAGCATTGCCACAATATTCGCTCTTCATGCATCGTTTTTGGATCAATAGATAGCTAATTTTGTGCTGGTTGTAGACAGTTGTCTGTGGAATCTAAAAGACTTACTCATTTGTTCAGAGCCCCACGAAAGCGAGACAAAGTCCAACTCTCGCCCCATAGAGTCCAATGCAAATGTGGTGACAAATTCGTCACAGAAAACAAAAAATAACAACATTTATAAACTGCCGTTATAGTCGTATTTCTGAACGCACAGACATATAAAGGACATCTCTGGTTTCAGGGAGTCTTGGAAAATATCTTTATTTTTTGAATTGGACGTATAGTTTTGCGTCAACGTTAACTTGTTTGAGGTGTGGATTCTTGCTAAATTTCTGGTAGTCTCTGCCCTCAGAACGTTAGCAATCATAGCTGCACCATCACCGTGGCAACCACACAAACAAGCGCCAGTCTCTTACACAGGTGATTGGTATTAGCTGATTAGTGGAGACACAACAAGCGATTCAGTCAACTCTTCTCATTAAAAGACTAAGAGCACCACAACACAACTACTACCACTACTTAGTGATGGGCAAATCGAGGCTTTTCGAAACACCGAGACAATTGAAACGTTTGAGTCGGGGCCTTTGAAACGCTCAAACCTTTACCCAACAGCAATATCTGCTGGCATTTACGAGTTTGGCATAACCAACAGTTTTATAGCAAATTCCACATAGGTTGTGTGATGAGCTGTGTGGTTAAGCGGAATTATTGCCGTTCTGCAATGCAGACAGTGTGGTATCGAATACCAGAGAGATCTTTCTCATTCAAAAATATAAATGGCCCAAAGCATGGTTTTTGAACAGTTTGAGACGGTAAACAAAAAATATACATTTTCATATGTATATTCATACATCTTTTGCATTGTTTCCAAACCAAAATGAAGGCCAAAAATATATATTGTTAGTCGAGTATGGATTTTGGGTGGATGTGTGTCATGAATTCATAGGGCATTGCAAACACTGCACCTTGTTAGGGGAGACCAGATCAAAGTGCTCCCACACATGGGACCTTTGTCTCTTGTTGGCTCTATACTACAAACTATCTACACTATTTATCTGAACTATCTATCAAACTATCTATCAACTAATACTGAATATAAACAAACTATGGAAACACACAATTAACTAACTAAGGCAGCACTAAACTATGAATAACTACACTGAAGCTAATACGGATAATATCTATACATATATAAAAAAATACATTAAAAAACACACAACAGCACACAAACAGACAAATGAACAAACAGGATTTCGCTAATGGCACACAAGTAACTCACTTTCTCTAACGTTCTCTAACTGTCTCAATCTCTCTCAAACTGTTTCAAACTCTTTCAAACTCTCTCAATCTCTTTCAAACTGTCTCAAACTCTCTCAATCTCTCTCAAACTCTCTCAAACTCTCTCAAACTGTCTCAAACTCTCTCTATATTTCTCAAACTGTCTCAAACTCTATCTCTCTCAAACTCTCACAAATCTCTCAACCAAGGTCTCACACATTCAAAACCTTTGGCTTTGCCGCCTCATTTTATACCCCGACACATCAGAGTCTTTTGGCAAGTGCGACACAGGTTTCGTTCAAGATCACGTCACAAAACGTTTCGAAACATTTTGCCACGTGACCGGAAGTGTTTTAAAACCTGTCTCGAAACGTTGTTCCGATGCAGTGAGTGTTGAATGTGTCGGGACAGTATCGACACTGTAGTACCGAGCAGCCCATCACTACCACTACTGATACTGCTATATCTTATGCCACACTACAACTACTAATTCTGAAGATGCTGCTAATATCTATTTTGCTAACTATTATGATAATGGTACTGTTTTGTTCTACTACGTTACTGAGTGCGTTCACTTGACCATGAGAAACCCGATAGCAATTGTCAGTTTATGCCAATAATACGATTACTCCGTTTACATGTGTAATTAGTAATGCGATTACTCAAACACGTCTAGGCCTACATGATTCTTTTTATGAATCGTTGTGCTCCACAGACAAAACTTGCACCATCATTCTTCTGCAACAAAGTGTCGCCGTGTCTTCCTGTATCAGCCCTACTGCTGTATGTTTCCTTTAAATCAAAACATTGAATCCTACTAAGAAAGCCGAGTAAACGTACTCAATGATAGGCTACATCTGCTTCTGATATTACTATCCCAACTATAATTTCAACTGTTAAAACTATAATATTCTTGTTACAACGATAGCCAACTTCTTCTTCTGTTTAACAGTTCAACTTTCAGCTGCTCCCGCATTGTAGGTAATTTAAGCTCTTATAGCTTTGTTGATGCAGTTCAGCTTCCACACTGCCTCTTGAAATTTAACTATTTGTGAGAATGCTGCTTTTCAACATCTCAGTTCTTTCACCGCTTTTTGGCCTTTAACTAGTCCTGCATACTTTCACCAATTCCTACAATTTTGGTATCAAAACGTTCAGCTCCTTCAGGAATGATGGCTATGACTTCTGGTATTTCTCACTTTTATACTTTTTAAAGAATTAAGGTTTCTGTGCAAACTCTAAATATCTTCTCCGTTTTCAATTTGAAGTTGTACATCTAGCTTATGTAGGAAATCTTCCATTGCATCCTCTCTAGCTTCACGCCTTCGGTTATTATTCAAGCCTACGGTGTTAATACATTCCACTTTGACACACTTGCAAGAAATGATCTGCAGGTTAGATGTTGCATGATCTTTTTATTTACTATAAAAAAAACTCACCAGGGACAACGACAACATCAGCAACCCTGCACTATGAATTATTATTTTGATGTAATCTTAAATTAAGTGTCTAAACAGGACTGGGTGTGCAGGCACGCATATAAGTTTCTCCTCCGTTTTGAGATTCTAGGTTAGAAATGTTGCCAGTCTGTTGCCAATGACCAGCGGTTGCTACGTTTTTCCAGCAAGTTCCAGTCATTCCAGTGTTGTCCTCTTACCTTCAAATTAGTTCAACCCAGACTTGAGCAACTGGTTTTCTGCTCAATTTTCACATTTTCCTGCAGCTCATCTTTCTGAAATGTTCCCCTTTTTGTTTTGCATTTTTCTTCTTCTTTTCTTCCGTTTTCTGCCTTCATCTTGCTCCACGTCCTTTCAAAAATACATTTCACAGCAGTATCTTCCAACTGCCAGTACTGCCAGCATTTTTCCCCTCTTTTCTGTACTTTTCTGCCTTCATCTTGCTGCAGGTCCTTTCTAACATACATTTCAGGCCTTTTGAAACTCCAGCAAATATTTTTTTGCTAAATGTTCACATTTTTATGCATTGTTTCTCTTCTTTCTGATTTTTTTCACTTTGTTTAGCATTTTTCTTCTCTTTTCTGTAGTTTTATGCCTTCGTCCGGCTCCAGCCCCTATTTAAAATACCTTTCGGTCGCTTTGAAGCTTCAGCTTATAACTTTCTGAACATTTTCACAATTTTCAGCTTTTTTAGCATGGTCAGCTATTCCCATTCAGGTTTTCAGCATTCTCACTGCTGTTTCGCAGGAACAGCCTTTTCTAGTTATTGTTTATTTTCGCGCCCCTAAGGCTCAGTCAATATTTGGACTACGTAGACAACGGTGGTGTCAAAAGTTTAGTCTTGGTAGCGATTGCATTGCTTCTATACGGATTTACGTTCCGTTGCACAGTTTAGGAGGTTACAACGTTTTTGTGGGGACAACGTGCCTTTTTTCGACGAAGGGTAACCTGTGCTAGCTACGTCACCACGTCAACACACGTTAGCAACGATGCATGGATACAACTTGATAAAGACTTTCTAGCTCGCAAATTGGAGCTTGGATTAGGAGTGAAAAATACCACCCACAAAAAATCAAAACCATTTGGCTTTGTAGAGAAAGCGATTTTGAGTGGAACTGCAATCTCGGATTTTTGATTTAGGTCGTGACAGTCTTTGAAATTTGAGCGAGTGCAGGTCGCCCGTGAGACCGCCTAGTCTTTTAGGCGGCAGCCATGCTACAAAGCCTCATATAGTAGTATTTTTTTTAGCTAATTTTATAGTTCAATTTTAAACGAAAAAACAGAAAGAGGGAAATGTTATGACGATATGACTATTGTGAAAACAGCCAGGTGGTGAGATTTTAATATAGGTTGCTGTAAAAACGTTGATTTGTTTGCTACGTGAGAGCCTGTCAGCCTCCATTGACGATTGCAGAAGCAATGTTGTCAACAGTGTTGACACTCAGTCAACTGTCGATCTGCGTGTGGTGAGTATTTACTTAATTTCGTACCAGGGTCAATTCTACATCTAAATGGACAGCAGTGTTTTAAAGATATGGCGATTGCAAAGACAGCCAGCGGGTCAGCATAGTTTGTTATTTGTGTAAAACTTGGAATTTGAGTGAGACTGCGTCTTGTTTTGACGTTAGCCACAGAGTCACAGACTCGGCTCGCTACACTGGCAGTGTAGTAGGCTACAGTACTGTCTTCAATGCCACAGCTATGGCTAAACTTTATTATGTCTTATTACACGGCTGTTCTTAATACTGTAGAATGCTCCATTCACTTGAATGGGGCTTCCCAACGTTCTGCGGTGAACAATTTTCTCATATTTGACCGTTGCTATGCATATTTGACAGCTGTCAAGGGAAGTGGCCTTTTTGCCTCGGATTCACGTCTTTCATGGCACTCCGCAAGTAGTCCGGTAACTTTTCAACCCCAGCGTACTCTGTTGCTTAGCGACGTCAGCTGATTTGAAGCCTAAAGAACGTTCCAAGTCTATGAAGTTCAAAGTATTTGGTGAACTATTTCTCTGCTGATCAACAATACGAATGGTAACAAATACACTGTAAAAAGACACACTGTGTTAAGTTATTTTTGAAACTTATTTTTCAAACTTATTTACGTTTTGGGGGGCTTATTTTCAGTTAGCAGACGGTACTATTTGAATCACAATTCCATCTGAAATACTGCCAGTGACAACGTTGTTACAGTAGCTTGTTTCAAAGGGGGTTCCTTGTTTCAAAGGCTGTTCTTAATGAATTATGCAATATGAGTACTAAATATGAGTAGGCTAAATGCTTGATTGAAATATAAAAATATCACTAGAAGGGAAAACGGACCCACCTGCAACTAAAGCAAGCAAGCACACCCTACAATTTCTCCAGAAATTGTACCCTCTCTAGTTCCATCATGTTTCATATCAATGAACCACCTTTAAAACATTAATTGTAAACACATCCTAAAATTATATTACATAACCTTCTACAGGCTGTCAGCCCTTCACCTCACAGAGGAAGGCTGTGCTTCTCTGGCTTCAGCTCTGAAGACCAATCCCTCCCTTCTGAGAGAACTGGATCTAAGCAACAGTGACCTGAGGGATTCAGGCATGAAGCTGCTCTCTGCTGTACTGGAAGATCCACTCTGCAAACTGGAGACACTGAGGTCTGTAATCATGTTCAAGGGACAATTAATAGTTACACATTGAATCATATTTTTTATTTATTTAGATAGTGTGGTTGCTTATTGGTTACATTGGAACTGTATTGGGCTGAGTGGGACCGGGCTCTTTCTGAAATCCACAACCAACTCCACTGTCTACAGAGGGTTGAGCTCCATATAGTTCTGGCTGCACCAGTTCATCAGATGGTCAACTTCCCACCTGGAGGTGAACTCATCCTCACCAGAGATGAGTCCCATAATAGAGTTCAATAATTCCATGAGGAGTACTGTGTATGTGGTCACTACTGTCTGAACCAGTATCATGAGGAGTACTGTGTATGTGGTCACTACTGTCTGAACCAGTATCATGAGGAGTACTGTGTATGTGGTCACTACTGTCTGAACCAGTATCATGAGGAGTACTGTGTATGTGGTCACTACTGTCTGAACCAGTATCATGAGGAGTACTGTGTATGTGGTCACTACTGTCTGAACCAGTATCATGAGGAGTACTGTGTATGTGGTCACTACTGTCTGAACCAGTTGTCATTGTGATTTATCCCAGAGGTATCGTGCGTGTGTGTATGTGTGTGCGTGTTTACAACATCAGCCCTGGATAAAAAAACACAACAGGATCTCCTGATGTTGTAAAAGCTCCTTCACATAGGTGTCAAGCAGATGGTCACCAGACCTTGCGTCTCCACCTAGTCCTTGTCACACAGTATCTCCTTAAAACAAACAAACCTCCCACATCTTCTAGTCTTTAACATATGCTCACTCTTCCCAGGGTGATAAGAAAGCCTAAAGTCTAGTTTGAGGGCTCTGAATGCTAAGCATCTGTATTGTTCATTAGTTGGTCCTGTAGGTGGACTCATCAAAATTTGAAAAAAGAATGGATGAAAAAGAAATCAAGGGACATTTAGAATAGATAAAAATGTGCGATTAAATGCGATTAATCGCGAGTTAACTATGACATTAATGTGATTAATTGCGATTAAATATTTTAATCGTTTGACAGCTCTAATATGTACACATCATTCAATTTAGCTGCTGCGGCTTATATAACGGTGCGCCTTATCGTCCGAAAATTACGGTACTCCATGAGGAGTAATGTGTATGTGGTCACTACTGTCTAAACCAGTACTGCGTGAGGAGTACTGTGTATGTGGTCACTACTGTCTGAACCAGTATCATGAGGAGTACTGTGTATGTGGTCACTACTGTCTGAACCAGTATTCCATGAGGAGTACTGTGTATGTGGTCACTACTGTCTGAACCAGTACTGCATGAGGAGTAGTATGTCTGTGGTCACTACTGTCTGAACCAGTATCATGTGGAGTACTGTGTATGTGGTCACTACTGTCTGAACCAGTATTCCATGAGGAGTACTGTGTATGTGGTCACTACTGTCTGAACCAGTATCATGAGGAGTAGTATGTCTGTGGTCACTACTGTGCCTACCATTCCCAAACATACCAAAGCATGTAGTGTGTTACTGTATCTCATTGGTGAATTAATCGTTTCAGTTTCATGTCACAATAACACACTTTCAACATGATAATATATTAATTGATAGTTTGGATCTCATCATGTGAATTGTAGCTATGCATGATCTGGACGGGACGGAGGCTATAAAAGGCTGGAAAAAGTAAGTATTACTTAAAATAAACAGCTGGAGGAACATCTTGGTCACGAACCCGGCTCAGGGGTTGAGACAGAACAAAGGGGAAAACATGCGCGAGAACTATATGCTGTGGTAATTTATTAAAGAATACTAATTTAACACTAGAGAGGGTACAATGTCGTGCTTGCCGGTTGTGGGTTGCACAGAGGTCAGTTTTTTAATGACATTTTTACAACTGATATTTCTGTAGGCTATATTTTATATAAAAAATGCATAGCCTACTTATTATTGATAAAGATTACATAGATTTAAAAGCATAATTTTTTTCTGCTCATTTACAACTCAAAATACTAAGAGTGAAGAGTAGAATGAAATAGTTGTCTTCTCATTTCCCCTGCAAGAGGGAGCAGCCTCATAGTTGAATCAAAACGAAAACATTTGGCATACCAGTGTAAAACTGGACCTAATATCTATGACTTAAACATAATTTTAAGTTTTTTCCTTCTTGTGATATTTTCAGGCATTTAGCCTACTCATTTATTCATTAATAAAAAAAAAACCTTTGAAGCTTATTCTAACGACTTTAACGGGCATATAGCTATCTCAGATGGGATCGCGATTCAAATAGTACCATCTGCTAACTGAAAAATAGGGGGAGCTGCGCAATTCTAGCCTAACGTTGTCATACTAATAATTTTCTAGTCAGAATATGAGTCTGAGAACTCTCCGTTGGGCTGTGAGCAGGGTTGCCAGGTCTGTGTGACAAAACCAGCCCCAAACCAGCCCAATGTCAGAACTCAAAATATGCCCCTGCCAAACCATATACACTGCTTTTAAAGTCCAACAGCATTGCTGTCATTGCCAAATCTATTGTAATATCTACAAAGTAACACCAATTGTTTAGTATGCCAGTTTTCAGGAGGTTTTCTCAGGAGACTGAGAGCATTAGGCATGTGTGCACACACACAGTGCATGTGTGTATGTGGGCGTGTCCCATGTCCATGTGTGTACATGCTGATCTGGAGTCAGTTTGGTAGGATTTGGGTTTAAATAAATTCTCATTTAAAATATGGATTTTTATGATAAGATATTAATGTAATTTGCATGCAAAATACGTCTACCCGCGGCAAAATATTCAACCCGCGGCAACACTTCAAAAGTATCCCAATTCCCCTCCCTAGCGCCGCTCATGAAGGGTAGTGTTGGTTATGTGCCGCCGATTGACTTCCTGTAAACAGCTGTGCCTGTACTGTAGAGATGTTTTTGTTAGCTACTAGACTAGGCTACAGCGTTGCAGTGAGTTACACTGGTTTGAAACCAAAGGTCATGATAATTTCACCCACACATCGTTTACTTGTAATCTAATGTCATAATAAATCCTACAACGAAAATGTATTTGTGAGTAATGTTTATTTTAACGATTGAAAACAGATGCATCATAGACCGCTGTAGTATGTGTTGCCCGGGCAACAGAGGCTAATGTCATGATGCTAATTCTTCAATGAAATAGTAGACTAGCTACTGTTTCCGAAAGTAGATGTACTCCCTTAATAATATCAGCTTATATTGTACATTACACATCACAATTGTGTGTCATATCACAAAGTAAAATGAGCAAATAGTTATCACCCAGGCCTCTTCACTTGTGGCGTTTCTGCAGCTGCCTTGCAGTAAAGCAGTTAGCCTAGCTATCTCCCAGAAGTTAACAAACTGCTAAACTAATGTTCTGCTAGAGTAGTCACGCGAGTTTTCATGACGTTAGTGACGTTAGTAGCGTCAGTGACTGTGGCTAGCAAGTTAGCCACCGTTAGCTTAACTTTTGCCAGAAAAACTTAATTAAAACCTAAACCGTGCAACAGAACATAAATCCCAATAGAACCAACGCAATCGTGACCAAGACGAACCTTTTAGTTTTGACATCGACGTTGTCTATGTAGTCCAAATATTGAATGAGCCTTAAAGGTGACATGACATGCTGTTTTTGGATGCTTTTATATAGGCCTTAGTGGTCCCCTAATACTGTATCTGAAGTGTCTTTCCCGAAATTCAGCCATGGTGCAGAATTATAGCCACTACAAGTAGTCCCACAATCAGCTTTCCTCAAAACGCGCTGTTTCTGTGTCTGTAGCTTTAAATGCTAATGAGGAGGAGAGGGGCGGCAACATGCGCTAATGTTTACAACGGATGTAGCGCAATGGCTCGTAGCCCCCGTTGCTGTAAGATGGCTCGAATTTAGCCATTCTCATCTGATCACCCTGGTTTGCAGAGGTGCACACTCAGTCATTTCAATGTGGAGAAAGGCGGATATCGCGAGCCATAACACCAACAGCAGAACGGTTATCCAAATAACAAAGAAGTGTACAACACTGGCGTTACAGCGTTTGTATTCACACACACACTTGATGCCATCTACCTTTACATTAGCGACAGTAACTCAGCTGGCTCGTAGCCCCGTTGCTGTAAAATGCTTCGAATTTGCCCATTCTCATCTGATCACCCTGGTTTGCAGAGGTGCACACTCATAATAATTTCAATGAGGGGAAAGGCGGATATTGCGCACGCCATAACACCAACAGCATAACGGTTATCCAAATAACAAAGAAGTGTACAACACTGGCGTTACAGCGTTTGTATTCACACACACACACTTGATGCCATTTATTTTTACGTTAGCAACAGTAACTCAGCTGTTAGCTGCAGAGCTAATGTTACAGCCACATTCTAAGGTTAGCAAGCTAGGTAACCATATACAGTAAAGCAACAAAATGATATAGCTTTAGTTAACTTACTTGTCCAAGGTTTGTAGCTTGACCAAGGAGATTTAGTAATGATCCAGAGGTGGAGGGCTAGTTTTGTGTTGGCTGAAGTTGAGGAAACAGTAGTGGCTGAAATGTTTGGCGCAGACATGCAAAACTTTTGGAAGTTGTGTCGGCGCATTTCCAGCTAAAATAAAATTGAGATATTGGTTGTGCAGAGGCTCGGATGAAGGAATTAAATAAAGATTTGTGCTTGCATTTGTACATCCAAGCACTGAGCAACTGTTGTGCTTCGTGTGTTTGCTCGCCATGATGTCTCTCCAGGAAAAACCGATATTGCACTTGCCCTTGCACGGTGGTACTGTAGCTCAGTTTCTCATGGGCGGGCCAGATGATCTGGGCGGGCAAAGCAGAGAGAGGGGAGGTAACCTTTCTCGTATCTACGTCACTTGGAGGAGATTTTCAAACAGAGCATTTGAGCCTTAATTTTGTCAAAGGCGGAGAAGAACACCCAGAGCTTTGTTTAGACCTATCAAAAATTCTAGCCACTGGGGGACTAAAGGCAGGCTAGGGGAACTCATATTAATGTTAAATAACCTCATAAAAAGAAGTTTTCATGTCATGTCACCTTTAAGGCTCTTGCACACTGAGTCCAAAATTCGTATCCGAAATGTTCGCACGTTAAAAAATAAATACGACCTCACGTTATGTCAATCGCGCTTGCACACTGCCTCCGAAACTTTCGTCCGTAAAAAAAAAGTTCGGATCGGGTTCGATTTTCTGTGTTTTTTGCATCCGTAGCCAGCATTTTGATAGGTTATTTGGCAATTCAGAGCCACCGTACAAGCAAACGACAAAATCCAGAATGGCGTCTGACAAGTTGATACACCTGGTAGCGACAGTCCATAAGCTGCAGCCAGATTTGGTCACAAGTCTCCCTCACATTCTTCCCTACAGTGCTGATGCCCAACCGAAAACTGCTGCCGATGGTGGTGAATGAGTCCCAATGAGTGCTCAGATACCTAAAATGATACATATAGCCTATTATTATAGCACACAAAATGATTGTGTTGTATTGAATGTTTGTTTCAATATTGTGTGTGTGTGTGTGTGTCCTATGTTCTAGCAAATCATCAAACTGATCCACTGACATTCGGAGGTACATTTTTAATTTCTCCGGATAATTTTTGAGCTCCTTGATAAGGAGATGAAACTCTCCTTCCTCTCTGCGCAACTTCAGGATTGGATGGACCCAATATTTCCTATTTCTCCTAATTGTTCTCTTTTTAGTAAGAGAGAGGGCAACAAAACCATCCTCACTGCTTGACGAATCCATTTAGTATTTTTTCAGTTTTTTTGCAAACGTTTAATAAATATGCATCGGACTCAGTGTGCAAGGTGTCTGTGCGTGACGAATTTTAGGCTGACGAATACGAAAAAAACGCATACGAAAAATTCGGACTCAGTGTGCAATGGCCTTTAGGGGCGCAAAAATAAACCATAAAAATAATAATTGTTTCTTTGAATCTTTATTCAACTTCTTCATATTCTTCTATTTCTTCCGCGACACCTTTCAGCGCCTTCAAATCTTCAGCTATTAAAACCGTTCAGCTATCAACAAATTCAGCAGTTTCAGCTTTGTACCTCTTATGCTTGAATTAATATAAATCAATATTCATAATTTTTTTACATGGTTTTCCTATTGAGTTTTTTTTTCAAATCCTCTCCATCCTCTTAAACTTCTTCAATTTTCAAATCCTTCTTCTTCCTCAATCCTTCAGCTACAGCCACCATTCAAACTTTAAAATGTTGACAAAACCCTACTAACAATTTTTTTTTAATATCTATTCAACGTTTTTTAATATCACTGATTATGTTTCATTACTTTTTCAAACCTTTTCTGAGATTTACATGGGTGTGTACGTGAAAGCCTAGAGTGCAGACTGAAACGCTTAAAGTGGAGGGGAGCTTCGAAATCAGTTTCAAAAAGTATTTATAGTTTGCCAGCATTGCCACAATTTTCGCTCTTCATGCTTCGTTTTTGGATCAATAGATAGCTAATTTTGTGCTGGTCGTAGACAGTTGTCTGTGGAATCCAAAAGACTTACACATTTGTTCAGAGCCCCACGAAAGCGAGACAAAGTCCAACTCTCGCCCCATAGAGTCCAATGCAAATCTGGTGACAAATTCGTCAGAGAAACCAAAAATAACAAGATTTAGAAACTGCCGGTAGAGTCGTATTTCTGACCGCACAGACATATAAAGGACATCTCTGGTTTCGGCAGAGTCTTGGGTCTCGGAAAATATTTTTATATATTTTTTGGATTGGACGTATAGTTTTGCCTCTAGGTTAACTTGTTTGAGGTGTGGATTCTAACTAATTTTTTGTTATTCTCTGCCCTCAGAACGTTAGCAATCATAGCTGCACCATCACCGTGGCAACCACACAAACACGCGCCACTAACACAGGTGATTGGTATTAGCTGATTAGTGGAGACACAAGACAAGCTATTCAATCAACTTGTCTCATTAAAAGACTAAGAGCACCACAACACAACTACTACCACTACCGATACTGCTATATCTTATGCCACTACTACAACTACTAATTCTGCAGATGCTGCTAATATCTCTTTTACTAACTACTATGCTAATGGTACTGTTTTGTTCTACTACACCACTGAGTGCGTTCACTTGACCATGAGAAACCCGATAGCAATTGTCGGTTTATGCCAATAATACGGTTACTCCGTTTACATGTGTAATTAGTTATGCGATTACTCAAACACGTCTAGGCCTACATGATTCTTTTTATGAATCGTTGTGCTCCACAGACAAAACTTGCACCATCATCCTTCTGCAACAAAGTGTCGCTGTGTCTTCCTGTATCGGCCCTACTGCAGTATGTTTTATTCAATCAACACATTGAATCCTACTAGGAAAGACGAGTAAACACACTCAATGATAGGCTACATCTGCTACTGATATTACTATCCCAACTAATTTCAGCTGTTAAAACTATAATATTCTTGTTACAACTAGCTAGCCTACTTCTTCTTCTGTTTAACAGTTCAACTTTCAGCTTCTCCCGCATTGTAGGATATTTAAGCACTTAGCTTTGTTAGATGATGCAGTTCAGCTTCCACACTGCCTCTTGAAATTCAACTTTTTCTTTGATTGCTTCACAACGTTCAAACTTATTCTCCCGCATTGTATTTAAGCACTTAGCTTTGTGAGATGATGCAGTTCAGCTACCACACTGCCTCTTTAGTGTGACTCACACACAAAAATTAATTTAAGCTTGCAGGTATTTTCTCATTTCTGTATTTTCAGCCATTTAAAAAAAATAATTTCAGATTTCAGCATTCCAACGCATTTTCAGCAGGAAATGCCTTTTCTAGTATTTATATGAGATAACAATGGTTGTGCCCTTGCCGAAGGCAAAGCACACCCAATAATACAGCAACAAACACTTACGTTATGGAATGCACAAGTGTAATTATGGTCACATCTTCTGCCTGGGGCAGTGATATCAATAAGTCATTTTCTGCCAGGTTCCCCTTCTTGATTTACATTTATTCATTTAGCAGACGTTTTTATCCAAAGCGACTTCCAGAAGAGAGCTTTACAAAAGTGCATAGGTCACTGATCATAACAACGAGATAGCCCCAAACATTGCGGGTAATCAAAACATGAAGCATACATTGTGAAAACTAAATAAGTCCCAAAGGAAAGAACCATAAGAGCATGTAGTTAAATAAGATACAAATAAACAACATGAACCTCGAAAAGTGCAAGGGTGTACCTGTGGAAAAAATCAAGCAACAAAAATATATTGCACAGCAAGTACAATAGTTTTAAGTCAGTTACAACTAACCAACAAGAGCAACAAGTCTCTCAATAAGACTCATTGTGATCCTGGAGGAAACATCAGGTCCAGCCAAACATTCCTAAGTGCCGTTGTACTCCTGGAATAAGTGAGTCTTAAGCCTTTTCTTGAATGTGGGGAGACAGTCAGTGTCTCTGATGGAGGTGGGGAGTTGATTCCACCATTGAGGGGCCAGACAGGAGAAGAAATTGTGTTAGGACAGGGCGCTCTTGAGCGGAGGGACCACCAGACGGTTGTCAGAAGAAGACCGTTGGTGGCGGGTGGGGGTGTGAGGCTGGAGGAGAGACTTGATGTAGTCGGGTGCAGTCCCGTTCACCGCTCGGAAGGTCAGTACCAGGGTCTTGAATCTTATACGGGCCGTGATGGGAAGCTAGTGGAGGGAGAAGAGGAGCGGGGTAACATGGGAGCGTCTGGGTAGATTGAAGACCAGGCGGGGTGCTGCGTTCTGAATCCTTTGGAGAGGGCGGGTTGTGCATGCTGGGAGACCGGCGAGCAGCGAGTTGCAGAAGTCCAACTTTGAGAGGACAAGTGCTTGGACTAGCAGCTGGGTAGAATGCTCAGACAGGTATCTCCTGATCTTCCGGATGTTGTAGAAGGTGAATCTACACGACCGGGAGACTGCAGCAATGTGGGCTGTGAGGGAGAGCTCGTCATCCATGGTCACCCCAAGGTTCCTTGCAGAGGATGAAGGGGTCACTGTGATTTGGCAGCACTGTGTTGCTTTGTGCCTGTATTATATGTCTGTATTCCTGATGTTTGCATTACAATATTTCACGCAAGAGGAGCAGACAAAGTTTGTAAGATTATTGTCTGCTCCTACGTGAAATATGCGGCTCTTGTTTTGTCCATGTTTGAGATTGGACATACGGTTCAAACACTCCCCTTTTATGTGAATGCGCGCGTCTCTAGATTGGAAAGATCTGGACTGAGTTAAAGAGTTTATTGTTTATTGTTAAAAGGTTCCCCATTAGCTGTCACCAAAGTGGGACAAGCTAATCTTCCTGGGGTCCAACAAAAAGAGAACAAATAAAACGTACTTAACAATGATCATGTAAAAGCAGAAACATTGTAGACATCATTATAAACATCACCAGAAATCACTCAGAACAAATCATTACAGCACACATTCATTACTCCATTACAGTTTTTTACAATCACTTTGACACAAATTTCAGAACCTTGATGTCCTTTTTACAAAACTCTAGACACAAAACTCACAACTGATGATCAAAATGCAAATTTTTCAAAACGCTAATTTTCAATTGCTTGGATACAATACACATTCACCTTAGACCATTTGTTCATTGAACTATAATCATCTGTTCAAAATGACACAACTAAACATCAAAGCATCACCATTTCAAAATGCAAATTCACTAGGGCTGCAACTAACAATTATTTTAGTAATCGATCAATCTGTCGATTCTTTTTTCGATTAATCGATGAATCGGAATAAAAAACAAAAAAGCATTAATTTCCAACCCTTTATTCAAAAACAGAACTGACAGTGCAAATTCACAGTGCAAAACATCTTCAGAATGTGCACTACAGGCACACAATTTTGAAAAAGTTATTAATATTAGCGTGGATTTAATGCTATTTTCAGAGATGAGCAATTTATTTGAGTTTTGTTTAAAACATTTTTGAAAATTGAAAGGTTGTGGAAGTAGGCCATACTTTATTAGAATAATCTGGTGTATATGTAAGATTTTTGACACAATTTTGAAAACAGTTAAGCAAGGATTAAGCTATTTTCCAAGATTAGTGATTTTCTATCATTTTATTTGAAACTTAATTGAAAAAGTAAAGGCTGTGGAAGTATACTAGACATTGTTAAGATACTCTGGTTGCTGTCTGAGGTTTTACATTCATAAAAATATTATAAGGTCTAAATCTTTCAAAATGGTATGGGTAGTTTTCACCCGGTCCCTAGCGCGACGCTGCAAAGTAGCGTCTTCCGAATGTGAGACGAATGTCGAATATGAAACTAACTTCACCTCGGTCAATTAACACACCTTTTCGACGTATTTAGTGTGAAATGCTTCCACACATTGGATGACTTAGGTCGTACTGATATCTCCGCCATGTGTTTCAGAACAACGTTACTCAACAACCTCTCTCCGAGGGTCTTTCCTCTACCTCCGTTTTGCTCCGCGCTCAACTAAACTTTTTTTTTAATACTCAAACATCTCCGCGACTTAATGAGTGGTGTAATAATCGCGCGACACAACGCATCGATAATGAAATTCGTCGCCAACGCTTTTAATAATCGATTTTAATCGATTTAATCGATTCGTTGTTGCAGCCCTAAAATTCACACATAACATCTGAAATGTCTGTCATTTCCTTACATTACAATGATCTAACGGTCAATTGATACTACTGCTCAAAATGATAAGTAACCGTTGCATTACTCTTAACGCATAGTTTTACAGGAACTGACAAAAAATATTCCAAGTTTAGAACATGAAAGTTTCAGTATAACGAGATCCATTGACACCAATTACTATGAAACATGAACAAATTGGACTAAACCATAATGTTTTCAGATTTGAAAACCAGCAGCACGTGTAGGCATGCGTGCCTTGTACTATAATTGCTTTGTCAATGTATAGCCTTGTACTTGACACCCTACTCTCCCTTCCTCAACCCTATTGAGGAATTGTTCTTCACATGGAGGTGACCCTCATGAAATATTGTACTACAAAATCTATGATACATGTAAGTTCCTCTTCTCCAGGCCATGGATGAGGGATACAACTACTATCACGGCAGACCAGTGTCATGCCTGGATTCGCTATGCCTGGAGATTCATTCAGAGATGTTTGTCAAATGAAAACATCTATTGCGATGTGAATGAAAACTTGTGGCCAAATCCACAAGATAGGGGTGATGGAAATATAGGAGAGCAAACAATCCTTTATTTTGCTTTGTTTGTTTGTTTTTTGAGCCAGGTGAGGAACACTGCAGTACATGTTCAAGTACTGTAGCATAGTTTTCTTTTGTAGCTAATTATTTTTGCTTTGATACAAAAAAACTGTAATTGCTGTAATTAAATGTATTTCATCAATACATTTCTGATTTTGCTCAATGATTCCACTGTCTGTAGTATTTTCTCTTAGTCCATTGTCCATGGTGATGTAGTGTCTTATGAAACATGGATCACACATTTTGTAGTACAATATCTAATGATTGTACAAACAACTACATGGTGAAACTATGGGTATATTGTGTGTGGATGATCTAAGTGAATGTTCCTATGGTATTTCATGATAAATTCATTTTTTGAACTAATGATTCTGCATGCGCAAGGTGTCTTAAAGATATGAACATACAATGCTATGCTTTGAACATGTGGCAGTGTGTGTTACAAGTAATGACTGTTTCGAGTTTTGTATCTAGAGTTTTGAAAAAGGACATCAAGGTTCGGAAATTTGTGTCCAAGTTATTGTAAAAAACTGTAATACAGTAAATATGTACATTCCCTCCTCACTACAGTAAATGGTGCATTCTCAGATGGTACCTGAAAGACACTTTGCCATTAATTTTACATGTATCCAGTGGGCAATTATTCCAATAATTGATGGCACGATAAATAACTGTTCTCTTCAAAGCATTTGATTTTGGGCATGGTGTAAGGCTGGGTGTCAAACCCGCCCCCACCTCTCATATGCTAAAGTCTGGAGTTTCTGGACGGTCTCAACGTGATGGCTCTCACTCACACCCCATTCAAGATGTGGTCTGATTGGTTGTTCTTGTGTATAAAGGGAATTGTAATGCATTGTTCTGTGGATTCTTCATCTCCTGAGACCTTCTCCTCAGTTCTCCCTTGTCCTACTGTCCTACTCCTTGCTCACCTCTTGCTTTCTCTCTGATTTACAATGATCATGGTAGAGTAGGTAAGATTGAAAGCTTTCATATTGTAACATGTTTGCCTTGTAATTGATTTCATTCATTTGCAAAGTTATTAAATGCGTATTTCATTTAACCGTACTTTGACCATTCTTGCTCTGATTTAACCCATAGAGTCAAATAACTGTAATTCTATTGGTATTGGCATTATTTGGTTCATGCTAATACACTGTTCAGTTTCCCATCTTCCTTTAAACCGTAGGGGAATTAGTTTAGGTTGTTTGGACAAAATTTACCCCCCTACAGTTCCCCTACAATGGTAACATCATTTGGCCATCATCAGCTGACCTAGTCAAATGAGAATGAACCTGATCACACCTAAAAATTTGATTTTATAAGAAAACTGGTTGAGAAGTGTTTCTGAAAAATGTAGTTGTATTGAAAACCAGCCTGTTCTCTACCGTTAACCATGAGAGTCGATGGTGCATACTAACAGTGTTTGTTGTTATGGGACAATGTAATACTAACCTAGTAGCTCTGTTTTGGGCAGTTTGTAATTTCTTTAGTTGACCTTTAGATGTAGATGACCATACAGGTGCACAATAATCCAGGTGACATACAATTAAAGATTTAGCCACCTGTCCCACAATGTGTGTAGGGACATAAGAAAGACATTTCCTCACCATAGAGACACCACAACCCATCTTCTTTACTATGGTATCAATATGTTCTGCCCACGACAGCTGACTATCTATTATTATGCCTAGTAATTTTACTTTATCTACTTGTTCTACAGGTTCCCCAGACAAGTTCAAACTCATCTTTGGTGTAGACAACATTTCGAGATGTTCACTACCAACTTATTTTGCTTGATCCAATCAAAAACCATACTTAACTCAGCTGATAAAACAATGTCCAGTTCACTGACAGTTTTTGCAGCATACTACAATGTAGAATCATCAGCATACATTTGTACAGTTGCTTTACACAATACTGATGGTAAATCATTTGTGAAGATGACATATAACTGGCGCCGATAATGGCTGCCTAGGTAGGCTCTCCTGTCAAAATAAATTATTTGTCTGTGTAAACTTTCATGGCGAATAAACACCAATTCTGATTCTGATTCTGATATAAAGTGGTCCAAGGCAGCTCCCTTGTGGGACCCCGCAGTCCAAGACCTTAGAGTGAGACCAGCTGCCAGTGTAATAAACCCGTTGCTAAATCCATAGCATTCTAGTTTACCAATAAGTAGATTATGATCTATGATGTCAAATGCCGCACTAAAATCAAGTAATACTGCATCCGTCATCTTTAAATTGTCAATTTCCTTGAGCCAGTCATCTCTCATTGCTGTGAGGGCTGAACAAGTGGAATGATTATGTCTATAAGCATGTTGGAAATCTGTGCTCAAGCCATTACAGTCAAAATATTCCTGTATTTGTGAGTGGACTATCCTCTCCATCAGCTTACTAAGAACTGGGAGAATAGTGATAGGTCTACTGTTCTCCCCAGTGAGTGCTAGTCTGCCATCTTTAGGTAATGGAATCATTTTACCTTCTTTCCAGATAGTGGGAAAAACACCTTTCATTAAGCATGCATTAAATATTTGACATAATGGACCGCAAACATAGTCAGCTGCCAGGCCAAGTACTTTACTGTCCAGCATGTCAGTACCCGCTGAACTGTGTTTGGGCAGGGACTTCAACAACTTCCTTACTTTGCGCCTCTCCACACTATTAAACTGGAAAGTGCACGTCTTGTCTAACATCACATTATTTTTTATGAGCTTTAGACAATTAGAATCAGTATTGTCCATATTCTGCCTTAGTGCATGGATCTTATTTATGAAGAAATCATTAAAATAATTCGCTATATCAGATGGTTTGGTCAGAAACATGCCCTCTGATTCCACAAAGGAAGCCCCTCCAGTTGTTTGTCTCCCCATTATTTCATAAAGGGTTTTCCAGAGGTCTTTACCACCTTGCTTTACAGCATTTATTCTTTGCATGTAATATAGTTTTTTCATTGATCTATTCAGTTTTGTAATCTGATTTCTCAGTTGACAGTACTTGAATCTGTCCTCCACTAATCCAGACTTTACTATGTAGATTTGGCTTCATCTTCTTCTATGTTTTCTCCCGTTGGGAGTTTTTCTGGGAGAATTTCCCTGTCTTCCTTGAGGGTTTAGGTTGGTTGAGGGACAGTTCTATGGGCTTATGTGAAGCCCTCTGTGACATGCTTGCGTGTAAAAAGGGCTATACAAATACATTTGATTTGATTAATCTCTTTCCTTCATGAGGCTCTTTATAGTCTCATTCAGCCATGGAGCTGGTCTCACTTTTACAATACACTTTCTCATAGGGGCATGCCTATCAACAATCTTCAGGAAGCTTTCCATAAAAATATTTAAGGAGGCCTCAGGCTCCTTAGCAGCATACACTTCAGTCCAGTCAATATCTCCAACATCTGCCAAAAAACTTTCCGGAATGAATTTCTTGAACATCCTTTTATGTACTATATTGACCTTACAATTAGGAATTTTGGTGGGTTTTGAAGTCCTCTATGAATAATGGCAGGGCTGTTAGAATTTGGTTTGGGAAGGTGTGGCAACTGAAAAAGGCCTGTCAGCTTGGTCCCGGGGTTTAGTGTATTTGTGGTTGAGAAGAAAGTCGGAGAGGTAGGGAGGGTCGTGTTGTTTGTGCAGAAAGTGTTTGTAATCTTTCTTGTCATGATCCTTCCAAAGGTTGTCAGGCTGTCACCTCACAGAAGAAGGCTGTGCTTCTCTGGGTTCAGCTATGAAGTCAAACCCCTCCCTTCTGAAAGATCTGGATCTAAGCAACAGTGACCTGAGGGATTCAGGTATAAAGCTGCTCTCTGCTGTACTGGAGGATCCACTCTGCAAACTGGAGACACTGAGGTCTGTAATCATCTTCAAGGGATAAGTAATAGTTACACATTCAATAATAATAATAATAATACAACTTTATTTATATAGAACATTTCATTCAAGAATTGCAGCTCAAGGTGCTTTACATAAAATCAATGAAAACAATAATACACGTAATAAAAGTAATAAAACCCTTCTGAACATAGGCCGCAGTCTTTGCTGGAATCCAAAACACACAGGCCGCTGTCTTGGCGGTATCCCGAGCCACAATCTTTGTGGTTTCCCAATATGAACAAGCCGCACTCTTTGTGGTATCTCGAGCCACAGTTGCATGTTTGATTTAGATAATGTGGTTGCTTATTAGTTATATTGAAACTGCATGTCAGGAATGAGATACAACCATTATACATTTTGTGGGAAAGATATTGGGCCTCATTCTCGAACACAGTTAATAAGAGTTTAAGAAGGAATTTCTTCTGAATTGGATTTAGGAAAACATTCGGCATTCATGAAAGTTTTCTCCTCTGGGATTTGTTTTGAACTTCAGAAGACTTTCCGAACTTGAAATAGCAGTCGTAAATCGGCCAGAGTTGTCTCAAATGTGTGTTTGAAGTGTTAATGAAGTTATGAGAAATCGTTGGTGATTGCGTTCACATCAACTCTACAGACTATGGCAAGCCGTTTTATCATTTAACCCCTTCTTATTCCTATTAAATGTGCCCAAAAACGCCTAAACAGCATACCCAAACTAAATTGACTGCTGTTCTTGAACAATTTGGAGTACATGCATGTAAATGGACTCTTTTGAAAGCTGACACTCTGAAGTTATGTTCCCTGTTGTCAGGACCCCTGTCAGTCCTACTGGTGTTGAGTAATAGAAGCTTGAACACAAGGAAAGTGAAAGTTTCTATTTCCGCCTAGATTTTGTGTTGAAAACAGAGGCCTGAAGAGGCCTAGAGGTGGTAGGTATTAGCTGGAAGACAGCATTGGACCACAGGTTGAAGCCTTACCCAATTCAGATCAAAAGTCAAACATAATACCACAATATATTCATATTTGACACATGTTTTTATAAGAGTACATCCATGCGTTTTCTAAAAGGGCCTTTTGGAGACTCCAGAAAACCCTTGTAACCAAGGTCAAATTCTTAGGATAAAAAGGTAAAATTGTTATCTCTAATGAAAGGTGGTACTTAGAACTATCATATACGTATAACAGCTAAATCCCTCATTAGTATTACTGAAACACAAAAACTGAAGCATGAACACATTGGAGTGCTTTATCTGATTCCCAGGATTGGCGCACAAAGAACACTGACATATTGCGCAATCGACTTTTATTTTGAAGGCTCCACAAAACCTGGCATGTGGGGTATCGCCATTTACAGCTAGCGCTAAGCTACAAGGATAACTAGCTAATTTCAGAGCCATTCAAAGCCAGTTAGAAAAAAATCTTGTAGAGGGGGCGGGGGGGGGCTGGGGGGGGGGGGGGGGGCGGGACGCACAGACCTGGTTGGTTTTAGAGGGCTGTCACCGGGGCATGGAAGCTCCTATTGGTTCAACCAAGGTGTCTATCAAGAGGTCAGAGTGTAGCGGCCATTTTAAGACTATCCTCGGCTTTCTAGTCTACTCACATGAGTTGCTTTGAGGGATTATTTGTGACACTTCGTCAATTTTCTGGAACATTCCTAAGTAATCGTAGGTAAGTACAACTTTTTTCTCTGGCATTGTTGAATGAAAGGTCACCGGACAAAGACGTTGATTGTACTTTCTGTTGCAAGTTGAGCTTGAATTGGTTTATTTCAATGGAAGCACAAGAATCGTAGCTTTCCAACGATGTATAACATGTGTACTAGTCGAAAAAACATTTTTTAATTGAGTGCGTTCTCACTGAGGGAGGGGGCGCAGCGTTTCTGGCTCACCGGCGAGCCAAGGAACGAGAACAATGAATTATTGATATTCAAAATTCAAATTCTTGATCTAACGGCTTGCCATAACAGACATCCTCGGATTTAAATAATTATAATAATTAACTTTGCTTAGTGTGCACTAGGGGTGGAACGGTACATGTATAGAGGGTTTTCACGACGCGTCATCGGACCGGAAGTCGCCATCGTGGAGGCACTCCGTATCACAACAAAGCACAGGCACTGAAGTGTATCCCGAACGTCGTCAAGGAAAATTTTAAATTATTGCCGTGTTTTAGTTTGTACCAATAGGGCAGATCGAGAAAAACATTTGGTATAGTATCGACTTCCAAAAGTTATAAAAAACCAGGGAGAGAAATGCCAGAGATTATCTGAGTAAAGGAGGCGCTTGTGGTTGGCAAAGCTCAACCAAGATCTACGAGGGAAGAATCTGGACAACATCCGTATTTGTTTGGCACATTTCTTGTCAGGTATTGTGAAATGTTTATTTCAGCGGCTCATAACAAATGTTCTATTGTAATGATAATATTTTTTATAGTAAATGGTAAAAACAATTACTGCTTTCATTGTTTTTACTGTGCTTATTTTACTGTAAAGCTGACATTGACATAATATAATTCATATCAAACTACTGCATGTGTATGGGTTCGGCGAGAAAGGTATTTAACAATATCGGGATATCCAACTGAAGGTAGAATCACCAGGTCTCACGAATCCAAGTAGAGGGAGCTAGGTTAACTGGTAGGGATCTGCACCGCCAATAAATCCTAATTTCTCAAAATATCGACCCTTTTCTTGTGGTCCAAGTCCTTCCCTATATGCCTTTGGATCTTAGACGCGTTTTGATGACCATTTCGGTCGTTTAGACATGTCTACAGTTGTACCAAAGAGTATAGAATATACGTTCTTTGGTTGTACTCCGTTCAGTTGTTTACACCGAGTGCCTCCAATATGGCCGCGCATCCGGGTTACCGCCCAGAACGTGACGTCGGTGAAAACCCTCTATTCATAGCGAACCGTAGGGTACGGGCGTCACGGTTCGGTGCATGAAATTACACGGAGAATACACGGTATAAAAATAAATAAAACGCGCGTGCAATTTAATTAATGTAATGTGGAACTACTGTTAGATACTCGTGTTCTTTAGGAACACCTAATCTGTAGCCCCGCCGTAAATCTGAAACTGATAGTCGCCGCCACCTGTGTAGCCGAGCTGTGCCTGAGTGAGTCAGAGATAGCTAGCAGCAGCAGCAGCACTAAAGACGAATATGGCGAGTGGGGTTGACACACTGTGGACCCGCCGGCCTCTTTCAAATCTCAGGTTTGGGAAAACGTCGGTTTCCCAGTCACTTAACGCTACTCTAGTACAGGCGAGAGAGTAGTGGATAGGACAAGGACTTTGTGAGGAGGTATTCTATGTACTTAATAAATAAGAGATGCTGTATTTTCAGTTTTATAACTCTTATTATGGAGTCTGGAGATGATGTGGGGTACTTACTGTTTACTACTTTACACACTTTAGCTTGTGCAGCTACCTCAGGGGAGAGACTGTAGGTGATACAGCATAAACCAAAAAATACACATACACAATAAAAAAAAAATTGGCTAAGTTCTCAGTGCTCCAGACAGTTTTTTGAGACAGTGCGATAATTTTTTACTCGTACTCGCGCATGTGCGACCTACACATTTGGAATTTATTGGGTGTGCACAACATCAGCACACGTTAGCAACGACTCATAGATACGACGCTCTGGATAAGAGCGTCTGCGAAATAAATGATAATGCACGTTCCAGTAAGACAGCAATATCAGCGAGCCCTCAGCATTAGTACCGCAGCAAAAAGTCTAGTAAAGTTAGGCTATTTTTCGCTATACCTAGACAACGAACATGTCTTAATACTTATTTAGCACTAGCGTTGCTGCTACTGTATCCCTGCCTGTGTTTGCGCTGTTGCTCAGCAAGTAGCCTATGTCGCAGTGTAGGAGGACTGATCGACAAGCGCATCATACATTTAAGACATTTAGCTAAGACTTGCATGTAGAGTAGTTAGTTTGGAGTCCTGCTTCTGCATTTTTGTTTAGCTTTTCCCTCCATTGTACCGAACTTGTACCGAACCGTGATGTCTGAACCGCGGTACGAACCGAACCGTGACTTCAGTGTACCGTTCCACCTCTAGTGTGCACACTGTTGGATCCAGTGGAGAACAATTCCACTGCTCATCTTACTGGTATGATGTTGCACCGATGCACCTGTGCACCGGTTGCTTTTCGCTTGGACATAACTTGTGTTCCTGTTGCTTTCCTAATTGTGTCGATTCTGACTGCACAGGTCACTGCTGTTGCGTGCCCTTACAAGGAGCTGTCGGGGCGTGTATGTATGCAAATTCAGGAGCACGAGGACACGCTTTCAACTTAAGATAACTCTTCACGGGGAGCACAGCCCAGAAAACTTCTGCTGCTTAGAAACACATTTTCAAGCGTTTGTGAATTTGGCGGATGTCTTTTTCTTACGTTGTTTTTCCGAAGCCCGTAAGAAACAATTCAGAAGAAACTTAAGAAAATGTTAGAGAATGAGGCCCATTGTTCCTTTGACAAATGAAATATCAAGCGTTTCATTAATTATTAAGAGTTCAACACAGTAACACAGTACACAATGACAGTTTGCTAGACAGCTCCCTCTAGTCTCCTAGACAGAACTGGAGTATCCAGTAACATCAGCACTTCCCAGCTGATGCACACTGAACCCCAAAGAACTTCAGACAACACACCATTTTATAGGACATCGTTCTCAAGAGTCATTGGTCCGTCCCACAATCACAAGATAGACACACGGCTGTCCCAGGGCCTTTCAGTCATTGGCTCACTGCACATCAAAGACTTATTTCAGCCTAATCAGTAATATGGTGTTTTCCTGGATACAGGGCAGAGGTCACATCTGTGGTAAGTTAACACATACGAGGTTGTTGGTTGGGGCGTAACAATGCAGTAGAAATACAGTATATAGATACAAAAATAATGTACAGTAAATACAAAATAATTTACAGTAAATACAGACTTAATTACAGTAATGCAAAAATGTACAGTATTACAAAAACCTTGCAGTAAGATATGAGCCGAAGATGCACCAGGCCATGTTAGGTAGCGTCAAGGAAGAAGAATCTGTGCTTAGGACTATGGACTCAACATTGCAACCTGAGGATTATTTATCTCAAAAATCCTAACTACCAAATGCAGAATTGCCAGTTGCCAATACAGAACATATGCTGCAGTCTGCCCTTAACCGTGGCAGTGACAGCAGGGTACCAGATGGTGATGGGGGAGGTGAAGATAGACTCAATGATGGCTGTGTAGAAGTGCACCACCTTTGTCTTTGGCAGGTTGAACTTCTTCAGCTGCCACAGGAAGTACATCCTCTTTTGATCTTTCTTGGTGAGGAAGCTGATGTTCAACTCTCACTTGAGGTCCTGGGAGATGATAGAGCCCAGGAAGCTGAAGGCTCCACAGTGGGGTTAGGGTGGAGGAGTCACACAGGGTTATGGGGCTGAGTGGGACCAGGCTCTTTCTGAAATCCACAACCAACTCCACTGTCTACAGAGGGTTGAGCTCCAAGTAGTTCAGGCTGCACCAGTGTTAGGATAATTTCTCAAGTAATGCACAGAGTCGTCGGATTCAAAGAAAGTACAATGGTTTAATGCTTGCCAGCAAGGAGACAAAATCTGATAGCAATACAAAGTTTGTCCGAATCTCAAGTCTTCATGTAAGATCTTTTAAAACATATTGGTGGGAGTCTCCTCCTCTACATATCAGCTGTCATTGTGATTTATCCCAGAGGTATTGTGCGTGTGTGTATGTGTGTGCGTGTTTACGACATCAGCCCTGGATAAAAAAAACACAACAGGATCTCCTGATGTTGTAAAAGCTCCTTCACATAGGTGTCAAGCAGATGGTCACCAGACCTTGCGTCTCCACCTAGTCCTTGTCACACAGTATCTCCTTAAAACAAACAAACCTCCCACATCTTCTAGTCTTTAACATATGCTCACTCTTCCCAGGGTGATAAGAAAGCCTAAAGTCTAGTTTGAGGGCTCTGAATGCTAAGCATCTGTATTGTTCAGTATAAGACATCACATTCTTAATTTCTCCAACAACCAGTTCATTAGTTGGTCCTGTAGGTGGACTCATCAAAATTTGAAAAAAGAATGGATGAAAAAGAAATCAAGGGACATTTAGAATAGATAAAAATGTGCGATTAAATGCGATTAATCGCGAGTTAACTATGACATTAATGTGATTAATTGCGATTAAATATTTTAATCGTTTGACAGCTCTAATATGTACACATCATTCAATTTAGCTGCTGCGGCTTATATAACGGTGCGCCTTATCGTCCGAAAATTACGGTACTCCATGAGGAGTAATGTGTATGTGGTCACTACTGTCTGAACCAGTATCATGAGGAGTACTGTGTATGTGGTCACTACTGTCTGAACCAGTATCATGAGGAGTACTGTGTATGTGGTCACTACTGTCTGAACCAGTATCATGAGGAGTACTGTGTATGTGGTCACTACTGTCTGAACCAGTATCATGAGGAGTACTGTGTATGTGGTCACTACTGTCTGAACCAGTATCATGAGGAGTACTGTGTATGTACATTCCAAAACATACTTTAGCATGTTTTGTGTTACTGTATCTTATTTGTAAATTAATTGTTTCAGTTTCATGTCACAGTAACACACTTCAGATAACAATTCATGAACATTATTAAACATGTATTCATAGTTTGATTGTGTCAGTACAACAGTGCCATAGATCTTATCTATACATAGCACTGATCATAGGATATATGAAACCTAGTATTGATACTTGTACCTAGGGAATTGTAGCTATGTGTGATCTGATTGGCTTAGACATACAGTAGACTAGAAAGTCTAGAACAAAAGATTTACTAATAGCCTACATTTCACATGATATGATTTAGAAGTACCTCAGGGTGACCACATAATGTCTCAGTATACGATAGACAGGATCGTTTTCTGGAATATTCCACAGGTACAATTCAGCCCTGTGACATCAGCTTCTCGGGCAGGTTAATGTTTCACATTGGTTACTGACTACCGTGTCATTGTGTTCAAATCAAATGTTATTTGTACAGCCCTTTCTACAAGCAATGTTGCAGAGGGTTCACACACGCCCATAGAACTGCACCTAAACCAACCTAAACCCTCAAGGAAGACAAGGAAGAACCCTCAGGAAAACTCAGTTAAAACATTTAAGAAAGCTTGGGAGGAGCTATTCAGTGAGAGTTCCACTTCTCCAGAGATGGTCAGTGACGAAGAGAGGTGCAGACTATAAGCAAAGCATAATAGTGCATCAAGAAGAGATTAAAAAAAAATGTGCAAATGGATTTTGAATACAGATAGTCCAACAATAGAGTTCCAACTCAGTGCTCTTGATGTAACCCTAAACACCTAGACAGTGCCAGCCTCCCTGACTGAAACATGAAGTCTGTTCTAGAGGAGAGAAGCTCTATATGAGAACACCTTGTCCACCTGTTGTTTTCAGCTTGCAACAGTAACTCACCACAACACCCATAGGAAATGATCAGACTGATATTCTTTATTTCTACCTCTAGAAGATAGTAGTGTTTGTAATCCATATCATGATTACCTTCTACAGGCTGTCAGGCTGTCACATCACAGAGGAAGGCTGTGCTTCTCTGAGCTCAGCTCTGAAGTCAGCCTCCTTCCTGAGACAACTGGAGTTAAGTAACAATGATCTGAAGGATGCCGGCATGAAACTGCTCTCTGCTGGACTGGGGAATCCACTCTGCAAACTGGAGACACTGAGGTCTGTATATGTGTTCAACATGACACAACTATAGTTATAATCTCACACCACGCACTGAAATACACACACCACACACTGGTCAGAAGTTTGTGGTCTATTAAAGGTACCAGGGGTCCGTCCAAAGAATAGTCAGGGCAGTTAAGTGTTGTAATCAATAAAGCAGAGTCATTCAGGTACAGGGCAGCAGGCAGACTCAGTCATGACTAGGGCTGCAACAACGAATCGATTAAAATCAATTATTAAAAGCGTTGGCAACGAATTTCATTATCGATTTGTTGTGTCGCACGATTATTACGCCACTCAATATGTTGCAGAGATGTTTGAGTATTGAAAAAAAAAGTATAGTTGAGCGCAGAGCTGAGGTAGAAGAAAGGCCATCGGAGAGACGTTGTTGAGGAACGTTGTTCAGAAACACATGGCAGAGGCAGAGAAATCAGTACGACCCAAGTCATCCAAGGTGTGGGAGCATTTCACACTAAATACATCGAAACAGTGTGTTCATTGACCGAGGTGAAGTTAGTTTCATATTCGACATTCGTCTCACATTCGAAAGACGCTACTTTGCAGCATCGCGTTAGGGACCGGGTGAAAACAACCCATACCATTTTGAAAAAATTGAGACTTTTATAATATTTTAAGGAATATAAATTCTCAAACAGACACCAGAGTATCTTAACAATGTCTGGTATACTTCCACAGCCTTTACTTTTTCAATGAAGTTTCAGATAAAATGATAGAAAAATCACTAATCTTTGAAAATAGCTTAATCCTCACAAATCTTAACTTTTTCAAAATGGTGTAAAACATTTCTGAAATATACAACAGATTATTCTAATAAAGTCTGGCCTACTTCCACAACATTTCAATTTTCAATAGTTTTAAACAAAACTCAAATAAATTGCTCATCTTGGAAAATAGCATTAAATCCATGCTAATATTAATAACTTTTTCAAAATTGTGTGGCTGTTTGTGCACATTCTGAAGATTTTTTGCACTGTGAATTTGCACTGTCTGTTCTGGTTTTGAATAAAGGATTGGAAATTAATGCTACTTAGTGTTTTTATCCGATTAATTGATTAATCGAAAAAATAATCGACAGATTAATTGATTATTATTGATGATTTATTGATTATTAATTGATGCCCTAGTCATGACAGGCAGGAGGTCAGTACCAGGGTAACTAAGAAGAGGTAGAAAAGACTAAAGAAGGTAGAGAAAAACACGCTGGTACTGTAGGCTTGACAAACAAGAAGAACTGGCCCCAAACAGAAAATACAGGGATAAATGAGGATAGGAAGGAAGATGGGAGACACCTGGAGGGAGTGGAGACAAACATGAGATGGGTGAAACAGAAGATAGTAGTGTTTGTAATCCATATCATGATTACCTTCTACAGGCTGTCAGGCTGTCACATCACAGAAGAAGGCTGTGCTTCTCTGAGCTCAGCTCTGAAGTTAACCTCCATCCTGAGACAACTGGAGCTAAGTAACAATGATCTGAAGGATACCGGCATGAAGCTGCTCTCTGCTGGACTGGGGAATCCACTCTGCAAACTGGAGACACTGAGGTCTGTATTTATGTTCAAAATGAGACAATTTGGTCTACATTTAGTCATTTAGCAGACGCTCTTATCCAGAGCAAGTTACAGGAAGTACAGGGACATTCTCCCTGAGGAAAATAGGGTAAAGTGCCCTGCCCAAGGACACAACGTCATTTTGCATGGCCAGGAATCTAACCGACAACCTTCTGATTAATAGCCCGATTCCCTAACCGCTCAGCCATCTGACCGCTCATAAAGTAATAAAGTTATAATCCGCAATGTATTTGTATGTGCAGTGGCAGGCCCAAACGTAAGGTGAGGGTCTGCTGGGAACGACTGTCAGAACCCCCTGTCAGAAGGAGCTTCAACTCCCACCTCCGGGAGAGCTTCGATCATGTCTCGGGGGGGGCCGGGGACATTGAGTCCGAATGGGCCATGTTCCGGGGCTCCATTGTTGAAGCGGCTGACCGGAGCTGCGGCCGCAAGGCGGTTGGTGCATGTCGCGGCGGTAACCCTCGAACCCGGTGGTTGACTCCGGAGGTGAGGGATGCCGTGAAGCTGAAGAAGGAGGCCTATCGGACTTTATTGGCTGGTAGGACTCCAGAGGCAGCTGATGTGTACCGGCAGGCCAAGCGGAACGCGGCTTTGGCGGTCGCGGAGGCAAAAACCCAGGCATGGGAGGAGTTCGGCGAGGCCATGGAGAATGACTTCCGAACGGCTTCAAAAAGGTTCTGGACCACCATCCCGCGACTCAGGAGGGGGAAGCAGTGCACTGTCAACGCTGTATACGGTGAGGATGGTGCACTGCTGACCTCGACGGGGGACGTCCTGGATCGGTGGAAGGAATACTTCGAAGACCTCCTTAATTCCACCAACACGCTTTCCGACGTGGAGGCAGAGTCTGGGGACATCGGGTCCTTCTATCTCTGGGGCTGAGGTCGCCGAGGTGGTTGAAAAGCTCCGCGGTGGCAGGGCCCCTGGGGTGGATGAGGTCCGCCCGGAGTTCCTTAAGGCTCTGGATGTTGTAGGGCTGTCTTGGTTGGCACAACTCTGCAACATCGTGTGGACATCGGGGACAGTGCCTCTGGACTGGCAGACCGGGGTGGTGGTTCCCCTCTTTAAAAAGGGGGACCGGAGTGTGTGCTCCAACTTTAGGGGGATCACACTCCTCAGCCTCCCTGGGAAAGTCTATTCAGGGGTCCTGGAGAGGAGGGTCCGTCGGATTGTCGAACCTCGGATTCAGGAGGAGCAATGTGGTTTTCGTCCTGGCCGTAGAACAGTGGACCAGCTCTATACCCTCCACAGAGTCCTGGAGGGTATATGGGAGTTTGTCCAACCAGTCAACACATGTTTTGTGGATTTGGAAAAGGCGTTCGACCGTGTCCCTCGGGGGCTCATGTGGGGGGTGCTCCGAGAGTATGGGGTACCGGATTCCCTGATCGGGGCTGTCCGGTCCCTGTACGACTGGTGCCAGAGTTTGGTCTGCATTGCCGGTAGTAAGTCAAACTTGTTAGAGATAGGGTGAGAAGCTCGGTCATCCGGGAGGAGCTCAGAGTAGAACCGCTGCTTCTCCACGTTGAGAGGAGCCAGTTGAGGTGGCTCGTGCATCTGATCAGGATGCCTCCTGGACGCCTCCCTGGTGAGGTGTTCTGGGCACGTCCCACTGGGAAGAGGCCCCGGGGAAGACCCAGGACACACTGGAGGGACTATGTCTCTCGGCTGGCCTGGGAACGCCTCGGGGTCTCCCAGGAAGAGCTGGTGGTCGGGGAGAGGGAAGCCTGGGCCTACCAGCTTAGGTCGCTGCCCCCGCGACCCGACCCCCGGACAAGCGGTAGATGACAATGTATTTGTATGGTTGATTTACAAAACAGAGTTGCACTCATGACTTGATCAAAGAGAGAACTGGAGGGATTATCATCTGGAACTTTAATCATAGTTTTTTTTTGCTGGCTTTATGGAACAGGCCTCAGGTCCTGAGGTTCCATATAACTACTACCACCAAACTAAACACAAACAAAACCTTCCTGAACTGGGGGAAAAGGTCACTCTGTCTAATGAAGGGGAGGTGCCGGTATGACAGCACCTGCCAAATGAACCCCTCTGGACTGATTATGGAGGCTCTTTTTAAGAGAATCAATCGTTAGACTGAGTTAGGTGAAGAATAAAGTTCATGTTTATTTATAACATAAGTATAACATATATAATATATATAAAACAATATAATAACGTAAACCTAATACCAATCTATAACCATAATCGTCACACAAACATAAGACAATAACACAAAACCACCTGTCCATGAATCAGATGATTGATATTAGCACACGCCCAAACAGCGTGTTCTGGCCATCTTCAGCTTTGATATTTAAAGGAGTACCCTGGAATTGTCTAGCCTTCTGGTCTCTAAACAACAATCAATCAATATAAAGATCAGTCACATTCTCCTACATAATGAACTTCTGAACTGGAAAACAGACATGTATCTGTTTTCAGTCTCTTCCTATCATTATCTCACTCCTAAGACAATATAATCATAGTTGAACAACACAGCCTCAGAACCTGCTGTCCCAAAGCTCCTTCCTTCCAGGTGATAAGAACTCTCATGCTGCAATTCTCTCCAAGTCAGGAAGTCATAAAACTCCAGAAGTTGACCATCCCAAATGGTCAACTGACCTTTGTGGGGTCATGACCCGCAGAAATAGTTAATACAGCTCACCATCTGACGTACTATAAACAATCCCCCAACAATTGCTAACACTTTACAATCTCTCAACCTTCTACAAATTCATCTTAATGATCTCCCCTTCCTGCAAACAACATCAATTGATGTTCCAGCATGTTTCTTATCAATGAACCACATTTAAAACACATTAATTGTACATATACGTAATATTATAAAACAATTGGGTTTTTTCGACTTAAATAGCAGTTTCTGATTGGACGAGAGACGTTCCATGAGTTGAATTATCTGACAACAACCCACTCTGACTTTTCACTCCAATAAAAAATCACTCCGTGATGAAACATTCGCATTGATACAAATCAGTAACCATAACAACGGGGACGAGTCAAAGCCTCCATTTACAATTTGAAAGACTTTAACAAGCTAACTTGTACTTACAACAATGACTTCAATATTTTTTATAACGTATTTGAAAAATGTTTCTTTTCAGATTGTACTGTGTCAGTGTCACGTAACCGCTCATCTCACATCCCGTTCTCTATTGACCTCGCTAGTCAATCTAGGTTACTTCAGACGGGCTGCGGCCGACACGACAGCAGTAGCAGCAACTCCATGATGGCCCATTATTTTCTTCTTAAAAATCTGGATTTTATTTGGGGACAATGACATGGCTCGATAGCTGGCTAGTCTTGTCGTTAAACATACTGTCAAATTATAATTATAGTTTGGAGAAAATGTCCACTTTGATGCGGTCATCTCACATCAATTTGCTATTCAACTTGCTCCACAGGCTGCGGCCGTACTGTAGCCTAGTACTAGTATGGCTGATACTTTGTTTGTGAAAATCTTGATATTGATTTTGGGATAGTGACATGGCTGGTTAGCTAGCAAATCTTCCTGTCAAACATAATGTAAAATTATATTTACTGTTTGTCAACCGTACACAATGTTATTGCCTTTGAATCTTGCTAGCATAACGTTAGCTTTCGGGCTAATAGCTCAGCTGACGTTGACACCGGAACTATTTTTTCGCTGCGGAGGAACAATGGCAAAATAAACATTTTTTTTTATCAATAGCTGTATTTAAATCTTAATTGGTTGACTATAAAATTGTTTTATAAAAGCAATATAGTACTCGTGCTCGTGGGGTTGTTGAGGAATATACCACGGGTGGTGTTCGGCCATAGCCACGAGGCCGGAGGCCGAGTGGCGTAGGCAACAACACCCGTGGTATATTCCTCAACAACCCCACGAGCACGAGTACTATATTGATTTATTCTATTACAAGACCCAGATGGATTCTGTCACAACATTGATACTCTTTCTACAGGCTGTCAGGCTGTCTGGTCACAGAGGAAGGCTGTGCTTCTCTGGCCTTAGCGCTGAGGTCCAACCCCTTCCACCTGAGGGAACTGGACTTGAGCTACAATCATCCAGGAGAAAAAGGATTGAAGCTGCTCTCTGCTGGACTGGAGGATCCACACTGCAGACTGGAGAAACTCAAGTAAGGATATGTTTGTTTTTTATATACCTCTTTATGTAATGTTGCTTAACACTGAATATACATCTAATTACGTTAATAGGCCTTGCATTTCATGATGATACAATTAAAAACTACATGTTGACTATACAATTAACAATATGGTTCAACTATGATTGTAGCCACAATCATAATTGTATTTCCAGAAAGCGGGTTTAGTTAAAACTGAGTTTTTAAACCCTGAGATGAGGGAAACTCTGGGTTTAAGTTCCAGAAAGAGAGGTCACTAAAACCAGACGTTGTAAAAATTAGGGGCTTAGCTCAAACCTAGGTCCTAGTGTTGGTTTGAAGTGAGTGTAGCTAAGGAGATTTTTTCATTCATTTGAGTGCAAAATAGTTTTTGGAGCTAAATGTAATATAAACATTACGTTGGACTCATATTGTTATATTTGCTGAATGTCTTCAATTACAAATATTATTATATTTACTTGAAGTGTCAGTTTTGGACACATTTGTACAGAGAATTATGATACTAAGGCCCAATCCATCCCAATGTCCCCCCTAAACCCTGAACCCTCACAGACTTAGACCGAATCCCAATACTCTGTCTTACACCTACCCCTTATCCCTACTCTTTAGTTTACCCCTAGCCCTTGTCTCTCGAAACTGAGGGGTAAGGGCTAGGGGTGAAAACATACCCCTATGAAATGGTTGGTTATGGTTAGGTATATCGATGTCTCCAAAGCAAGTAGTGTTATGCACTGATATCAAACAAAATTCACTGCTAACGGAGTTTAGTTAAAACTGTAGACATGCATGGATTCCATTCAAGGTTAGTCAGAGAAATGCGGGACTGTTGTGCAAAACAGCAATGTAAAGTTAGCGTAGCAAACTAGCGACTTTTACAAACATTTCCATTAAGAATATGGTTGCAAATATATACATACAGGACTGTGTAGAGCACAAAACAAGACTGTTGTAATTTTAAATAAATTATTTATTAACTCTCTGGATGATCTGGCCACCATTGTTGCCGGTCGAGCATTATTCACATACCCCTTGGTTTCAAGTAAGCTCCCGAAAACACTTGGTTTTAAGGGGTATGTACCCCTACCCCTTAGTCCTAGCCATTGATCAAAACGAGTATTGGGACACCCCTTACTCTCACGTGAACGCGCAAAACTAAAGGGTAGGGGTAAGGGACAAGGGTAAGGGGTAAGACAGAGAATTGGGACTCGGCCTTACTTGACGTCACCTACTAAGTGATTGAGTGCAAGAGGCTGCAAGGGCTCAAAATGCTATAAATTAGAATGGGACAGCACTTTGCGGCATTATCGGTAAAGTAGTAATGTTTTTGGATCAAATCTGATGAAAGCATATTTGGAATGTATCCTCAAAGGACAACCTACACACAGTTCTAGCTATATTAACCATCAGTGAGCTTTGTGTTTAAACTTACTGATGTTAACTGTTATTTCTTACTCTGTTTACGTCAGGGTTGGTTGCTCCTTCCAGGGGTTCTGTTGTGGCAGAAGGCTCTACAGGTCAGATACCACCATCAATAACTGTTGGAAGAAATGAACCTCCCAAAATGAACACACACTCTAACATGTTGTGTGGGCACTTGTGTCCTCAGGGGTGATAGGCAAAGATGAGCTTCCTCCAGGGAGGCCTTCAGCCACTGGTCTCTCTCATTTATTCTGTTGGGGATGAAAGCTACTACAAGTTGAGAGCCTCTGAATGATGTTTACTTGGTTTAATCCTGTCAAATATGATTAAAACAATCATGTGTCTGTTGGCATAAGCAAAGTATGTCCTATCTGTTTGAAATAGTTTTTATATTTCAGCTCCTATTAAGTGTGTTTTGTGTCCATAGGATTGTTCCACTTCTTCACCTGTAGTAAGACGTGTGGTTAAATGTCAAATTAATATACTGCTTTGTAATGTACTCAATTACCAATTGCGTATTTTTCTGTTGCAGTTGTTTTTTTCCTTTAAAAAAATGTCTTTATACTCGCCTGCACGCATGAGAATTTCTAATTCCAGTGAATTAGAATGGAACTCAGATCAGCTGTTCTGGAAGCGATAACTCTGAGCTTCCCATCTCAGGGTTCATCAAGTCAGAGTTCAGGGTTAGGCTCAGAGTTTGTAAAACCTGCTTTCTGGAATACACCTCAGATGATAAGAGAAACAACATGTTTTAAAGTGAAGTGTATTTTCATAATTCCTCTGCTAACCCTACAGTGTGGATCATGGTGTAGAGTGCTGGATCAAACCTGGCCTTGTGAAGGCCTGGAAATGTGAGTATTGACTTGGTTCTAGTACACAAGGTCATACAAGGGAATGATGACTTGGACACTGTCAAAAATGGACACACACTTACTATAAACACAAAGTTTAGAAGTAGTAAATTAACACAATTACCCACATCAATAGTTTGTGTATGTCTGTGTTATGTCCCCTCCATTCACCCCCCTTCTCTATCCTCTTTATCCTCCCCTGCCCTTCCTTCTCCCCTCCTCTCCCCCTCCCCTCTCTCCTACACCTCTACCATCTCCCCTCCCATATTCCTCTCTTCTCCCCCCCTTCCCATCTCATTACATTTACATTTACATTTAGTTATTTAGCAGACGCTCTTATCCAGAGCGACTTACAGTAAGTACAGGGACATTCCCCCCGAGGCAAGTAGGGTGAAGTGTCTTGCCCAAGGACACAACGTCATTTGGCACGGCCGGGAACTGAACCAGCAACCTTCTGATTACTAGCCCGATTCTCTAACCGCTCAGCCACCTGACTCCTCTCATCTAATCTCCCCTCTCTCCTCTCTTCACCTCACCCCTCGCTACCTTCCCTATCCTCTCATCTTGTACTCCTCTCCTCCTCCCTCCACTCTCCACTCCCCTCCCCTCTCACTTCCACCCCTCTAATCTCCCATGTCTCACCTCGTTTCATCCCCTCTCTTCATCTCCTCCCCTCCTCCCTCTCCTCTGCTCTCCTGTGAGAGAGAGAGAGAGAGAGAGAGAGAGAGAGAGAGAGAGAGAGAGAGAGAGAGAGAGAAAGAGAAAGAGAGAGAGAGAGAGACTGGTAGTCAGATATCAGCAAAAGAGGGAGGGCAGGAAGAGGGAGACATTCTATTCATGTGAATGATGATGATCAGTAATATATTGTGTCTTGGTCTCCCCCATCAGATGCCTGTGATCTCACACTGGACCCAAACACAGCACAGAGATACCTCTCTCTGTCTGAGGAGAACAGAAAGGTGACATGTTGGAGAGAGAAGCAGCCGTACCCTGATCACCCAGAGAGATTTGACTATCGTACTCAGGTGCTTTGTAGAGAGGGTCTGTCTGGACGCTGTTACTGGGAAGCAGAGTGGAGTGGAAAGAGGGTTTCTATAGCAGTGACATATAAAGGAATCAGCAGGAGAGGAAGGGGTGATGACTGTCGGCTTGGATACAATAACAAGTCCTGGAGACTGGACTGTCGTGATAACAGTTACTATGCCTGCCACAATAAGAAGAGCACTGCCATACCTGTCCCCCCCTCCAGCTCCCTCAGAGTAGGAGTGTATCTGGACTGGCCGGCCGGCACTCTGTCCTTCTACACAGTCTCCTCTGACACACTGACCCACCTGCACACATTCCACAGCACATTCACTGAGCCCCTCTATCCTGGGTTCAGGATTTGGTCTGACTCCTCAGTGTCCCTGTGTCAGGTAGAATAGCCCACACTCACTCTCACACACTGTGCTCACATAGATGTCAGTGAAGATTGAACTGTATACAGTTGGAATTGTGAATGTTTGTGAATATTGGTGTGTGTAGAATGTTTGTTTTGGTTTAATTGTCTCCGTTTCATTGAATGTGATGAACTAAATAGTGTCTTACTGACTAAATAAGGAGAAATAAAGATGTTTTGTACAGGATGTTAGAAGACAAGCTGTGTGTTTGTTGGTGACCCAGTGAACCTAGACACACACACACACACACACATGGACACACACACACACATGCATGCATACACTGTAAACACTACATTTAGGACCAGTAATATGACTGTATTACCCACTTGAATATAAACTGTCTGTGTGTGGGTCCCTCTCTCCCTTGACCTGCCCCCCCCTCCTTAAAAACTCATTTAAAATGTGTGTCTGAGCGAGGAGGAGTTTGTCAGACTGGGAACAGACTGTTGGTCAGCACAATATGTTTCTGTTTGGTCCAATTTACAAATGTAATTATTGTAATAATACGTATTAAAGGCCTTTTATACTTGCCTTGAGCAGTGATTTTTGATGGTGGTTGTGTCCGAGTGAGAAAATAATTCATGTGATTTGAAAAATGTTGTAAATCAATGCATTATGCGTGTAAGCCAGTGGTTCCCAATCCGGTCCTCAGGGCACCCCTGTCCTGCATGTTTTAGATGTTTCCCTGCTCCAACACACCTGATTCAAATACTGCACCTCCTTATATCTCCCTTCCTCCCCTCCTCACCTCCTTATATCTCCCTTCCTCACTTCTCATATCTCCCCTCCCCTATCTTTCCTCCTCACCTCATTATATCTCCTCCCCATCTTATATCCAAAATATAACTATATGAGTCCAATGTTATGTGTATATTACATAAAGCTCCAAAAACTATCTTACATTGAAATTAATTTTTAAAATCTTGTTTGCGCGCTACACGCGCTCGTATTAATTTGAAGTTCCGATTTCACCTCGCATCAAAACCTTGACTAGGTCCTAGGTTCGGGTTAGGCCCCGAATGTTCAATGTTTGGCTCGGCCCCTTGTGGGGATGGGCTGGTTTTGGCCATGACACTCCCTCCTTATATCTCCCCTCCCCTTCTCCTATCTCCCCTCCCCTATCTTTCCTCATCACCTCCCCCCAAAAAAACCTCCCCCCTCCCCTCCTCACTTCCCCTTCCTCCCCCCTCCCCCCCTCCCCTCCTCACTTCCCCTTCCTCCCCCTCCTCCTCCCCTCCTTCCTTCCTCCCCTCCTGTTAGATCATGCATGTACCCTTTCAGAAGGAAGTTCTAGTAATGACACTTGAAAAATGTACACCACCCTAAGTAGAGCTTAAACTAAAACAATCTTTTTCCATGTTTGTTGGCAGTAATAATTACTGTATATTCACCCATAATTCTAATAGGTCATGGGACCAACACATCTTGGCAACACCCATTATTACTGCTGGCAGCGTCAAGTTCACAATAACTTCATTTCCTCATTCATGACATGGTTTCTACAGAACAGAGGCTGACAGACAGAAATACTTCAGACATGGGCAGGAAAGGTTTGTACAGTTGAGGAGTAAGTGGCTGGTAATCACAATGAAGAGATTCATATGAGTTTTGTATATAAATAATACATTCATACATCAGTTACATTAAGTAAAGAGAATGACATTGTAACTTTAATAATTTATAAATTCAGCAAGTCCAAGTCGTTCTACTTTCTGCAGAAGCTCCCAATGAATTTCACTGACTATCTCTCTTTCCCTTTTTTCCTCCCCCCTCCCTCTTTCTACATCCCTCTCTATCTCCTTCTCTCTCTTGTCCTCTTCTTTCTCTATTCCTCCCTTCTACTTGTCTTCCTCCCCCCTTTACTCAACCCTTATTTCTCTCTCCCATCCTTCGCTCTCCACTCTCTGTCCCTGTCTCTCTTTCTCTCTGCCTCTGTCTCCTTCGTCTTTCTCTCCCTATCTTTCTTTCTGCCCTTCTCTCTCTCCCTCCACTTCTCTCTTTCTCCATTTCAATCAGGAGAGACCTGGGATGAGTAAAGTGTTTTTTATTTACTAAAGATGCTGGATTTAACAACAGGTGTTTGTCACTTAGACCCCACAGTGATCATTGATCAGTGGGCATCAGCCCTGCAGCTGAAGAGAAACCCCCCATGGAGTCGAGGCTCTGGTGGTGGCAGCAGCTGACCACCCAGCCAGCTATCAGTTTCAAAACAGAGACACATTAGTTTCCAAAAAGAGAGAGAGACAGAGAGAGAGACAGAGAGAGAGAGACAGAGAGAGAGACAGAGAGAGAGACAGAGAGAGACAGAGAGAGACAGAGAGAGAGAGAGAGAGAGAGAGACAGACAGAGAGAGAGAGGGAGAGAGACAGAGAGGGAGAGAGAGACAGAGAGAGAGACAGAGAGAGACAGAGAGAGACAGAGAGAGAGACAGACAGAGAGAGAGAGGGAGAGAGACAGAGAGGGAGAGAGAGAGAGAGACAGAGAGAGAGAGAGAGAGAGAGAGAGAGAGAGAGAGAGAGAAGAGAGACATGCCCTCTGCCCCCTAGCAGCAGTTTTTATGTTGTTTTTGTGTCTCCCAGTGGTGGGTGTGGCCATGGTCTCTGGTTCCCAGTTACCCACACACTCTGCCTCAGTCTCCACACCTGTCTCCCATCAGCTCATCAGCCCTGCAGTTTATCAACCCTGGTTTTCACCTCATTCATCGCCGGATAGCGTCGTCTACCCTTGGATCACCAACCTTGCCACCCTGACAAACCCTGCACAGCTTACCCTGCCTGTCCTGTCCGTTTTCCGTCACAGTCCCAACGTTAAACCCTTCTGGACCATCCCACCATCCACCACCACCACCCCGTAACAGAAAAGGATGAGAAAGAGAAATGGTTAGAAAAGGGTGGTGGTCCCATCTCTCCTTCTCCCCTCCCCAATCTTTCCTCCTCCCTTCCTTATATGTCTCCTTCTCCCCTCCCCAATCTTTCCTCCTCCCTTCCTTATATGTCTCCTTCTCTCCTTCTCCTCCCTTCCCCTCCTTCCTTTCTCCCCTACTGTTAGATCATGCATGTACCCTTACAGAAGGAAGTTTTAGTAATAACACTCCAAGCAGTGAGGGGTTTGCGTTGTGAATGATGAATATACACCAGCCTAAGTACAGCTTAAAATAAAACTATATTTTTCTATGTTTGTTTAATAATTACTGCATATTTACCCATAGTTTTAAAAGGTCATGGGACCTACAAATCTTGGCAACACCCATTATTACTGCTGGCAGCGTCAAGTTCAAAACAACTGCATTTCCTCATCCATGAACTTGGTTTCTCCAGAACAGAGGCTGACAGACAGACAGACAGACATGAGCAGGAATGCTGTGTAGCCTACAGCTGAGGAGTGGAGGCCTGTAGAAGAAGAGATTCAGATCAGGTTAATATATCAGTAATACATTCCATCAGTTACATAGAGTCAAGAGAAGAACATTTAATAATGTATAAACAAAGCAAGTCCAAGTCTTTCTACTTTCTGCAGAAGCTCCCAATGAATGTCACCAACTTTCTTTATCTCTCGTTCCCCTTTTCCTTTCCCCTCTCTCTACGTCTCTCTCTACCTCCCTCTCTCTCTTGTCCTCTTCATTCTCTCCCTCCCTCTTCCTCTCTTTCTCCCTCCCCCCTCCACACCTCCCCTGTGGTGTGGGGGGTTTGAGCTGTCAGCACCTGCCTGCTCGTGGGTCGGACAACGCTGGACCTGGTTGACAGTGGACGTCGATCTGTGACAGTCTGCCAAAGCTGGATCTAGTTACCAACCGGAAACCAGTCTCCATGACAGGGACATTTTATTGTTTCAACACCCATTGACACTTCCCTGCTGTATGACTATGTAAAGCCTGTGTTCTGCACCTCTCTTTCACCAACCGGAGGAGGGGATCCCTCACTGAATTGTTCCTCCCAAGGTTTCTTCAATTTTTTCTCCTCCAGTGAATTTTTCTCTGAGTTTTTCCTTGTCTTCCTTGAGGGTTTGGGTTGGTTGAGGGGCAGTTCTAAGGCCGTATGTGAAGCCCTTTGTGACATTGCTTGTAAAAAGTTGGGGGTTCAGATGGCCGAGCGGTTAGGGAATCGGGCTAATCAGAAGGTTGCCAGTTTGATTCCCGGCTGTGAGAAATGACGCTGTGTCCTTGGGCAAGGCACTTTACCCTACTTGCCTTGGGGAATGTCCCTGTACTAACTGTAAGTCGCTCTGGATAAGAGCATCTGCTAAATAACATGAAAGGGATATACAAATACATTTTGATTTGATTTACACATATACAAGTCAACACATACACACACCACACAGTGGTGTACTACATTCACCTCCACTCACACTTACATACAGTATATTTACATATACAGTAGCTACACTGATACAAACACATTCACACATATACACAGTGTACATTCTCTATCTTTTTCTGTATCTCTCTCTGCTTCCCGTCAAGATTCAGGTTAAGAAAAGAAAAAAATGGATCTCATGTGCGACTCACAACACTCCTTAACCAGGATCCAATCCTCCCCCTCTCTCCTCCTCTACTCCTCCCCCTCTCTCCTCCTCTCTCCTCCTCTACTCCTCCGCCTCTCTCCTCCTCACCCCCTGTCTCCTTTACCTCCTCTCTCCTCCTCATCCCCCTCTCTCCTCTTCACCCCCTGTCTCCTTTACCTCCTCTCTCCTCCTCCTTCCCCTCTCTCCTTCAAACCTCTGCCTTTCTCCCATCCTGTTTGGGCATGCATGCACCCTTACATGAGAGAGTTCCAGTAATGTGACTCCAAACAGGATCAACCAAGAGTGAGGGTTTATGTTTGGACTTGAATAATACAGTATGTACAGAATGTTCCATGAACAGTAACAATTGTGAACCACTGATTAGTCCTTCCTCACACAATAATGGAAAACACTCCTTCCCTCCCTCTCCTTCTTACCCCCCCCCCCCTCTCTCTCTACACACAGAGCTTGAAGACATCTCATAAAAGTAGGGGAAATTGTAGCGGGGTAAATATTTAACGTTAACAAAATGAAATCTTGGCACCCCTTTATTTTATTAAAAAAAAAAGTATTTTACAATTGGTTTTTAATGAGACAAGTGTCCTGTAGCACCACTAGAGGGCAGCACTTGGACATGGGCCTCCTGTTCAGAGCCGGTCCTAGTGCGCCCCGGGCGAGTTTATCACCCCGCACTCCGCCCGTGCCTAAAACCGCCCCTGCTCCTGTTTGTGTGTGTCTGTGTTCACCCTCCTACACTGAAAAGAAACCTGTCTCTCCTCCCCCCCCCCCTCTCTCTCTCTCTCTCTCTCTCTCTCTCTCTCTCTCTCTCTCTCTCTCTCTCTCTCTCTCTCTCTCTCTCTCTCTCTCTCTCTCTCTCTCTCTCTCTCTCTCTCTCTCTCTCTCTCTCTCTCTCTCTCTCTCTCTCTCTCTCTCTCTCTCTCTCTCTCTCTCTCTCTCTCTCTCTCTCTCTCTCTCTCTGTCTCTGTCTCACTCTCACTCTCACTCTCACTCTCTCCCTCCCTCCCTCCCTCCCTCCCTCCCTCCCTCTCCCTCTCCCTCTCCCTCTTTGGTTCCCTCTGGTTTGTTTGTGTTGGCATTTGGTTATAGCAAAGCACACACCCAGATACGTTTATTATCTTGCAGGATGGGACATGTCCCTAAAACATGTTTGATTCATGATGTTCATACTCATCATTGCTTGTTCCTTCCAATCACACACACATACACACAAACACACACACATACATTCACACATACATACACATATAGTTATATACATATAGTTGAGAGTGTCTATAGTCTGAGGTCCAGTCTCTTCTTCTCCCCTCCTCACCTCCTTATATCTCCCTTCCTCCCCTCCCCTCCCCTCCTCACCTCATATCTCCTCCCCTCCTCACCTCCTTACATCTCCCTTCCTCCCCTCCACACCTCCTTATATCTCGCTCCCTCCTCACCTCATATCCCCTCACCTCCTTATATCTCCCTTCCTCCCCTCCTCACCTCCTTATATCTCCCCTCCTCACTTCTCATATCTCCCCTCCCCTATCTTTCCTCCTCACCTCATTATATCTCCTCCCCATCTTATATCCAAAATATAACTATATGAGTCCAATGTTATGTGTATATTACATAAAGCTCCAAAAACTATCTTACATTGAAATTAATTTTTAAAATCTTGTTTGCGCGCTACACGCGCTCGTATTAATTTGAAGTTCCGATTTCACCTCGCATCAAAACCTTGACTAGGTCCTAGGTTCGGGTTAGGCCCCGAATGTTCAATGTTTGGCTCGGCCCCTTGTGGGGATGGGCTGGTTTTGGCCATGACACTCCCTGCTGAACATAGGTCCCACTCTGGCCCTGACTGGGCTTATTCCTGTTGTGAATTCAAAACACTGTGAAACAGCGGTAGTTATTGTTTAATCATGCCCTTACACACCATAAGGGCATGATCAAACAATAACTACCGCTGTTGAAAAGTATTTGGGTGTTTTCTTTGTGAACATTTCCATTCCCATATGGGGATTCCCACGTACCATTTACCCATGCCACCCTGCTAAGACTTCTTGCCCCCCCTTTGTCACCCCATGTCACCCCACTGTCACCTCCTTATATCTCCCCTCCCCTTCTCCTATCTCCACTTCCCTATCTTTCCTCATCACCTCCCCCCCTCCCCCCTCCCCCCTCCCCCCTCCCCCCTCCCCCCTCACTTCCCCTTCCTCCCCCTCCTCTTCCCCTCCTTCCTTTCTCCCCTCCTGTTAGATCATGCATGTACCCTTTCAGAAGGAAGTTCTAGTAATGACACTTGAAAAATGTACACCACCCTAAGTAGAGCTTAAACTAAAACAATCTTTTTCCATGTTTGTTGGCAGTAATAATTACTGTATATTCACCCATAATTCTAATAGGTCATGGGACCAACACATCTTGGCAACACCCATTATTACTGCTGGCAGCATCAAGTTCACAATAAGTGAAGTTCTTCCTTTCTCCCATCCTGTTTGGGCATGCATGCACCCTTACAGAAGAAAGTTCCAGTAATGAGACTCCAAACAGGATCAACTGGTCCAAACAGGAAGTGTATGTGGGTGTAAAACATTCCAACATGTATGTTCCATGAACAGTAACAATACCAACAGCAGTAAGATCAGTGTTTACTGTTGGGATCAGATGAGTACAAGGCAGCACTCCAGGTGATCAGACTGTCAGCATTACTGTCAGACACACACAGAACCAGATGGAACACAGAGAGGAGGCTGATGGTGAAACCAGACTTTTATAAAGGTCAGTAGAAGGTGTTTATTCACATGTTGGAGAGTGAAGGATTTACTGTCAGTCCAGGACAGGTTATGATTAAGTAAATTAGCATCTGTATTCCTGGTCTGATGGCTTACCCTTTCAAATACTGGACATGTGTTTGTTTATCAGAATAGATCCTAGGCTACAATATAACATGATTCCATGTTTGTTAAACATGTCTATTGTGTCTGTAAATGTTATCATAGGCTATTGTGTGTTGGCAACAATGTCAGTCAGTGGTTAAGGACCTCCCACCTGTGCTGATCAACCGGAAGAGGATGTACTGTGTTTTCTAAAACTGGTTGTTCCCATCCTTGATTGTGATTGGCTATATCGCATTCCATGCCGTTGTAAAATCCAGCAGAACCTCACAGGTTGTCCTCAACATTCTTTAACATTCCATATTACTGCGCATCGAATATTTCAAATAGAACTAGAGAGGGTACAATATCTGGGGAAATTGTAGGGTGTGCTTGCTTGCTTCAGATGCAGGTGGGTCCGTTTTCCCTTCTAGTGATATTTTCAAGCATTTATCCTACTCATGTTGCATAATTCATTAAGAACACCCTTTGAAACAAGCTACTGTAACAACGTTGTCACTGGCAGTATTTCAGATGGAATTGCGATTCAAATAGTACCGTCTGCTAACTGAAAATAAGCCTCCCAAAACGTAAATAAGTTCGATATTAATTTAGGGGGACATGGCTAATTCAAAAGCAGTTTCCTAGAGGCAAGCTAGCTGCCGTTGCTATCCACTCTCCACTGACTGTTTGAAAGCGCAGGAAATTAGAACGTTTATTTTGTAGGGGATAATTAAGCAATAAGCCCCAAGAGGCCGTGCGCTGATTTTAGAACAGGTAAGGGGAGTTGTTAGGCACGACGCGAAGCAGAGTTTTCTCCAGTTTTGTTTCGCCATGAAGGGGCTTATTTCCCCGATAATGACCGGAGTTCTATACATTATCCCGCTTATTACACGGCCAGTGGCGTAACTATAGGGAGTGCAGGGAGTGCAGCTGCACTAGGGCCCGTGGCGAAAGGGGGCCCATCCTCGATCTCAAGTGAGAACTCTACCTGAAGAACTGACTGGGCCCCTCGCTCCGCGTAAATCACAGAAAGGTTAACATATGATCCAGTCCGATCAATTCGCAAACATTTCTCAATTATGGTTATTCTTATCTGCCCAATAAACATTTTAACAATAATCAGTCTTAACAACAGCAAATAATTCATTTGGCCTCATTTGCCTTTTGCAGAATAAAACGAATCTCGTTTTTATGAAGTAATATTGTCTGGGTAATATGTTGTCAACGATTCTATAGCCCACCCACACGTTGTGATTGTTTGCCATGTTGTGTTGCATTGCGTGTTGAGTAATTGCGGTAAGTAGGCTACCCCACCATGCCCTTCTTTCAAAAACACAAAAGTGGCTGCAGGAAGCGGCACAAACGCAAAGAGCAGGATTAAAGGGTGGCAAAGCTGGCAAAATTATCTTCATTTGGATTTGTAGCAAGGTGTTCAAGAGGACGCTACGTCTGACCCCCAGCCCAACAGCAATGAGTGAAACTCAGCCACCAGGGTAGGCTAACGTTTACTGTCTGGTATAGCCTATTGAAAGCATTTAGACATGGCTATTAAACATCATTAAATGCACGTATAGGCATAAGGCAGCAGCCAGGTTAGATATTGAAAACAATGTGCAGGATGTTGTTGGAAAAGCTAGATAGGCTAAACGTTAAGCTAGCATGTACAAAAATAAAATCAAACATTCACCAATCAATTCACAATGTGTATTGTAATAAGCAGTGTTGGGAAAGTTCACTTTCTTCATGAACTAGTTCAGTTCATAGTTCATAATTCAAAATGTTCAAATGTTCAAGTTCAAAGCTCCAAATAATGAACTAGGTTAGTTCAGTTCTTTTTTTCAATATGAGGCTGCCGTCTGCAATACCGCTCTCTGCCTCTACGCAATTCGGCGTTACACACTTGCCATGCATACCCAGCTAACACATGACGTTGCGGCAACGTTGCCAGTAGGTGCTCAGTTGGTAACCCGCGACGTTACCTTCTGGCAACGTCGTGGCAACGTTGTGGCAACGTTATAAAGGTAATGTTGCCAGTTGGTCCCATGGACAACGTTGCTACGACGTCGTACCTTGGTCGGCTGGTTACGTTATTTTTAGACCTGTGGGCAACGTTGCCGCGACGTCGTCCCTTGGTCGGCTGGTAACGTCATTTTTAGGTCCGTGGGCAACGTTGCCGCGACTTCGTACCTTGGTCGGCTGGTTACGTTATTTTTAGGTCCGTGGGCAACGTTGCCGCGACGTCGTACCTAGGTCGGCTGGTAACGTCATTTTGAGGTCCGTGGGCAACGTTGTCGCGACGTCGTACCTTGGTCGGCTGGTAACGTCATTTTTAGGTCCGTGGGCAACGTTGCCGCGTCGTTGTACCTTGGTCGGCTGGTTACGTTATTTTTTGGTCCCATGGACAACGTTGCGGCAACGTCCTACCTTGGTCGGCTGGTAACGTCATTTCTAGGTCCGTGGGCAACGTTGCCGCGACATTGTACCTTGGTCGGTTGGATACATTCATTTTGGTACCATGGGAATTGCTCTTTGGTCGCAGGACAACGGATCTCGAGTGCAGTGGTTTATCATGGAGAGATCACACTGGATTGCTCTCAGACACTTTTGTAATTTAGCCATAGTCTACATGAATTTCAATCACACAATATTAAATGTAGCACCCAGCACGTATAAATGTAGACAATGTATGTAATTCATGTGCAGCTCAGCCCCAGCATGGTCATCAATTTTTTTTCATATGCAGGAACATAGCTTTAATAAATAAGACTGAATTTTGAATATAATTCTTATATTCTTAGCCATAGGCCTATATTAAAATATAAGTATTTCATTCTATACATGTAAAAAAGCAATCAATGTGTGATGTGTAACATGATTAAGCAAACATTCTTTGTCCAGCACACCAAAGCTGTATGACACACAATGCAAATCTGAGCTGCAATAATTTTGTAATACAAAATTGTTAAATGTGACCAAAAGGCAAGCGATTCTCAAGTTGTATTTCCAAAGACATGAGTCATCACAGAATATTAAAATTCTTCCTTAGCAAACCTAGGTTTGCTCAGTCTTCCCCAGAGCAACAACTTTGCGCATGCCCATTTCAACGTATCTCTGAAACTGGGATTTCAGAGAAGAGTTTGCAACTGAACGCATGGATTTCAACTGGAAATTAGCTACTTCAAAGGTGAGTTTCTTTACAGAAATAGATTTAAATATATAAACATATTTTCTGAAATCGGATGGAGGATGCTATTACGTATAGGTTTGAAATTTAGGCTATTAAGCCTGGTTATCTGTTTCAGATTAACATTGTTTACGTTAGGATTTCGCTAGCTACTAGCTAGTAGTACAGCTAGTATAATGTACTGTAGAGTTATGCTAAACCCTCCAGAAAGTTAAATACTGAAAATACATTCAAAGTTTAGCGTCTCACAAATCACCCACAAAAGAATCAGTAAAATAAACGTTCAGAACTAGAAAAAACCTTGTCCGAAAATAGTTTATTTAGCCCTGGAAGACTGGAGCTAGCGCGTGGCTGATCACGTTTTGATCAGTCGGCACAGCAATGGCGTCTATAAAAGTATCATGTCACTAATTCTTCCAATTTGTACATGCCATCTGTTTTTGGATAAGTTTATTCGTTTTGACCTTAAGATGCGTGAGTTTTTCCGACGCTTCCACGAGTGAGTTTTTTCCAAAACGGCAGCTAGGTAGCTGTTATTAGCTTCCGTATAGCAACCTAGCATAATACTCGTAGCAATGCTCCAACCTGCTAGTGTTACTTGTTAGCCTACTAATTGTAAATTTTGAAGCCATACTATAGGCTATAGTATAGCATTTGTCACATTGTTGGAAAATAGTAGGTTGTAATGTTCAGAATCACACATGTGCGACGCTACGCTGTGTGGGGCCCTGCTTTCGAACGATCACACATGTGCGATGCTGATCCTTTTATATTTATATCAAAATGCTAATACTATGTACTTAAACTACATTCCACTTTCATTTCTGTACAGAGTATCCTACCACCGTCACACGGCCTAGCACTGTGTCCCTGGGAAATTATGGTAAAGTAATGAATGACCGTTTTTAACAGTGACAATAATTGTATGAACCATGGCAACCTTAAAGGCTATGTTTTGAAGCAAAAGCATGACTTAAAACTTTTGCATCACCAGACTCCTAGGTGTCAACTCTGGTCTGGTAGAGGAGAACCCATATGGGGTCCAGGAAAACAGCTGGCAGCCAGGCAAGTGCAAATATAAGACACTCAAAGCTTCTCAATAGCATTGCCAACTCATTGTAAGGCATACTTAAGTTGTTCTGATTGTGGCAGGGGGATACATATTTGTCAAAACAACAAATGTTGTCTTACAAATGCTTTGTATACAGCCATTCAAGGTAACATGTGTTATTTACATCAATGTTACAGCTAATCTAGAAGAACCACAGTGTATGCCAATCATGTTAACTCTTGTAAACTTGTTTTACTTGTCTTTACTGACACACATTACAGGTTATGTTCCAGAAGATGGAGACATTGGAGGAGAACCAGCGAGAGGCTCTCCTATTCAGGCGACGACAGGGCAAACATGCTGAAGAGGTGCCAGTGATGGACCTACAGGTGGCCCAAACACAGGCTGTACCCCAAGACCTTGAGGAGCGCCTTAAGGTGCTGGAGTTCCGAAAGAGTGGTAGGTGTTTTGAGATGTTGTGAACTATGGCTTACACGTAGTGTTCAACGTTCAAATTGGTGCTAACAATAAGTTCATGACTTCTAATTGCAGATTCTGTGATGAAGTGGAAGACAGGACTAGGAGAGAAGGCTGTGGAGCTCCTCACAGCGTAGACACTCAAACACGCCCCGGCAGCCCATTCAAAACAAGCCAGGTGAATGAATGATGATGGCAGCTTCCCAATCCAACCTTTCACATGACTATGTGACCAAAAACTAGAATCCCATAATATTTTTTTGATGATGTATATTATTCTAGATGTGATTTTTTTTAATGACTTGTATAGCCCCTTTCGTACGTGCAATTATGTTGATAGGACTCTAACTTATTTTGTGCTTCATTGTCAGGGCCAACAGACAGGACCTGTAGCGGGGACTGGCAGAAGATGTTCATTCACTGTTTCATTCACTGTATTCACTGGCACTTTGTTTGAAATAAAATGACTGAATGTTACATGGAAATGCTGCCTTGTTTATGATTAGCTTGAGTTAGGCAACACACCACACAAACATAGTCCTCCTGAAGTTGGCTATGTAGCCTATTATACAAGAACAAGTAGCATTTGGGGCAAAAGAGGTCTGCATATGAACCGCCCCAATATACGCAAAAGAACTGAGAAATATAGGTTACTAATTAACGTCGCAGTTACGGACTGGCAACGTCGGAAAATTACGTTGGTAGGAGGTTGCGGTTACGGACTGGCAACGTCGGAAAATAACGTTGCTAGGAGGTCGCGGTTACAGACTGGCAACGTCACAAAACAACGTTGCAAGGAGGTCGCGGTTACCGACTGGCAACGTCGGAAAATAACGTTGCGACGACGTCGCGGTTACGGACTGGCAACGTCGGAAAGTTACGTTGCTAGGAGGTTGCTGTTACGGACTGGCAACGTTGGAAAATAACGTTGCCACAACGTTGCGGTTACGGACTGGCAACGTCACAAGATGACGTTGCGGCAACCTACTGGCGCCCCACAGATGCACGGTCCCGCAACGTCGCCAAAGACGTTGCGGCAACGTATGTTTGGTCAACGAGTGACGTTGCGGCAACGTAAGGGCAACGTAACTGTGTTAGCTGGGTAGACATTAGAAGAAAGAAAGAGAGCACACGCAGCAATTGACAGGTTGGGTAACCCTGGACACAAGACTGTTAACGGTGTGTTTTTAGCCTGGAAGTCTCTAGAAATCTGGCACCTTATTAAACAAAATTAAAAAGAGTGAACGTGCCATTCACAGACACCAGAATGAGTGCGTCCACTGCACAGTATCGTTCATCGGGCAGTAGCCTAATACAGGCAGTAACTTAACACAGTGTGTCTTTTTACAATGTATTTGTTACCATTCGTAATGTTGATCAGCAGAGAAATAGTTCGCCAAAGACGTTGAACTTTATAGACTTTGAGCATTGAGCAAAAGACCGTAACTCGCCGAAGTGTAGAACTGAGAAAAACGACTTCAAAGTTTTTGCACTTTCAAAGTAGTTGTCCTGCCACATGTATTTTAGGTAGGACACTGGAAATCTAGCAGTTTGATGTTTTAGTGATTACACATTATCTAAATTAGAATTTTTTTAAATTGTTGATCTTAAACTGCACTTTTGACCCCTATTTTGAAGTTACAGTAGTATACTATAGTCTATCGTAAGTGGTCATGCCAAGGCAAAATACAGTAACTTCCGTTTCTTCGCTCACTTAGTTGCTTATCACGATACAAACTCTGTATTTTATAAGCCAATGTAACATACACGTGGATACCTGTCACAAGACTCACAAGACAAGAGTGTTTTTGATTTAACTGCCAGGGTAAGATACTTAAGTGCGTGTCCACTGCAGCGACGCGATGCCAGCGACAACATGTTTTCCATTCATTTTCTATGGAGCCAGGCGAATCGCTTGCGTGGTGCATTGTGGGTAGCGACGCGACGCGATTCAAGCGATTAGAGTTGAGATTTTCTCAACTTTATGCTAATGAGGAGCGATTTTCGCTAGCGATGGCCAATCGGAGTGTTTTCTTGTTTCTCGTAACGTAGCAACCATGGTAAACATTTCTAGCTTTCTAGGTTTCAAGCTGGAGGAGAAACTAATCGTTTGTGTGGCTGCTTACCCAGTCCTGTTCCATACATATCTGTATTCGTACAGAGATGTTAATACAAAAAAACGATGCATGGCGCAAGGTTTGCCGAAGTTGTGGGTGCTTGTACTTTCAAATTCAGTTTAGTCACATTACGTAACTTCGTTCTGTGCTAACTAGCTAGCTAGCCGGGCTGGAACTCCCTATCGTATCGGCAGATTAGCAGAGACTGAGGAATATAGTCAAACGTTTTTTTACACATGTCAACCTGTATGTCTATTAAACAGTTTTGTATTTTGTATACAAGTTGTATTTTGATCGATGTTGCAACTATGTAAACCCAAGTCTGCACACTTGGCCATGACAACTACAACAGTGACTTTAGAGAACTACATTCTACATGAATCTGTTTGAAACGCCCCCGAGCGTGGTGAACTGTGGGAAGGCAAGCGATGGCAAGCGATTCGCGTCGCTGCAGTGGACACGCACCATAATACTTACAAACGACTCATGTTTGGGATGTTTGGTGTTGAATGCCAGCGAGTAGGCTGGGCTAATGCTAGATGTGTTTATTGTTGCTAGGTTACGTATTAGTTCAATTGAAACCGTAACTCCATTTGAACGTTTTTGAGTGCCGCAAAACAAAGGCAAAGAACCGTAACTGATGTTACGGCATTCTGCATTGGATTTCTAAAGCCAAAGCAGGCTTTTGGAAGTTACGGTGAAGACAACCTTATTTTCTCTGAAAAACAGACGAGTTCATTTAAGATATTTGGTCACATGATAAAGCAGACCTTAACTGTTCCGAAAATGAAAAAAAATCTGTTTAGACTAAATTCAAGTTACGGTCTTTTCCCTTTGGCCTTTGCACGGCAGTATAGCTGTGGCATTGAAGACAGTACTGTAGCTAGTACTACACTGCCAGTGTGGCTAATCTAATATTTTTAAAACACTGCTGTCCATTTAGATGTATAATTGACCCTGGTAGCTACGAAATTAAGAAAATACTCACCAGGCGCAGATCGACAGTTGACTGAGTGTCAACACTGTTGCTGCCGCAATTGTCAATGGAGGCTGACAGGCTCTCACGTAGCAAACAAATTAACGTTTTTACAGCTACATCTATATTAAAATCTCACCACCTGGCTGTTTTCACAATAGTCATATCGCCATAACATTTCCCTCTTTCAGTTTTTTTCGTGTAAAATTGAACTATAAAATTAGCTACAAAAAATACTACTATGACGCTTCCTAGTAGCATGGCTGCCGCCTAAAAGCCGAGGCGGTCTCACGGGCAACCTGCACTCGCTCAAATTTCAAAGACTGTCACGACCTAAATAAAAAATGCGAGATTGCAGTTACACTCAAAATCGCTTTCTCTATAAAGCCAAATGGTTGTGATTTTTTGGGGGTGGTATTTTTCACTCCTAATCCAAGCTCCAATTTGCGAGCTAGAAAGTCTCTATTATGTTGTATCCATGCGTCGTTGCTGACGTGTGTTGACGTGGTGACGTAGCTAGCACAGGTTACCCTTTGTCGACAAAAGGCACTTTGTCCCCACAAAAACGTTGTAACCTCCTAAACTGTGCAACGGAACGTAAATCCAAATACAAGCAACTCAATCGCTAGCAAGACGAACCTTTTGACATCGACGTTGTCTATGTAGTCCAAATATTGACTGAGCCTTAGGGGGGCAAAAATAAATAAAAATAAAAATAATAAATATATATGTGAGATAACAATGGTTTGTGCTAGCCGAAGGAAAGCACACCCCAAAAAGACGGCAAAGATGTCCATCTGGCTGTTGCGTGGCAACGATTTATGTAGGAACTATACTTTGTAGTAGCGGAAGAATGACGGTTTATTATTAAACTATTTTGTTTTTAATTGTTTTTATTGATGAAACCATATCAAATATTTGTAGTAACAGTTTTAGAAAAGCAATAAGCCCCGCGAGTCCGTGGTTTACGCTTATTTTAGAACAGGTACGGGGGTTTTTGGCACTCCGCTTCGCGTCGTGCCTAACAACTCCCCTTACCTGTTCTAAAATCAGCGTAAACCACGGCCTCTTGGGGCTTATTGCTTAAATCAGTTATCAGTGTCCAGGGAAGGAGACAGACTAGGATATATGATAACAACACTGTATGTGTCATTAAGGGTTTAAAGAATATTATATTTGTATATCATATTTAGAGTGCTTTGGTCCTCTATAGACTGAGGAGCTAGTGGTAACAGCTTTTGATTGTGGGTCAAAGAGATGGCTAGCCTATGACAACCTATGATGACATAAACCTTCATTCAATACACCATCTAGTGTAAACCTGTTCCATGTGCTCCTCTGTACATTGGTGAATGTTTCATTTGCACTGTGCAAGAGTATCCTGAGCATGAGAAAGACCCTGATCAGAGACAGGACAGAGAGAGGAGGGTTCTGGCAGGGCAGGTGATCAGAGACAGGGCAGAGAGAGGAGGGTTCTGGCAGGGCAGGTGATCAGAGACAGGACAGAGAGAGGAGGGTTCTGGCAGGGCAGGTGATCAGAGACAGGACAGAGAGAGGAGGGTTCTGGCAGGGCAGGTGATCAGAGACAGGACAGAGAGAGGAGGGTTCTGGGAGGGCAGGTGATCAGAGACAGGGCAGAGAGAGGAGGGTTCTGGCAGGGCAGGTGATCAGAGACAGGGCAGAGAGAGGAGGGTTCTGGCAGGGCAGGTGATCAGAGACAGGGCAGAGAGAGGAGTACAGAACACAGTACAGTGCTGATCATGTTACAGGGTGACAAGTCATGTTTCTGGAATGATTAGGGGTGATTGGACATCAGACTTGCAGAGTTTTTTTTAATAATGTGTTCAGATTCACGTCGTATTTACCCATCATTCTTCAGGAGACTCCCAACTCCACCCAACACCCATCATTCCTACTGGGAGCGTAAGTGAAACTGCATTTCCTCATCCATGACATGGTTTCTACAGAGTCCTGTAGCAGCACAAGACTGGAATGTAGAAATGGGTCAAACCAGATAGATTAGAATTAAACTAGACTCTACAGTGGGGATAGAGAGGGGGAGGGTGCTGAGTGACAGGAACATGACATCTTGAAGAATTATTGTTAAATACAAAATGTCATCATGATTAATGTGGCAATGAAAATATATATTTCTATATTTCATTTTGAGTACCTCCAGACAGTAGATGTAACTAGCTAGCACTGTCAGCATAGGGTTCAGTTTAGCCTAGAAACAGGTTTTGTTTCAGAGGGCCTAACAGGTAAGGTTTAGTTTATAGTACTGGCAGCGTAGAAGAGCCTGTCAGCTGGCTGACTAGCTAGCCTAGGTCTAAATAATGGGTAAAAAAAACATTGCTAAGTTTGTATGAGTGAGGTCAGTCAGCTCCACGTAGTTTGCCTTTACCATTCAAATGCTTAATTATTCTCTGTTAGCTTTCACCTTTTTCAAGTTGATGTATAATGCTGAGCTTAGGGGATAGTGGAAAGTTAACATTCGAAGATAGAAGTTCACCGTCATGAATCGGTCCAGAATCCAGGATCTGTTGCAGCCAGACATTTTCTACGGAAGATCTGGTCGATATATCGAGTGGACTTCTTCTTAGAAAGGTGGCCTTGTATGTGTTGTTCGAGTGAAATAAAACGTTTTGCAAACGGCATGGTAGTCATCCATTCGTCAAAAAGTTATTAAGACTGTAATGCAGGATTCCAACTCATAATAGAGTTTATTTAAAAGTTGTCTCTCTGAAAAAACAGTAAGTATTTGTCGAGTGAATAATTAGTTAATGATTAGTGAATGTAAATCATGTTGTGACTTTACTTGAGGAGGCACATTACTATTAACAAATGATTAATTACCGTCTCAATCCATGGATACCGCCATTGTAGAAATTAACACATGAATTACCCTGTTAACTCAGGGTTTTGGTTCACACAGTTAACTAACAGTCATAGTTCGCACGATTAACTAAAGTAGTTAACTCTCCTATCAGTTAATGTGTTAATGTCAATAGGAATTGATACATGATTCCAGATTTAATTAATAATAAATCATATGTGACTACCTATTACCAAATGATGTGTTCATGATCAGTGCATCATTAAGTACTTTCTGAGTTATGTATTAACTGATGATGATTCATGCATTAGTTAATGCATTAATGAATGATAATTCATGCACCCTTATTGTAAAGTGTTACCAGTATATCTTACCTAGAAATATACCCATAGCAAAGTTACTATTTCAAATCCCAAAGTAACCAGGTACCCAGTACTTTGTTATGGGATCCATAACTGCTGGTGCTGCCTGGGCTAAACTACAGGTGTTTCCTCATTCATTACATAGTTTACACAGAACACAGAGGTTGGCAACACAGAAGATGTCATTTAGTTACTACGTTTGCTGCCAGAGAGCTGAGAGGGTAGGAACAAACAAGAGAGAGAGAGAGAGAGAGAGAAAGAGAGAGAGAGAGAGACAGAGACAGAGAGCTGTGCAATGACCTGTCTGTATGGTTCAGTCAGGATCATCACTGTTCTGGCTGAAAGGGACAGAGAGAGAGAATGACCTGTCTATTTGGTTCAGGATCATGTCTTAGGAGGCCTAGGATGCTTGACTGATCACTCTGGACTATAGTGGACATAAAGTTCTCCTTCTTTAGGTACATTCTTGGTCCCTATCAGTTTCCTAGTGGTGTAACTCTACGATACAATTTCCCAGACATGTATTAAGCCTAGTCCTAAACTAAAATTCTGTGTTACCGCAAAAATTCCTCTGTGAAAAAAAGTATTTATATTGAGCCAGGTTTGAGAACATAAAAAAACTATTGGAGAAGAAGTTTTAGATATTAAAATGCATTCATCAGGGCCTTTCCTTCAAGCTGGAAGCTACTAGGGGTGGGGGTTTGCTTTAGGCAAAAGCTGCAGCAACATTTTGCCCTTATTTTGCCTTTCTTTCACGGTACTTGCGATAGTGTCTACATGCCTGTGTGTTAGTGGGTTTTAATATGTACAGTTAAGCAATGTTTTCTTTTCCCTCCCTAGGAAGACTGCTCTTGAGTCTGAACCATGCCCCTCACCCTTCCCAGCCTGCACCTGTAGGTCAACCCCCTTCCCTTGGAGTAGGCGTGGCTCCAGGGTTGTAGTTGAAGCAATGAGCTTTGAGAGGCGCAGCAAAGGTGTGGTTCTAGTGGAGTTTCCGTATCAGTACATAGACAGCAATGGCAGCATCAACTCCATCAAACCTAGTGAACATTACCTCCTCCTGGAGAAGACCAGCGCTAGATTGTGGCGTGTCTGCAAGGATGAGAGGACCGAGCCCTTCTACGTCCACCCCAGGTGTGTCAGGGAACTTCCCAGCAGGTTCCCACTGTACCATGCTCACCCCCCCAGACCAGAGACCACCAGAGTCCCTGAGACAAGACGACAACACAAGACACCACAGGTGGGTTTCAGTGTGGTGAACAGGGTCGTACTGAATGTAGAACAACATGGGGGGACGGTGAAATACCAGAAACACTCATTCACAGAGATTTAGAAGCATCATTAGTTTATAAATGTGGTGTGTTACAGCAGTGGACATTGAACTGTTTTAAAGGATGACACACTGTCCTGAAACCTGCTGTACAGATCCTCCCTGAAACAACACAGGCAGCATGTGTACAAGGACAGTGGTTAACACCTGACACAGTGTCATCATGTGACTCTGACTGAGGTTTAATCCATGTCACTTAATATGCACTGGTATTTGATTTTCAAATGCATTGTTAGGTAATCCTAAAATATTGACAATAGTGTTTGAGTGTTTGGATGTCATGACTCTAGACTGCATCATCCAGTGTAGATAGCCTCTGATGACAAAGATACATACTTTTCTGAACTTTTGACACCAAACCACAGTCTGACAGCAGTATTCCAACTTGATCCTGTGACAAGTTGCCCGTCTCCCTATTATCAATTATTATTAATTTATGAATCGTTACTGTGTTTCAGAGAGCTGTCGCTAAAACTAGTCTCTCTGGGGAACATGACATGGACACCAAAGCTAAGAGGTAAGATGAGAATCCAGACCTGTTCATGACTGTTCTCCATCTCAGAGCTCAGCAGTGATATTATGACATCATCATTAGTCAGAATAAATGAGAGACTGAAGGTCTGTCTCTGTTGTGTTGAAGCCCAATCCAGCAGAGACCAGCCTCACCTGTACCCAGCTGTGTGTCCATGAAGAGTGACAAGTCTATGGATCTACCTATCATGTTCAGTGATGGAGGAGGACCTTCTAATGAGGAAGGGTATGTACTGACCTCTGCTGGTGTTCAATGTTAAGCTGTTATATAGGTTGTGTGCTGGTACTGTGTGTGTACTGACCTCTGCTGGTTAACCTAAAACAGAGTTAGAGCTGCTGACTGTAGATACTAAAGTATCCCTCATCACATCCCTACTAAAACACAGGGTTAGAGCTGCTGACTGTAGATACTAAAGTATCCCTCATCACATCCCTACTAAAACACAGGGTTAGATCTGCTGACTGTAGATACTAAAGTACCCCTCATCACATCTCTACTAAAACACAGGGTTAGAGCTGCTGACTGTAGATACTAAAGTATCCCTCATCACATCCCTACTAAAACACAGGGTTAGAGCTGCTGACTGTAGATACTAAAGTATCCCTCATCACATCCCTACTAAAACACAGGGTTAGAGCTGCTGACTGCCAGCCTGGCTGACATACAGACCATGTGGTAAAGGTTCACAGTGAGAGATACAGAGTAACAACAGGTCTGGAAACCTGCCTGTCTGACTCTCATTCCTGTTGACCAGCAACATTCAAGCCTGGTTCTGACCCTACTGATGAATGACTACAGCAACACATGTTGGACAGTATGATATATCTGGTGTCTACTTTAGTGATTTATGTTTGTAAGACACTTTGTTGTGTTTGTTGACAGGATGAGACAGCAGAGACCAGCCTCACCTGTACCCAGCTGTGTGTCCATGAAGAGTGACAGGTCTATGGATCAACCTATCATGTTCAGTGATGGAGGAGGACCTTCTAATGAGGAAGGGTATGTACTGACCTCTGCTGGTGTTCAGTGTTATGTGATGAAGGTGACATGATGTGAAGAACCGTCTGTGTATAGTGTATACAGGTAGGTAGGCCACACACAGTCATTGACAACACACAATAAATAAGTATAACGTCATCATTAGATTCAGGATCATCATGTGACATTTCTGCTAAACAAAGTCAGAACTCAAAGCCTGGCTGATGTTCAGACCATGAGGTAGAGCTACACAGTGAGAGGGAGCTGTTATTTAATATTATTTCATCAACATGTGGAGTTGGTCTTCTCTTTATGGATCTATGGTTTAACCACTAGACCACCATCAGACACATCAACACCTTTGACCTCCTTGTTGTGTTTGATCAGTGAGAGACAGGACCACAACCTACCAGTCCACTGTGCTGCTTTAATGTTGAACTTTACCTGACATTAACATATACACAACCACAACACAACCACAACAAACTACCCTGAAACTAATGCAGTTATGCAAGCCATACCATACTACCATTAGGTCATTCCATGTCGGTCCAGACATGTTATTCAAAGCTGCTCTCTCTAATTCAGTAGAGACTACCTTATACTTTTATTGTAATGTAATTTTGTTTTAATAGCTTTACATACAAATAAGAGAGCAGCTCTAGAGAAGGTTTGACAACAATAACCTCCCTACACACACACACACACACACACACACACACACACACACACACAGGCAGCATGAGAGTCAGTGCCCTGCAGGTACCAGGCCTGGTATGAGCACAGACCGGGCGGGGCTCAGCCCACTTAGACTGGTTGAGACCAGAAGGTCTTCAACTCCTGGGTGGAGGAGTCTGTGTGTATGCATGACTGGATACAGCTCATTTTACCACTCATGCTTATGTATGATACACTCTTTAGTAGATGATCAGCCCTTGTACATGTGGTTCATGTGGTTAAGTTATGTCATCTCTTGTCCTCAGAGATCAACAGGAGAAGTCTGAGTCACACCAGAGTCACCATGAGGACTTGTCCTCCATATTCACAGTGAGTTTTGTGTTCATCTAAAGTACAAACAAGACAGAATCATTGTAATCATATTGTTCTACTGTGTATAGAGTTCCTGGTTCATCTGATATCTTCCCTCTCTGTTTCAGGTGCTTGAGGAGACTGTTATCAAGTTTGTGAAGGAAGAGCTGAAGAGGATGAAGAGGATTCTGAGTTCAGATTTCCCAGAAGGCTTAGAGAGTCAGAGGGAGGACCAGGAAGTGGTGGACCCTGAATATCAGAAGCAGGAGAGCAGTGCCAGAGAGGGAGCTCTGAAGATCACACTGCACGTCCTGAGGAACATGAACCAGAAGGAGCTGGCTGACACTCTGGAGAAAAGTAACAGACTCCATATTTAGTCTTAGTTCACCGATTAATAATACATGATGAAGGTAATAGATAAAGAAAGTTATAAGATTCAGAGTAGCCCAATGATGTGTAGATCTTCCTATGACCTTGTACAATGTATGTGTTCTAAGCTGTTTCATTATTGTGCACTTGATAAATTATCATAGATTTGAAAAGAAAAATGTTTTGAATTGAATGTAGAGGACACTTTGTCAGTTCATACTCTGCAAATAATCAAAACTACGTTTAACAAAAACACACACTTAACATGTGTTGTTTTTTGTTTAGATGAGCATGCTGAGATTTGTCGACAGAAACTCAAATCTGAACTAAAGAAGAAGTTTGAAACTGTGTTTGAGGGCATAGCTAAACAAGGAAACCCAACTCTTCTCAATAAGATCTACACAGATCTCTACATCACAGAGGGTGAGCGTGGAGAGATCAATAAAGAACATGAGGTGAGACAGATTGAGACAGCATCCAGGAAATCAGCAAGACCAGAAACAGCCATCACATGCAACAACATCTTTAAACCCTCAGCTGGACAAGACACACCCATCAGAATTGTTCTGACAAAAGGAGTTGCTGGCATCGGAAAAACTGTCTCAGTGCAGAAGTTCATCACGGACTGGGCTGAGGGACTAGCCAATCAGGAAATCCAGTTCATCTTTCCTCTGCCATTTCGAGAGCTGAATTTGTTGGCCGGAGAGGAGATCAGTCTGATGGAACTTGTCCATCACTTCTTCTCAGAAACCAGAGAATCAGGAATCTCCATCTACGACAAGTACAAAGTTCTGTTTGTCTTTGACGGTCTGGATGAGTGTCGACTGCCCTTAGCCTTCAAAAAGAACAAGAGCTGGCGTGATGTCACAGAGTCCACCTCAGTGGATGTGCTGCTGACCAACCTGATCAGAGGAAACCTGCTTCCCTCTGCTCTCATCTGGATCACCACTCGACCTGCAGCAGCCAATCAGATCCCTTCTGAGTATGTTGACCTGGTGACAGAGGTACGAGGGTTCAATGACCCACAGAAGGATGAGTACATCATGAAGAGATGCAGCGATGAGATCCTGGCCAGGAGAATCATCTCACACATCAAGACATCAAGGATCCTCTACATCATGTGCCACATACCAGTCTTCTCTTGGATTACTGTTACAGTCCTTGAACACATGCTGAGAACAGAGAAGAAAGAGAAGATGCCCAAGACCCTGACTGAGATGTACACAACCTTCCTGGTGTTACAGACCAAACAGAAGAAGGTGAAGTATGCTGGGAAAACTGAGACCGATCCACACTGGGATGAAGAGAGCATTCAGAGTATTCTGTCACTGGGAAAACTGGCCTTCCACCAGCTGGAGAAAGGCAACCTGATTTTCTATGAGAAAGACCTGACAGAGTGTGGCATTGATGTCTGTGATGCCTCAGTGCACTCAGGAGTGTTCACACAGATCTTCAGACAGGATGGTAAAGTCTTCCAGGAGAAGGTGTTCTGCTTTGTCCATCTGAGCTTTCAGGAGTTTCTGGCTGCTGTGTTTGTGTTTCTCTCATTCATCAACAACAATGAGAATCTGATGTCTGAGACTCCATCAGCTTCCAGTTCCAACAAACTGTTGACTCTTTTCAGAGAGAAACCAGAAGTCCGATTCTACAAGAGTGCTGTGGACAAGGCCTTGCAGAGTAAGAATGGACAGCTGGACCTTTTCCTCCGCTTCCTCCTGGGCCTCTCAATGGAGTCCAATCAGACTGACTTACGAGGCCTACTGACTCAGACAAGAAGCAACACACAGAGCCATGAGAAAACAGTCAAGTACATCAAGGAGAAGATCAGAGAGGATCCCTCTGCAGAGAGATGCATGAATCTGTTCCACTGTCTGAATGAACTGAATGACCATTCTCTGGTGGAGGAGATCCAACACTACCTGAGCTCAGGAAGTCTCTCCAGTGAGAAGAAGCTCTCATCTACACAGTGGTCAGCTCTGGTCTTTGTGTTGCTGACTTCAGAAGAGAAGATGGACGTGTTTGACCTGAAGAAATACTCCAGATCAGAGGAAGGTCTTCTGAGACTGCTGCCAGTGGTCAAAGACTCCAAAACTGCTCTGTATGTATAAGGCTTTATTTTTTTTTAAAGATAATATTACAACAGGACACATATTGTGATAGTGTTTGATTATCATATGTTCCTGTAATACAAAACATGACTCTGATGATGTCTGATGATGTCTCATGTTCTCCTTATGTCATGTAGGCTGAATGACTGTAACCTCTCAGAACGGTGCTGTGAAGCGCTGGCCTCAGCTCTCCCCTCCTCAGATCTGACAGAGCTGGACTTGAGTAACAACAACCTGGGGGATTCAGGCATGAAGCTGCTCTCTGCTGGACTGGGGAATCCACTCTGCAAGCTGGAGACACTGAGGTCTGTATTCCTGTTCAACATGACACAAGTATAGTTACAATCTCACACCACGCACTGAATCACACACTGGTCGTAAGTTTGTGGTCTATTAATGGTACAAGGGGTCCGGCCAATGAATAGTCAGGGCAGTCAAGGGTTGTAATCCACAAGGCAGAGTCAGTCAGGTACAGGGCAGCAGGCAGGTTCAGAGTCAGGCCAGGCAGGAGGTCAGGACCAGGGGACAGTGTTGTAGTCAAGACCACCTAAACCCAGACCAAGGTGTATCGAGACCGAGACAAGACCAAGACTTTGAGGGGTTGAGACCGGGTCAAGACTAAGACCAAGACTGGGCGATACCGAGTCAAGTCCAAGACCAAGGCAGGGTGATACAGAGTCAAGACCAGAACACTCAACACACAAGCAGTAGGGTTTGACTAGGTACAAAGTTAGATTTGATCTGTAACTGTAATTAGCACTCTTAAAGTAGTGCGGTGTGCTTGGCCAGGCAATGCAGCTTTTAAAATATTATTTTAATATTTGTTATTTTCTTAGAGGCGCAAGTTAAGTTAGCTTTGGGTGGCTTGGCTAGTTATCACAAACAAAATCTGCCAAGCAACTGAAACTAACGCTCTGAAACATACAGCGTGTTACATAGCTAATACTTGCCAAATCTCTTTGTGTAATGGGGGAAGAGAAGAGTTCTGAAGAGTTTTGGTACAGGGGCAGCTTGCAAACGTTTTTTTATGTTTTCTTTCTAAATGCCTGTAAAGGTTTTATGTAGGCCTAGTCCCTCAGTGAGCGTCTCATAATTACACATGGTGTGTTTTCTTTTGGACGTTATTGTAAACTCTTTTTGGTTCTGTGGTGTCATTAGATTAGATTCAACTTTGTCATTACACAAGTACAGGTACAAGGCAACGAACCAGAAGTGCAATAACAGTAAGTACAGGATATACAGTGTAGTGCAGGATATACAGTGTAGTGCAGGATATACAGTGGAGTGCAGGATATATAGTGTAGTGCAGTAAACTATGGACAGAAGCTATCCTAATAAAGTGTCAAAGTGCAGGGGAAAGTGATTGCATATTACAGTTAGAAGTACGGTGCAAAATGCAAATGTAAACAGTTGGTACTGTAAATAACAGTCGGCAGTGCAAATGAGCATAATCCAGTTAAGGTAATGTAGTGCAAGATTCATAAGTAAACAGTTGTTACTGTAATAAACAGACAGGAGAGCAAATTGACATTCCAGTAGTGCAAATAACAAAGCGAAGGCAGATGTGAGGTAGAAGAGGAGAGTTAGCTGTATATAACGGATCAACAGGGGTTCCAGTTCAGCTCTGGGGGAAAAACTGTTCTTTAGTCTGCTGGTCCTGGTCCGGAGGCACCTGAAACGCCTGCCGGAGGGCAGTGGAGAAAACAGTGTGTGGGCTGGGTGAGAGGAGTCCTGGAGGATGCTGCGAGCTCCATGCAGACAGCGTTTCCTCTGGATGTGCTCGATGGCAGCTAGTGGAGTCCCTGTAATGCCCTGGGCAGTTTTCACCACCCGCTGCAGTGCCTTGCGCTCTGCAACAGAGCAGCTCCCATACCACACTGCGACACAGTTGGTCAGGATGCTTTCTATTACGCAGCGATAGAAGTTCACCATGATCGCCGAGGAGAGCTGATTCTTCCTCAGTGTCCTCAGGAAGAAGAGGCGCTGGTGAGCCTTCTTGACCAGGCTGGAGGTGTTGGTCGTCCACGACATGTCCGCCGAGATGTGTTGTAACTGGAGACACGCTCAACAGCCATTCCATTGATGTGGATGGTGTCGTGCGTGCATCCAGACTTTTTCCTGAAGTCCACGATGAGCTCCTTTGTTTAAGTGGTGTTGAGGAGCAGGTTCTTTTGCAACATGTGGCCAGGCGCTGGATCTCCTCCCTATAGGCAGTCTCATCGTTGTTGCTGATCAGTCCAATCACCGTAGTGTTGTCCGCAAACTTGACGATGGAATTAGATCCATACACAGGCTTGCAGTCGGAGGTGAAGATGGAGTAGAGAAATGGGCTTAGCACACAGCCCTGTGGTACACCAGTGTTAAGTGTGATGGATGTGGAGCAGGTGAGTCCTGATCGAACATTCTGGGCTCTGTCAGTTAGGAAGTCCAAAATCCTGTTACACATTGAGGTGTTGATGCCCAGGTCTCCAAGTTTGGCTATTAACTTGGTTGGGATGACAGTGTTGAATGCTGAGCTGAAGTCAACAAACAGCATGCGTTCATAAGCGTTCTTATTATCCAGGTGAGTGCAGTGCCATGGAAACGGCATCCTCTGTGCTGCTATTGCTACGGTAGGCAAACTGGTGAGAGTCCAATGTGGATGGTAGAGAGTCTTTTAGGTGGTCCAGGACCAGCCGCTCAAAGCACTTCATAACGATGGGTGTGAGTGCTACAGGGCGGTAGTCGTTAGGGCACCTCGGGCTAAAGTGTCAGAGTTGGAAAAGTGTCCCTCTATCGTTAGCTTGTAGCAGTGCTTGGCCTTTTTGATGCGCCTCTTCAGGTTTGCTCTGGATGTGCTGTAGGCTTGTGCATCTCCTGATCTGAAGGCACTGTTGCGTGACTTCAGCAGGAGTCGCACTTCCCTGTTCATCCATGGCTTCTGATTTGGGTATGTGGTGATTTGTTTCTGGGTTGTTACACTGTCAATGGTGGTATTGATATGATCCAATACAGAGGAGGTGTAGGAGTCAATGTCCGTGTGAGCGCCACTGGTTGCCTGAGAAGCAAACACACTCCAGTCTGTGTGTAGAAACCTTTCCTGGAATGTGGAATCTGCCCCCGCAGGCCACACCTTGATGGTCTTCACTGATGGCTGCACACGCTTGATGAGGGGTGCATATTTGGGGGTGAGGAACAAAGAAACGTGATCTGACTGCCCCAGATGGGGGAGGGGTGTCGCAACGTAAGCTCCAGCCATGTTTGTGTAAACATGGTCTAAGGTTTTGTTTCCTCTGGTGTGACAGGAAACATGCTGGTGAAACTTTGGTAGCACTGACTTTAAGTTTGAGTGATTAAAGTCACCTGCGACAATAAACGCAGCTTCCGGGGGAACAGTCTGTTGTTTACTGATGGCTGTGTAAAGTTCTCTCATAGCAAGCTTAAAAAAGTAGAGAAGGACGATTTCAACCTTCTGTTCCTCCCTCCGTTTGGTCCTTCTCCACCTTTTTAAATAGGAAAGAAAAAGGTGCACTGCATATACAATTTCAGACACTATAGTTTGGTACGATTCCATTTGAGATAAAAGGAAAGTCAGCCAACCTGGACAGACAGTCCTCTGATTGATCAAACCTTCTTGGTGTTTGAGAGGAAAATGACAGACTCATATTATTTATGTCTACATCCAGAGGGTAGTAGTGTTTGTAATCCTTCTTATAATCATAATATATCATAGAAATACCTCAGGATGACCACATGGAATATTCCACAGGTACAATCCAGCTCAGTGAAATCAGCTTCTCAGGGAGGTTAATATTTCACATTGGTAACTGGCTTATGTGTCATTGTGTTCCAATCCAATGTTATTTGTATAGCCCTTTCTACAAGCAATGTCGCAGAGGCCTTTACACACGCCCATAGAACTGCCCTAAACCAACCTAATCTCTCAAGGAAGTGTCAAGGAAGTTTTGAAGACACTGTGAACATTCAAGATGCCGGATTAATACACATTATTTATTCTGTACAGTACATTACCAAACAGAACGCTCTGTGACCAGTCATACCGGATTACTAGAAGTCGTTCGGCAGAGTGATGACAAACACAAAACACATGTTCAAGTCTTTTATTGTCAGGTAAACAGAACAACACAAGGTCAGACTGGGCACTTAAATTCTTTGGACAAGACAACACAAAGCAATCTGGCATAACAAACATACTGTATAAGTACTTAGAACATAGATTACATCTATGATAAGCTAAACAAAAAATGATGTGACGATGTGCTGGGCTCACAGCGAGTATGTGTGTGTGCGGCGATGATCGGCTTTCTGACCAACCCTCAACTATTTATTCATCATTTCTCCAAAGTACATTCAAACGAAGGTTCAGTGAGGATCCTTTGACAATAGTATACAACACAATATACTATAGACCTCTAATACACATAATGACCTATACTGACCTTATAGAGCTATACTAACCTAAGACAAGTGAGGTACAGAAACTATCAGCAATAGAGCAATATTGTTGTAGCGTGGTTTGCACGTTTAAGATTAGCAATACTTAGTTTATACTAAAGTATAGTAGTTCTTGGGGGCACCACCTCTGATTTGTGAAAGGAGCAGAGGAACCTTATTTAATAATATTGAATAATAGCACTCGTAATAATCAGTCTAATCTTAAGTAGGGAATTCTATGAAAGTAGAGCAGATCAGATAACGTGAGAGATGAGCGAGTATTATACACAATGATTTATTTAAGAGAATGTAATTGTAGTGAACACATACCAGATAAGTTATGGGTTAGTTGGGCTAAAGCAGTACAGTAGGCCTAAATTCTAATGAGAGCGCACTACACAATGGTTGCGTAGAGCGCGTGTGGAGGGGAGGGGGAGAAGTTGAGGAAGAGGTAGAGAGGAAGAGGCTTCTATAGTAACAATGGACGATCAATGGAAGCTGACCTAACGATGATTAATTTAAATCATTTGTAAAATACAATCAAACATCAACAATTAAATCACAACATGCCAGTATGTCACAAGTAAGAAATATTGCAAATTGCAGTTACTTTTGTCGGTTTGAAGAATGGAGTCAATGGTTCGTTATGTCCAACGAATAGAAAACGGAATCTCTCGTCAAAGTTCCGGGCGCTCAGTTATGAGGAATAGGTTAGAGTGTGCACCTCAAGTTAATCCTACGAACAAGCGGGGGTGATTGTACGTTTGGGGGTTATATACCCCAAAGTACAGGGGGTCATCCCTGTGAAGGTGACCTCTCTCATTGGTCAGTTACTTCCACCTGGGCGTCGTCCTGGGACCTGCCCAGAGGTGTGAAGTGGCTGATAGCTTTGAGTTCCCTTATCTCAAATGTCCATGGAATGCTTAAAACTTCAGAATATAACAAAACAACATTCATAACTGGTTTTGTTAGTATGATACAATTATTTTGATACCAAGATTGACTGATTTAACTATACCAGAAGGGGAGTTATAATCAAACATCAATTAAACAACGTTCTAGGTAAATGAGAAAAACACATTACAACACATCGACTACTGTCATTGAATTAGTGTCCATGAGCCATGTAGTCCTTGAGAATGTTTGTAAATCCAAAAAAGAAAGTTCTTCCTTATAATCCTTGTCTGATAGTGTGAGACCATGTGGCCTGTGTTCCTGACCCCATGCTGGGTCAGGACTTTGAGGCTCCTGCTCTGGGAGATAAGGACAAAGGGGGAAAGACCCTTCCCTTGTCGGGGGTAGGAGAAAGGTGTGGATGGTACCATGCTTTGTCTGTCGACTCTCTGCTACATTGTATAGTAGTATACATATAGTACTGAGAAATGTATCCATGTACATTTCGCTCAATGTACATTGTGGGAGGCAGCGAGGAGCAGATGAATAATTTGACTAGCCGCTCGAAGCACTTCCTGATGACAGAGGTCCGTGCTATCGGGTGATAGTCGTTCATGCAGGTGACTTTGGTGTTCTTGGGCACAGGGATAATGGTGGTCCTTTTGAAGCAGGTGGGGAGTACAGACAGACTGAGGGAGAGGTGGAAGATGTCACTGAAGACCCCTGCCAGCTGGTCCGCGCAGCACCTGATATGCCATCTGGGCCAGGTGCCTTGCGAGGGTTGAGCTTTTTGGAGCAATGCCTCAGCTACAGTTACTGTAGGCACACCACTGACCTGGCCCTCGGGTAACTCCACTGCAGGGGGTCACTGTCCCTCTCAAAGCAAGCGTAGAAGGTTCTCAGCTCGTGTGGCAGTAGGACAGAGGACTGGGTCTCACTGGAGCCTCTCCCTTTGTAGTCTGTAATGGCTTTAAGTCCACTCCACATGCACCTGGGGTCAGAGCCATGGTAGCTGGACTCCACCTTAGTCCTGTAAGTCCTTTTTGCTGCTTTGATGGCCTTCAGAAGGTCGTATCTAGCCTTCCTGTACTGATCAGGGTCCCCAGAGTTAAAGGCGACAGACCGGGCTCTCAGGTTGGCCCGGACCCCGGCATCAACCCAGGGCTTCTGATTTGTATTTAATGTATTCGTTTATTTGTCAGGGACAATGCACCGCACATTTTTACATACATCAATAACAATATGTTGTAGATGTGCTGCGTAAAAGGTTTTTAGCCAATAGGCTCATTTGCAACCCCAGTCCCTGGTCAGGCCTTTCTAAGAAGTTAATGGAAATATAATTTACTACATAGTGTGAGTTACACAATCATGCAGCAGATGCAATATATTAGTATATATAACAGGGACGCAACAACACAATACATTACAACAGGGACAGCAGAGTGTGTGCTCCTGTATTTAAGGACCTGACTCAGTGGCTACATGTTTGGTTTTCTTTCAAGTGTTTCACCTTTCTATTAAATGTTTTCAGTTCTGTTTGTGTTTTTATTTCAGTTGGTAAATTATTCAAAAAATGCGTCCCTATCACTGAAAAACATGACTGTCTGAAAGTGGTTTCGCGCTCCTCTGCGCTGCAGATGCCCACTGCTCCCCTAGTGGCCACTCTCCTTGTATTAGTTTTTGTCACAAAAGGACAGAGTACATTTACGCATTTAGCAGACGCTTTTATCCAAAGCGACTTCCAAGAGAGAGCTTTACAAAAGAGCATAGGTCACTGATCATAACAACGAGGTAGTCCCAAACATTGCAAGCAGCCAAAACATGAAGCATACATTGTGAAAGAACTAAACAAGTGCCAAAAGGGAAGACCCATAAGAGCATGCAGTTATACAAGTTACAAATTAAAACAACATGAACGACAAAAAGTGCAGGACTGTACCTCTAGAAGAACAATCAACAGTAAAATATTTCAGAGCAAGTACAAGACTTAACTTCGTTATAACTAACCTACAAGAGCATCAAGTCACTCAATAAGAGTCATTGTGATCCTGGAGGAAACTAACATCAGGTCCAGCCAAGCATTCCTAAGTGCCGTTGTCGGAACAAGTGCGTCTTGAGCCTTTTCTTGAAGGTGGGGAGACAGTCAAGTGTCCCTGATGGAGGTGGTGAGCTGGTTCCACCATTGGGGGGCCAGACAGGAGAAAAGCGTGTGTTGGGACCGGGTGGTTTTTAGCGGTGGGACCACCAGGCGGTTGTCTGAAGAAGACCGTAGGTGACGGGTGGGGGTGTAAGGCTGCAGGAGAGACTTGATGTAGTTGGGTGCAGTACGGCTGGAGCTAGATTAGTTAAAGTCAGTTTAAGAAAAGAGAACCTCATAAAGCAATCAAAATTAAAAAGCTTGTATTTCTGTACAATCAAACAGTACCACATTGTTGGTTTCTGATCAATTATTTCAGTGCCTGTTTGTGTAATGATGTGATGGTTTGACTGTTGTCTGGGAGGCTTGGCCACATACAGTAACACAGTAGGATAAATAAGAGTATCATGGCATGAAGAATCTGTAAAGCTGCCTTGACAGGTATGTGATGCCTTATCATTCTGAAACAGTTTAGGTTTGTCCGGACAGTCTTACAGAATTTGTTAATGTGTTTATAAATCCAAAATAATACCTACACATTTCTCAACTTCCTCTATTGCCCCTTGGTCGATTTTTATAGTACACTTGGCTTTCCCTCTTATAGATGTGGCGGGGAGGTTAGACTACGCCACTCTCACAGATGGGGTGAGAGACCCTTAATTGGAAATACTATATCTCAGACTTCTGTTCTGTCCAATCAAATGAACTGTACAGAGACTGTGGCATCAAAAGTATACAAAGGTTTATTTTATACACAGTAGTAAAATCAAATGGTATGTAATGGTACGTTATAAAAATAGTTCACGGCAAACCACAGCACACAAGGTAAACACAACAAACCACTCCTCAAATCAAACAACTTGAAAACAAAAGATAAACAAAAATGTGGGAAAAACAGTGAGGTCGGCACCAAACCCACTGATACGTTTGGAACCCGCACTCGGATGTCCACAGTCAATATCCCACTAAGGAAAAGTTTCACTGATTGGTACAACAATAGTTAGTCAGTTACAGTCAACATATGGCTAATACCAGTGAAACCAATGTCATGCGTTGCCAGCCTACCTGAATCTTTGGTGCCGATGCCTAAAGCACTAGGTTAGCCACACAGCAATAATTGCCTCCAATACCTACCACTACTTAAACTATCGCTGGCGCTCATTAAGGAATGAGTGCCAGCTGTGAGTTAGCTAGAAGTTCCAGGGTCCTAGTGCTGACCAGTTACATAGAGAAGCACATCGATACAGTCTTTTTGACGTTGAGCGTCAGATGGTTATCTTTGAGCCACTGGGATATACCCTCCATTTCCTTGGTCAGGGTCTCTGCTGCTGCACTTGGTGTCCTGGCTGATGCATGAATTAATGTGTCGTCAGCGTACATTTGACAATTGGCTGACTGACAGCATGTTGGTAAATCCTTTATATATAAACTAAAGAGCAGAGGCCCCAAGATGGAGCCCTGTGGGATACCCATTGTGGATTGTAGTGGCGTTGAGTGTTTATTTTAACACGTTGCTCTCTAACCAGCCAATAGCATGTTCAGAGAAGTTGAAGGTGGTGAATTTATTCAAGAGTATATTGTGGTTCACTGTGTCAAAGGCCTTTTTTAGGTCCATAAACACAGCTCCGACAACATTACCCTCGTCCAACTTACTCTTGATGTTCTCGGTAAGGTAGCATTTAGTCATTTCTGAAGAGTACCCTGGTCTAGATCCAAACTCTTTGGAGTTGATAAGTTTGCTGCTTTCGAGATGCTCTACTATTAATTTGTCCACTCTGATGGAAAGGTTGACCAGTTGGGTTACAGGTTTAACCAGGAAGAACAGTGAGTTCTGATAAAGGCAGTGTCCAACCCAAACACATCATTTGCCTTAGACTTATTTAGTTTATTAATGATTTTATGTACTTTTTCCTGACTGACTTCATTTGGAAAAGCTTTGATGGCTCTGACTTTGTGGTCTGTGATAGGGTTGCTGCTTCAAAATTCTCTGCAAGCTCCTCCACTGACTGAATAAAGAAGTTAATGAATTATTTTGTAATAGCTGAATTGTTCGTGCTGATAACACCATTCACTTCTGTGAAAGACATTTTGGGCCTATGTACAATGAATGTGTTTTAGGAGAAGTTTACAGTTGGTTAAGAAGCTTGATACAATGTATGTTGATTCGACTTCATTTGGTAGAGATGCCATCTGTAGTTTTATAACACCTAACTAGGAGACATGAAGTCTAGGAGACGGGAAGTCTGGGTGACCTGAAAGAGTTCTTGTCACCTGGGGGGAAGAGACAGTTGGTCTGAAGAAAATGTGGATTCAACTGTATTGTTCTAAGGATTTAACCAATGACAGAAGAGAGATTTGGTATAGCTTCATGTCTGTAGGATGGACCAATGACTTTTGAGAACTGTCGTATCTATAAAATGGTCTGTTGAAGAATGTTCTGGGGGGTTCGGGACCATCGGCTGAGTAGTGCTGGTGGGCTGGATTCTCCCGGGTCCATTCTAGAATGCTAGATGGAGCTGTATGGAATTGTCTTTGTGTTATTGTCTTATGTTTGTGTGCTGATGATGTTATGTTGGTAACCTTATTATGTTTAAACCTACGTCAAATAAACTTTAACTCTATACTTACTCTTAACTATACTTAACTCTACCCCTATTATTTAATTAACTACCAGACAAATGTGACCCCACTCCTGGTACCAACATTTGTTGGCGGGGAATAAAAACACACAAGTCCAACTAAATAAAGAGCAGGGTTCTTTATCTGATAGATGTATATGATAACAGGTACACAAGCTAAGCCTATCCAAAACTGTAGCCCAAATAGCCGTGTAAGAAAATAAAAGGAATAGTAAGTTTTAGCAGTACAAAACGGTAGTAGTGATACTGACAGTAGACAACACAAAAACATCATTAGTACACCACTAACATCAAATACATAAAACCAAAATATTTACCAGTATGTTCAAAGAAATAATACCCACTTACATGCTCTTAACACGCACACATCTCGATCCTCAACACGTGTGCTGATACCAGTATGGCTAAATCTGCTAGGTGAAACATGACACAATTCACTTTAATACAGTCTGTCTACAACTTAATTTCCTAGCCAAACACATGAACTTTTACGTTAATTACGTCACCTCATATAATTCACTCCATAAACCAAAACGGGATTTCATTTGACAAATGTACACCTAAATTAGCGACACCCACAAATGACAGAGCGACTGTGCCAATTCACGTGGCCAGAATCTACATTCATTCTACATTAAACATTCTTTCCAAAACAAACTCATCCATTCACAGTAAAAAAAAAAATACTATTACACATAGGCGTAAATTTAGGGTGGGACGGTAGGGACATGTCCCCACCAATGTTAAGAAAAATGTAGTTGTCCACACCAATAATTGCGAGTCTAAACATATTTTTTCATTCTTTTAAAATGTTATGCTCCACAATTGGTTAACTCAAGGTCCGCGTTACTCTTGATTGTCAAGAGAGCGCTGATCACAATGTGTAGCCCACCAGCCTGTCATCTAACAGTGGTCAAGTGAGCGTAGAAACGTGACTCTGAGAAGAGATTTAATAATTGGCTTTTTGGCAGGCTACTCCTGTAAGGTAGACGTTAACATTGAGTGGTTAATAAATCGACGAATACACTCCTGTAGGCTATAGCATCGTTGAAAATGTAGCTCTATAGTGTTTTTAAAGTTAACGTGCCTTTGCTAGCTCTGGAACACAACTACGGAATTGTCTGCTTGCTACCTTACGGACATTCATTTGTCTTGAATGTAGACTATGCTGTGTAGTTGCGGTCGAAGCTATGCTAGCTAGTACCTGCAAACTTGTAAAATGATTTGTTAAGGATTTGGTAAAACAGTGTCCCCACCAATGTTAAAACCAAACCTACGCGCTTGCTATTACATTGCTATTTCAATATTTCAAGACAGATGTCCCACTTACAAGTAATATTATGTAAGAAGCACCAACTCTCCCTCAAGTCAGCCACCTTCTCTGATGCACCACGCTCCCTCCTGTCCAATTACCCAGAATTCAATACAACACCAATCAAGGAACTACCTCTTGATGTCATCTTAATTTTCTGCCATTTAAAGGTGACATTTCCCATTACAACTGAACAACTTCAAAATATGACCCTGTTACATCTATATGCTGGGAGGAGAAGAATGGAGGTGTGATCAGCCTTCCCAAAAGCAGGGCGGGGGAGGGGTTTGTAACTGGCCTTGAATGCTGTATAACAATAGTCGAGGGTCTTGTCTCCAGGTGTGAAGAAGTCAATGTGCTGATAGTATTTGGGCAGGACCTTCTTCATGTTGGCTCTGTTGAAATCACCAACAACAATGAAGGCTGCCTCATGGTGCACATTCTCCAGACCATTGATAATCCCATACAGTTCATCCAAAGCAGTGGCCTTATCTGCCTGGGGGGGGGGGGGGGTATATAGACTGCACTCATGACGACTGAAGTAAACCAGAGTAAATCCCGAGGTAGATAGAAGGGTCTGATTTTACAGTTAATAGCTCAAGGACAGGAGAGCAGTGAGATGCTAGTACCGCTACATCCATGGCCCAAAGAAAGTTAACCTGAACGTTAGCGAGTAGGATGGTTGGAAAAGCAGGTTAGAAGCTCCGTTTCCGAGTTCGAACAAGAACTGAGCGGCGGAACAACAAAGAGCCCGCTGCAGTCCGAGCTGGAACTCCGGAAAGTGGAATTCAAGTTTGTAAAATAATCCTTAAGCTAAGTGACGACCTAGTATCCAGAAGTGTTTGCTGGTCGTACTGAATGCAAAATACAAGATTGACAAAACAACTTACAAACACTAACGAGACAAACAAAATGCTAGGTAATAGTGCAGCCATACTGCAGGTGCACCGGAACACATTCCTATATAGTATATATACAGTTTTATATAGTACCTAATATCTGGTAATTTCTATACAACAATCAGGACACGTCTGTCAAATGTTTCTAACCCAATTCAGTGACAGCTGAAACAACAGCCTCAGAACCTGATGTCCCAGAGCTCCTTCCCCCAGGTGATGAGGTTCTCCTGCAACAAGTCAGGGTGTCATAAAACATCAAAATGACCCAAAAATCACCCAGACTTCATGTCTCCAGATGACCCCCCTGGTCAAACTAATCTCCATTGTATCAACAATCTTAGATAGCAGGCCATATAATATCATACACCCATCCTCCAGGGTTTACTGTCCCACAGTGGTCAGTCTTCACTGGTCAAACAGACATGCCTCTAAATCCTTCATCCCCTCTCTTGACCTAACTAGTCTCAGAACATTCCAACAATAAACAAAGGAGCTTACAGTTTAACCACTATGAAAACACATTCATTTCACATACATAAGCCCAAAAGGTATTTAACAGAAGACAAGGTGAAACTCTCAGGAAACCTCAGTTAAAACATTTAAGAAAGCCTGGGAGGAGCTATTCAGTGAGAGTTCCACTTCTCCAGAGGTGGTTGGTGAGGAAGAGAGGTGCAGATCATAAGCAAAGCATAATCATGCATCCAGAAGAAATGAAAATAAAATGTGCAAATGGATGTTGAACCCAGATAATCAGTTCCAACTCAGTGCTCTTGATGTAACCCTAAACACCTAGACAGTGCCAGCCTCCCTGATTGCAGTGGCGGAACCAGACTTTTATATATGGGGTGGCCAAGGGGTGGCCAGGGCTACTTCAGGGGGTCCACAGACCAAGACTGAAAATGTGTGTGTAACCTTAGCCTGGCATCTAAGCAGTGTCAATTATTCATATGATTGCTGATGAGAAATATAAATTAAAATTCACTTAAGCCTGAGTTCTTCATTGTGGCCTGTTTATCCAAAGCAATTCATTTCTTTCTGACACCCACTGTACTGTACTCACAAACTGGAGAGACTGTGGTCACTCTGTTTTCATGAATATATAATCTGGGTCTAACCAGGTTAGAGGTTAGATCCTTTTATGAATCTTTTACATTAAAACATAACTATTAGTGTATACTCACCCAAAAAATGCCACAGCCATCAAAACAAGAACTAACATTTTAAAGTGAGGTTTAATCAGAAAAAAACCTTTGTGTAGGCTTACATGTGTGGCCTACAAACACAAGCTAAACTCAGTGACTGACTGCCTAGTATGCTCTGACCTGGTGCCTGTAGCCTCGGGGAGGGAGCTGCTCTGAGGTCTTGGGGTGGTGCAAGGACTGGGGTCTATTTCCACCTGATCCTGTTTGCTCAGCTTTTTGAAGAAGTCTGCTATCTCATCCCTTCTTTTAATGTTTGAAGTGAACCCTACGCAAAAATAACATATAGGCCTACACATGCAATTACCCACATTTGAGTCAAATCTCAATCTTAAACATATCCCCATTATTATCTTCAATCAACTACCAGCCTTTAAGTTACTAGATCATGGCCTACTCTGAAATACACTTCAAACAGGCATTATACAATAGCAAACAGGGTAGCTATCTGACTGCAGTGTCCATCTTTTGTAACGTTAATAGATTGATAGATTGATAAGGCATCTCATCAAGTAATCTTAGCAGTTTAAGTACAAACATAGTGTAGCGACCCACACAGAAAGACGTGTGTTAAATGTTAGGCTGTTAGTTGGTTGTTTACCAGCAGTGTTCGCGGGATCCGACATGCCAATCAACCTGTTCTCTGCCATTAATGGGAATGCCCGGCATTCTGGTGGTTGGCAAAGGTTAGGTTAGATTGTAAATTATGGCAACTTATATTTAATTTTTATTTTTTTATTCTAAATCCCCTTAGTATTAGCTCGACTTTGCTCCTTTTGTATTGTTAGTCCACATATTTAAGTTTCAAGATTCCTATATGTTCAATGTATGCACCTTCCTACCAAAGTAAATTCCTTGTCTGTGCAAACATTCATGGCGAATAAAATCCCTTCTGATTCAGAGGGGGTTGGGGATGGAGCATTTGAAGTCCAGGAGACAGGCAGTTACTCTGAGAGAGCTGGACAGGGCCATAGAAGGTCCTCAACCCATCAGCAGGATCGATATCTGCTGCTTTGTGCAAGGAGGAACAGGTCGAGCCAGAGCCGGCCCAAGGCATAAGCAAACTAAGCGGCTGCTTAGGGCCCCCATGGCCACCAGAGGGCCCCCAAGAGCACATGAAACTACAGCTTAATTAAAAAATGAAATATATTATGTTAATAGTAATTATACAAATTCGGAGGGGCCCCCAAATCAACTGGGTTGAGCACTGCCCGAGCCCTACAGAATGACCTCCAGCAAGCCACTGGTGTGAATGTCTCTGCCCAAACAATCAGAAACAGACTTCATGAGGGTGGCCTCAGGGCACAACGTCCTGCAGGAGCTCACTGATGCCCTTCGACAGATCTGGGAGGACATTCCACAAGACACCATCCGTCGTCTCATTAGGAGCATGCCGCGACGGCGTCAAGCATGCATACAAGCATGTGGGGGCCACACAAGATGTTGAGAAGCATTTTGAGTTGCAGACATTTTGTCAAAATGGACCAGCCTGCAACATCTTTTTTTCATTTTGATTTTGGGGGCGTCTGTAAAATGAAGCCCTCTTTAGGGTAAAAATGTATTTCCATCAAAACATGTGGTATCCTTTCGTTCCTAAGACATTACATTGTCTTACATCAGTATAGATATCCAACATAAAACATTTTTCACATTGAGATCTGATGTCTTTTCAAAGTGTTCCTTTTAATTGTTTTGAGCAGTGTAGGTCAGATGGCTGAGCGGTTAGGGAGTCGGGCTATTAATCAGAAGGTTGCCGGTTCGGTTCGTGCAAAATGACGTTGTGTCCTTGGGCAAGTCACTTCATCCTACTTGCCTCAGGGGGAATGTCCCTGCACTTACTGTAAGTCGCTCTGGATAAGAGCGTCTGCTAAATGACTAAATCTATATGACTAAATCTAAATATATTTAGCAAGAATATAAAATGTTGAAATGCAGAAAGACATAGGCATGATGGGGTTAAATGATTCACCGTTATCCATGAACCGCATCTGAATGTAGCAGTTCCTCTTCTCTCAGGATGGAAGGCAGAGCCAACAGGTAGTTATGTTGCTCTTTTGGAGCAGAATATGATTATCTAATGGCCTAACAGAATTAAATAAATACTGATAAGCATTCTGTTATTTTTAAATACATACATTTATTGGGTAGCTATGTTTTTTTGGCATACATTTGGTTAATTTTACTTCCATTTAATTCCCCTTACATTTTTCAGAAGAACTTGCTGTTATTTTAATATGAAAATATTGTCCAATAGCATGACGTGTTTCTTGTCATGTGATCTCTGTCTCTGATCAGTTAGCCGTGTTTCTAGAAAGAACAGGGTCGGAGCCTGCGATGTAGGCTATATCTGCTCAGAAAATTCAAAGATAAAAAAAAGTCTAACATTTGAAAGTTTAAGTCAACAAAAAATGACTTGCCAGTCCAGAACAAAAGATGTTAACAGGTTTTTTACAATAATTTAGAAGAAGTTTACCTCAGGATAACCACAGGCTATTTGCGGTGTATAAACCAGGACATTTTGAGGCTACTGTATTGTAGCTAGCTAATAAAGAGCGACTGAGGTGGGGTATTCTTCAGTTGGAGTCCAAGTCAGTGAAGTTTGCCAGGTAGGCTGATATTTCACCGTTTTATATGTAAAATTAGCTACATTTTAGTTGACTGAGGCAGGGGCGGACTGGGGAAAGAAAAGTGGCCCAGGAGTTAAATACTGTCAGACCGGTACACTCAGTAAACGGCGCGCAGCCCACTCAATGCATCGCACGTATCGATTGGCACTTGGAAAAATACCCATACACATAACATTATTTTGGATGATTACAATGAAATTACATCATATATGTTTCATTTCTTACGTTGAAATTTCGAAGAAGAATGCTTAACAGTATTTATCTAATTATGTTAGGTCATTAGATAACCTTATCACACGGCTGTTCTTAACGCTGTAGAATGCTCCATTCACTTGAACGGGGCTTCCCAACGTTCAACAGTGAACATTTTTTTCATATTTGACCGTTGCTATGCATATTTGACCGCTGTCAAGGGAAGTGGCCTTTTTGCCTCGGATTCACGTCTTTCGTAGCACTCCGCAAGTAGTCCGGTAACTTTTCAACCCCAACGTACTCCGTTGCTTAGCGACGTCAGCTGATTTGAAGCCTAAAGAATGTTCTATGAAGTTCAACGTCTTTGGCGAACTATTTCTCTGCTGATCAACACAAGCCTACGAATGGTAACAAATAAACTGTAAAAAGACATACTGTGTTAAGTTATTTGTTTTTGGCAAGTAGCCGTGTAATAAGCGGGATAATGTACAGAACGGCGTAAAGCGTGCTTGATGCTGCCAGTACAGTAGAGTACAACGGTTGCTAATAGTAGTAGGACACAGGTTCACTACAACAGCCACAACTTAAGAGCCCCGAACCCACCCAAACTTCCCCTTATATCACCTGTTGTCACCCCGGAACTTAAAGGTGACCCCCGTACTCTACCAATAATGTCCTGACATTCTTTCCCACTTCCTGAAGTACAGGGTCGCCACATTATTATGCATAGTTGTAAAATGTAGATTGACATACCAGGTTTCCCAATGTCCTTGGTGGTCTGTTCTCTGGTCTGGTGAGAACTGTGTGCCTTCCCTCTACCTGTGCCCCTTCCTGTCACCTGTGTCCCTAAATATAGAACCCTGTGCCTTCAATGACTGCCACCCAGTGTCCAAAATATACTGACAGTTCTATCTAACCAAAATAATATGACACGCCAATAAGAAACACAAATGGCTCCTACAGTTATGAAAGTGGAAGATAGATGCTGTCTATTCTGCTGGAAAGCTAAAGGAGAACTACAGCTTAACTACAGTTTAAACATGAACTCACACAGGGAGATTTATTAGATGATTTGGTCACTACCTCAGTATACAGAGGAATGGCCATTTTATTTTATTGTTGTGTACGTCTATTAATTGTAAAGTGGTAAGTTCACGTCAACCAAGAGGCCAGTAGTGATGTGTCGTTTGTGAACGATTCCTTCATATTGAACGAATCTTTAGAATGACTCAGGAGTAACTAGTAGTCTCAGTGAGTGATTCGTTCATCTTCTCATGGCAGCACATCTGGACTGTTTCATTGGCTCAGTAGAGGAAACAGAAAGGATTCGTTCACCTCATTCACTTTCACGTGACTGCTCGGTTTAGCATAGAAAACGTGAATGATTTGAGTGACCATTACAGGTTTTGTTATTTTTTACTTTACTTACAGTTCAGTGCAGTGTAATTGTTTGCCGTGATAATTAAATGCCAGTGTGATAATAAGTGACCATTTCAAATCACGCAAACTGTCATGATGTATTGTATTTAATGGGGGAATTTTTCTTTTGAAATATTATCTGCCGCATATTTCCCTTCCCTATAGCCTACTCTAATTTATCTTGGCTGGTTTAGATGCATTAAGATTTCTTCCTTTGGAATATGATAACTGTTTAAAATAGTGGACATATTCAGGCCAGGGAATTGGCCAATTGATTGAATTGTTGAGCAAACTTGCTTGTTTTTTATCCTCGATTTTGTATTATCATCCCAACATTCCCAATACAAAAACCATGTTGTACAAATATATTTATTGTCTGTATTCATAACAATGTAAAAAAGGTAAACTTGTATTGTTGAGTGGGTGCACCCGCAGTTACCTTGTTTACTTGAACCCGTCTTGAATGAGTGGGATTACGTGGGTCACTCTGTCTAATGAGGGGAGGTGCAGCTATGACAGCACCTGCCAAATGAACCCCTCTGTGCTGACTCACTCTGGAGGCCCAGATGGATTCTGTCACTATATTGATCCTCTTTCTACAGGCTGTCAGGCTGTCTGGTCACAGAGGAAGGCTGTGCTTCTCTGGCCTCAGCTCTGAGGTCCAACCCCTTCCACCTGAGGGAACTGGACCTGAGCTACAATCATCCAGGAGAAAAAGGATTGAAGCTGCTCTCTGCTGGACTGGAGGATCCACACTGCAGACTGGAGAAACTCAAGTAAGGACATGCACCTCTTTATGTAATGTTGCTTAACACTGAACATATATCAAACTATGTTAATAGGCCTTGCTTTTAATAATCATACAATTAAAAACTGCATGTTTACTCTACAATCTACAATATGGTTCAACTATGATTGTAGCCACAATCATAATAGTATTTCCAGAAAGCGGGTTTAGTGAAAACTGAGTTTTTAAACCCTGAGATGAGGGAAACTCTGGGTTTTTAGCTCCAGAAAGAGAGGTCACTAAAACCAGACGTTGTCAAATGTAGCTCAGCTCAAACCTAGGTCCTAGTGTCGGTTTGAAGCAGGGGTGAAAGTAAGCCGGTACTGGAGGGGAGGGGAGGGGAGGGGAGGGGAGGGCTGACTTCTCAGAGCGGGAGGGAGGGAGGGAGGGGAGGGCTGACTTCTCAGAGCGGGAGGGAGGAGGGAGGGAGGGAGGGCTGGGTTTTAATTGTTGACAAATAACAATCCTGTCTTTGATCTCAGTCCCACTGAATGTGATGAACTAAATAGTGGGAGGAGGGAGGGAGGGAGGGAGGGAGGGAGGGAGGGAGGGAGGGAGGGAGGGAGGGAGGGAGGGAGGGAGGGAGGGAGGGAGGGGAGGGGAGGGGAGGGGAGGGGAGGGGAGGGCTGACTTCTCAGAGCGGGAGGGAGGGAGGGAGGGGATTGCTGACTTCTCAGAGCAGGAGGGGTGAGGGAGGGAGGGGAGGGGAGGGCTGACTTCTCAGAGCAGGAGGGGGGAGGGAGGGAGGGGAGGGCTGACTTCTCAGAGCAGGCAGGGAGGGAGGGAGGGCTGACTTCTCAGAGCAGGAGGGGGGAGGGAGGGACGTAGGGAGGGAAGGAGGTAGGTAGGTAGGTAGGTGGGTAGGGAGGGAGGGAAGGAGGGAGGGAAGGGTTTTAATTGTTGACAAACAACAATCCTCCACCCAAACCCCATGACAGGGTCCAATTGGGACAGTAATGGCCATTGGCAGGAAATAAATCAATCATTTAAAAAACATCATGATGTCGGCCAAGTGAATTTAGGTTTCTAATAGCCACAGGAATGAAAGAATCTCTGGCACGACCAGTTCTTAACCTAGGAGCCTAAAACAACGACCAGAAGGGAGCAAATCAAACTCTCCGGAAAGTGGGTGATCAGGGCAGTTTAAAATGTGTGATCAGCCACTTTTCAGAGAGTTTGATTTGCTCCCTTCTTGTCGTCGTTTTAGGCTCTGGAAGCGATAACTCTGAGCTTCCCATCTCATCAAGGGTTCATCAAGTCAGAGTTCAGGGTTAGGCTCAGAGTTTGTAAAACCTGCTTTCTGGAATACACCTCTGATGATAAGAGAGAAACAACATGTTGACTTAGAAAGTCAGTTGCTAAGTCACTTCTCAACAGGTGAAGTGTATTTTCATCATTCCTCTGCTTATCCCTGCAGTGTGGATCATGGTGGAGAGTGCAGGATCAAACCTGGCCTTAGGAAATGTGAGTATTGACTGCTACTTGGTTCTAGTACACAAGGTCATACAGGGACAATACCATTAGTGACTTGGACACTGTCACAAATAGACACACACACACTGTAATCACTGTAATCAATACTGTTTACGTCTGTGTGTGCTATGTCTCCTCCCTCTCCCCCCTCTTCCTCTCCTCCCTCTGCTCCCCTCTGCTGTCCTCCCCTCTTCCCCTCCTCCCTAGAAAGATGGAGTGATGGGGGCGTATCAGGGGGGATATGAGGGATGATGGAGAGAGTGATGTGGAGGGAGAGAGGTAGCATGTGAGGGAGGGAGAACAGAATGAGAGGGAGAGTGGAAGAGAGGAATGGAGGGAGGGACAGAGAGCAGGGGAGAGAGAGAGAGAGAGAGAGAGAGAGAGAGAGAGAGAGAATGAAAGGGGGAGGGCAGGAAGAGGGAGACATTCTAATGTGAATGATGATGATCAGTAATATATTGTGTCTTGGTCTCCCCCATCAGATGCCTGTGAGCTCACACTGGACCCAAACACAGCAGAGAGAGAACTCTCTCTGTCTGAGGAGAACAGAAAGGTGACATGGAGGAGAGATAAGCAGCCGTATCCTGATCACCCAGAGAGATTTGACTACTGGTCACAGGTGCTGTGTAGAGAGGGTCTGTCTGGGCGCTGTTACTGGGAGGCAGAGTGGAGTGGAGGAGAGGTTGATATAGCAGTGACATATAAAGGAATCAGCAGGAGAGGAAGGGGTGCTGACTGTGTGCTTGGACACAATAACAAGTCCTGGAGTCTGGAGTGTGATGATAACAGTTACTCTGCCTGGCACAATAAGAAGAGCACTGCCATACCTGCCCCCCCCTCCAGCTCCCACAGAGTAGGAGTGTATCTGGACTGGCCGGCCGGCACTCTGTCCTTCTACACAGTCTCCTCTGACACACTGACCCACCTGCACACATTCCACAGCACATTCACTGAGCCCCTCTATCCTGGGTTCTATGTTTATTATAACTCCTCAGTGTCCCTGTGTCAGGTAGAATAGCCCACACACACTCTCACACACTGTGCTCACATAGATGTCAGTGAAGATTGAACTGTAGACAGTTGGAATTGATATCCCAGAGTTTTTGTAAATATTGGTGTGTGTAGAATGTTTGTTTTGTTTGAACCTTTAGTTTGTACATATTACTAATATTAAATATTATTAATATCTCTAAATATTACCAACTCACCAGAGTAAGTTATTTTTCCAAAACAGAAGCTAGCTAGCTTTAGTTAGCTTCCGTTACCTAGCAACCTAGCTCAATGCTACTACCTGCTAGTGTTACTTGTTAGCCTCCTAATTGTACATTTTGAAGCCAAACTATAGTGTTTGTCATTTAGTTTTTGTCGGAAAATAGTCAGTTGGAATGTTCAGAATCACGTGTGATGCTTCTCCTTAACGGGTTAATTGTTGACAAACAACAATCCTGTCTTTGAACTCAGTCCCACTGAATGTGATGAACTAAATAGTGTCTTACTGACTAAATAAGGATAAATTAAGATGCTTTATATAGGATGATAGAAGACAAGCTGTGTGTTTGTTGGTGACCCAGTGGACCTAGACACACACACACACACACACACACACATGAACACACACATGGACACACACACATGCATACATACACTATAGAAGCTACATTTAGGACCAATAATATGACTGGGCTTCAAAGCGGGAGGGAGGGAGGGAGGGAGGGAGGGAGGGAGGGAGGGAGGGAGGGAGGGAGGGAGGGAGGGAGGGAGGGGAGGGGAGGGCTGGGCACTGAGAGGGGAGGGAGGGAGGGAGGGAGGGAGGGAGGGAGGGAGGGAGGGAGGGAGGGAGGGAGGGAGGGAGGGAGGGAGGGAGGGAGGGAGGGGAGGGCAGGGCTGGGCACTGAGAGGGAAGGGAGGGAGGGAGGGAGGGAGGGAGGGAGGGAGGGAGGGAGGGAGGGAGGGAGGGAGGGAGGGAGGGAGGGAGGGGAGGGCAGGGCAGGGCACTGAGAGGGAAGGGAGGGAGGGAGGGAGGGAGGGAGGGCTGGGCACTGAGAGGGAAGGGAGGGAGGGAGGGAGGGAGGGAGGGAGGGAGGGAGGGAGGGAGGGAGGGAGGGAGGGAGGGAGGGAGGGAGGGAGGGAGCGAGCGAGGGAGGGAGCGAGGGAGCGAGGGAGGGAGCGAGGGGAGTTCTGGGCACTGAGAGGGAAGGGAGGGAGGGAGGGAGGGAGGGAGGGAGGGAGGGAGGGAGGGAGGGAGGGAGGGAGGGAGGGAGGGAGGGAGGGAGGGAGGGAGGGGGAAGGCTGGGTTTTAATTGTTGACATACAACAATCCTGTCTTTGATCTCAGTCCCACTGAATGTGATGAACTAAATAGTGTCTAACTGAAAAAATGTTTTGCAATCGGTCCAACAATGTGAGGATGTGAGCTGTGTTCTAAGGGCCCATATTGGCATGACGGAGGAGGAGCCCATTCTGGGTGATGGCAGCACAAAGGGTGATGTTACCCCCACGTTGCCCCGGGACATTGATGATAGCCCTGTGGACAATGACATTTGTCGGAGAAATTAAGAATGTGATGTTTTATACTGAATAATACAGATGCTTAGTAGTTTGTCAGCAGATAAAAGAGCCCCCCAAACTAGACTCTAGGCTGTCTTATCACCCTGGGGGAAGGGTGAGCATTTGTTCAGACTAGAAGATGTTGGGGGTTTGTTTGTTTTAAGGAGATGCTGTTTGACAAGGACTAAGATGGGGTGCAAGGTCTGGAGACCATTTGTTGACACTTATGTGAAGGAGCTTTTACGACATCAAGAGATCCTGTTGTGTTTCAATCAGGGTTGATGTCGTAAGCACGCACTCTGAACACGCACGCACACACGCGCATCAGGTCTATGCAAGGAGCCAATGAAGAAGAGCCATGGAACATTTGCATGCTTTTGTCTTCACCAATAACTGTAAAGACTGGGAGTCAGGTGGCTGAGCGGTTAGGGAATCGGGCTAGTAATCAGAAGGTCGCTAGTTCAATTCCCGGCCGTGCCAAATGATGTTGTTTCCATAGGCAAGGCACTTCACCCTACTTGCCTCGGGGGGAATGTACTTACTGTACTTACTGTAAGTCGCTCTGGATAAGAGCGTCTGCTAAATGACTAAATGTAAATGTAAAGAGCGGTTCTGCTTAAATAGCTAGCTAGCGCAACATGCTGGCGGACAAACTTGTAGCACAATGGCGTGTGATGTTTTTGTCTCCTTGTGGGCCGGCCGCAAGTAATAAAGCTTTCTTAAACTTGTTCACCGACTGACTGCAATGCTTGATAGATTAATATTTCTGACAATATTTCTAACTTTTGTGAAGTTGGACCCTGCCTTATATATATATACATATATATAAATTCCTGAGGGATTGCCTCAGCATCCATCTGTAAAACTCTCTGAAATACAGTGAAAAACAAGATTGTGTAGATCTGAATACATTCAGCATAGATTTAGTATACAGTACATTTACATGTAAAAAGGTATGCAACATTAGAATGCTAAATTGCACACTACACACCGTCACATACTCATGCCGCAGCTGTTTGGCCCTCTCTGAGTTACGCTCAAAAGGCACTCGATGAATCTGTTTCATCACAACCTGATTTTTGGTCAGGATGTGTGCCAGTGTAGAAAGAGAGACCTGATTGACATCATGGAAAATGGCATGGTCGCCAATAATGTTGGTCACCAATAATGTTGGCTTGGATTTCTCTGAGTCTTATTGCATTATTGGCCAGAACCATGTAAACGATCTCTCTTTCTTGCTGTTGGTTGAATATGGGCGCTCACCATCTCTACTCTCTAATATGTTCATGAACATATTTTAAGGAAAAATAATTTTACAAATGTTTTATCTGTTATAGTGATATATCTATAACTTATTTACCGAACTGCTTTTCTTGAAGTTATTCACGTTTGTGACATCATTGGAAAGCCTAAGATGCCCTCTCAAATGAACAAAGTGTAAGTGTAAAATAAATACAATGGGCAGTATGCTTGCAAAGTCACTAGTCCAAATCCAATATCAATGACAGAATAGACCAAACACAAACTATATCCAGTCAGCCCCATTGTGTCAACCTTTCTAACTGGATGAATCCCTCAGTGTTTAACCCTGGTCTCAACTTGTGTTCTTTCTGTTGGTTTCCCTCTTCCTCTTTATGCTACTCGTCAGTTTCAGTGACACAACTCAATGAGAGAACTGTTTCTCAACAGGAAATGTCCACTCCCAACCTGCACTCATAAAGAGAAGACACAATACAGTAAGTGTAATGTACGTTATTTTTATTGACAAAGATTTAATGAAATTATTTACAGAACTCCATGCACCTCAATCAATTGACTTGGTGAACAGCACTGTTGGGTGCTTGTTGTTTACTGTGCTGATTCACTATGATGGGCAGTCACCTGAACAGCACTGCTGTAGACCTTCAGACCTTCAGTCAACATAGATCTAGTTCAGACTCACGTTCTGGTGGGTCAACACACCAAAAGACTGACTTTACCAGACTCCAGACTGTAGTGTGTGTGAAATATTTACATTCAGTTTGCAAAAAAATCTACTGTGTGTTTTTGATATTTAACTTATGAAAGTTGTGGTAGCCAAGTGTTATTCAGACATAGCTAACCATGTTTATTCTACAGGAGTCTTTAGGTTACCTCCCATCTTGGTCAATGTTCAAACCTGTCAGTTATAATATATTTCCTTTCAATACAAATAATAAAGTGGCATACAGCATGTCACTCAAGGGCGTTGTTAGATCCTTTTTACTGGGGCACGTGCCCCAGTATAAATCTGCTGTGCCTCAAGTAAAATCTAAAGTTTGATTTTTAACAATTTACTTTATCAGTAAAACATTGGATGCAGTATCCCAATCAACGCTTGTAAAATGAAAGCAGTATAACCGAAAACACAAACCGATGCCGCAGAATTCTATGTCAGCGTGACCCCTCTGAGCTTGCCAAATAGCCACTGCAGCACGCACACAGAAGTTCCGGTGTCGGACTCGGCACACGAGTCAGAATTGAAGTAGGCTAAGAAAACATTACAAAACTAAAGAGAGTTTCTAAATAATAGACTTACCGAACGCGCTCGCATTAACTATTGATGTCCCTGCCAAAGCTGATATCAAACTTGCGTCTCTGAACGGTTGTATAGTGGGTTAAGCAAGGGGAGTTTCTATAGAATAGTCATGCATTGTGCGCAAGCTTGAAAGAAAAAAAAGGGAAATGAATAGGGGCCTGTGCCCCAGTAGAGTTTTATTTCTAAGACTGGTTGTTCCCATCCTTGATTGTGATTGCCTATATCGCATTCCATGCCATTGTTAAATCCAGCATAACCTCACAGGTTGTCCTCATAACATTCTTTAACATTCCATATCACTGCGCATCGAATATTTCAAATTGAAAAAGACGGCAAAGATGTCCATCTGGCTGTTGCGTGGCAACGATTTATGTAGGAACTATACTTTGTAGTAGCGGAAGAGTGACGGCCTCTTGGGGCTTATTGCTGAAGTCGAACAATGCCTCTGATGTCACTCAAAAGGTATTTAGTCCATTTTTGGTCTGTTGTCAGATCAAATACCTCTTCAGAACATATTAGATCAACAAATAGGTTGTAAATGAACAAAATGCTAAACAAAAATATTTCATGTCCACGGCAGATACAACAGATACAAAACATATTTCAAAAAAGACACTCATCAAAGAGAGAATTATAAAACAACATTAGAATATTCATTCATCTTACGTGCCTGAAAGTGCGTTCACATTGCAGCAACGCGAATCGCTTGCCAACGCTTGCCTTCCCACAGTTGCCCACGCTCGGGGGCGTTTCAAACAGATTAGAATTGTAGTAGTTCTCTAAAGTCACTGTTGTAGGCTAGTTGTCATGGCCAAGTGTGCAGACTTGGGTTTACGTACTCGCAACATCGATCAAAATACAACTTATATACAAAATACAAAACTGTTTAATAGACATACACAATAGACATCTGTACATATATTATATTACTCAAAGTCTCTGCTAATCTGTCGATACGATAGGGAGTTCCAGCCGGGCTAGCTAGCTAGCTAGTTACTACAGAACGAAGTTACGTAATGTTACATAATATTAATACTTAAGTGAGTAATGAAGTAATATAACAACAATATTACATAACGCGTTACCCCCAACACTGTTTATCAGTATCAGTTATCTCCCTTGACAACACAGTCTGTATGGTAAAACCCTCACTGATATCTTTAGTATCCAGATTCAGTCTTTATGGTAAAACCCTCACTGATATCATTAGTATCCAGATTTAGTCTGTATGGTAGAACCTGCAATGATATCATTAGTAGTTTAGTGTATAGTATATAGAAAGTATGTATAGTATATAGTGGGTCTGTGTAATGTTTAGTGTATATTAATAGTGTGTCGGTGTAGTGTATAGTGTATGGTATATAGTGGGTCTCTGTAGTGTATAGTGTATAGCATATAGTGGGTCTGTGTAATGTTTAGTGTATATTAATAGTGTGTCGGTGTAGTGTATGGTATATAGTTAAAATGTGTAGTGTATAGTGTGTAGTATATAGTGGGTCTGTGTAGTGTATATTGTATAGTATATAGTGGGTCTGTGTAGTGTATAGTATATAGTATATAGTGGGTCTGTGTAGTGTATAGTATATAGGTAGAATGTGTAGTGTATAGTCTGTAGTATATAGTGGGTCAGTGTAGTGTATAGTATATAGTGGGTCTGTGTAGTGTATAGTATATAGGTAGAATGTGTAGTGTATAGTCTGTAGTATATAGTGGGTCTGTGTAGTGTATAGTATATAGTAAGTATGTGTAGTGTATAGTATATAGTGGGTCTGTTTAGTGTGTAGTGTATAGTGTGTAGTATACAGTGGGTCCATGTAGTGTCTAGTGTATAGTTTATGGTGGGTTTGTGCGGTGTATAGTATGTAGCAAGTATGTGTAGTGAATAGTATATAGTGGGTCTATGTACTGTGTAGTGCAGGGCTAGGGCTGCATAATTAGTCACATTTTAATCACAATCAGAATTTTGGCTTCCCACAATCCAAATCGCGTGATTGAGCAATACTTAAAATGTGTTATTACCTTCATAGTATTAAGGTTTTTCTTTTTTTGCTTCCTAAAATATATTTACACAATGGAAAATAGTGCCATGTTGAAGTTTTGATACATTTGATTGATTGTTTTATTTATTTAATTGTATTTAGTCTTTAAGGAAATGCACTGAATTTTGGTGAATAAGAGGACCTATTTTATTTTGATGCACATATTAGATGAGAAGTTTCCCTTCCTGATTCACTCAGCTCAAACTGAGAACTGGTTTAGAGCAGGAAATGTCCCCAACAGACCACGGAGCTTTGCACAACTAAACCTGTCATGGCTGGCTTTTAGTCTGTGACAAAAACGATTGCACACATGGGGTTGCAAAGTTATGCATGTACTGAAGTAAACTGAGAAAAGCAGTGAACAATAACTAAGGGATGGGATGAGTCCATTAGTGAAACAGCAGTGAAGGGAGAGTGAGTTTGGGTCAGGTTGGTTATAGGTGCTGGTCTGTGGTCAGCTGTGAAGCCCTCTGTGACACTGCTGGTTGGTTATAGGTGCTGGTCTGTGGTCAGCTGTGAAGCCCTCTGTGACACTGCTGGTTGGTTATAGGTGCTGGTCTGTGGTCAGCTGTGAAGCCCTCTGTGACACTGCTGATTGGTTATAGGTGCTGGTCTGTGGTCAGCTGTGAAGCCCTCTGTGACACTGCTGGTTGGTTATAGGTGCTGGTCTGTGGGCAGCTGTGAAGCCCTCTGTGACACTGCTGGTTGGTTATAGGTGCTGGTCTGTGGTCAGCTGTGAAGCCCTCTGTGACACTGCTGGTTGGTTATAGGTGCTGGTCTGTGGTCAGCTGTGAAGCCCTCTGTGACACTGCTGGTTGGTTATAGGTGCTGGTCTGTGGTCAGCTGTGAAGCCCTCTGTGACACTGCTGGTTGGTTATAGGTGCTGGTCTGTGGTCAGCTGTGAAGCCCTCTGTGACACTGCTGGTTGGTTATAGGTGCTGGTCTGTGGGCAGCTGTGAAGCCCTCTGTGACACTGCTGATTGGTTATAGGTGCTGGTCTGTGGTCAGCTGTGAAGCCCTCTGTGACACTGCTGGTTGGTTATAGGTGCTGGTCTGTGGTCAGCTGTGAAGCCCTCTGTGACACTGCTGGTTGGTTATAGGTGCTGGTCTGTGGTCAGCTGTGAAGCCCTCTGTGACACTGCTGGTTGGTTATAGGTGCTGGTCTGTGGTCAGCTGTGAAGCCCTTTGTGACACTGCTGGTTGGTTATAGGTGCTGGTCTGTGGGCAGCTGTGAAGCCCTCTGTGACACTGCTGATTGGTTATAGGTGCTGGTCTGTGGGCAGCTGTGAAGCCCTCTGTGACACTGCTGGTTGGTTATAGGTGCTGGTCTGTGGTCAGCTGTGAAGCCCTCTGTGACACTGCTGGTTGGTTATAGGTGCTGGTCTGTGGTCAGCTGTGAAGCCCTCTGTGACACTGCTGATTGGTTATAGGTGCTGGTCTGTGGTCAGCTGTGAAGCCCTCTGTGACACTGCTGGTTGGTTATAGGTGCTGGTCTGTGGGCAGCTGTGAAGCCCTCTGTGACACTGCTGGTTGGTTATAGGTGCTGGTCTGTGGTCAGCTGTGAAGCCCTCTGTGACACTGCTGGTTGGTTATAGGTGCTGGTCTGTGGTCAGCTGTGAAGCCCTCTGTGACACTGCTGGTTGGTTATAGGTGCTGGTCTGTGGTCAGCTGTGAAGCCCTCTGTGACACTGCTGGTTGGTTATAGGTGCTGGTCTGTGGTCAGCTGTGAAGCCCTCTGTGACACTGCTGGTTGGTTATAGGTGCTGGTCTGTGGGCAGCTGTGAAGCCCTCTGTGACACTGCTGATTGGTTATAGGTGCTGGTCTGTGGTCAGCTGTGAAGCCCTCTGTGACACTGCTGGTTGGTTATAGGTGCTGGTCTGTGGTCAGCTGTGAAGCCCTCTGTGACACTGCTGGTTGGTTATAGGTGCTGGTCTGTGGTCAGCTGTGAAGCCCTCTGTGACACTGCTGGTTGGTTATAGGTGCTGGTCTGTGGTCAGCTGTGAAGCCCTTTGTGACACTGCTGGTTGGTTATAGGTGCTGGTCTGTGGGCAGCTGTGAAGCCCTCTGTGACACTGCTGATTGGTTATAGGTGCTGGTCTGTGGGCAGCTGTGAAGCCCTCTGTGACACTGCTGGTTGGTTATAGGTGCTGGTCTGTGGTCAGCTGTGAAGCCCTCTGTGACACTGCTGATTGGTTATAGGTGCTGGTCTGTGGGCAGCTGTGAAGCCCTCTGTGACACTGCTGGTTGGTTATAGGTGCTGGTCTGTGGTAGCCTGACATTGTCATACTCATAATTCTAGTCAGAATATGAGTCTGATAACCCTCCGTTGGGCTGTGAGTATGGCGCGTGTTTTTTTATCGAACTCGTAAAACAAATGCCTCTTTACTCAATTGGATAGACCTACAACCAATCAGAGCAAAGTAATATGTTGTTTGTTGAAAACGAATTCAACCGAAGCGCTCTTTGGTGACGTGGTTGATTACGTTACTGTTGATCATCTGTCCATCATCGAATGAAGCCCGCCCTGACAATTTCATTGGTCCGAACAGCTCCTGTTTGGACATAGTTTTTCCCCAACCAAACTTCCCCCAACCGAGCTTCCCCAGACCCAACTTCCCGACCCAATTTGTTTGTGGGCGGGGCTAAGTTGGGCAGGCAGCCAGGCTAGGTCTGTGGGCATCTGTGAAGCCCTCTGTGACACTGCTGATGAAATGTTGCTGTTGAAAGGGGCTATACCAATGAATACAATGGATAAATGAGCGAGACATCAGAATATAGGGGTACTGGAAGCTACTGGAAGTGCTGGCAGTAAAGCTGAGTGGTGATGGTGAAGGGAGGGTGAGAGAAGAGCCTGCTCTTCTACAGATAGACATGCTGCATATAGAGGTCTGTACAGGGCCCTGTACTACCAAGCAAGTTCAACAGATAGACAGGCTGTATATAGAGGTCTGTACAGGGCCCTGTACTACCAAGCAAGTTTAACACGCCCAGGATCAATTCTCCTTATCTTGCTTCACTAAACCCAACAACCGCAATCACACTAAGCAGTATCACGATGGTGGTTATCAACTCCTTAACTAAACCCAGGTTTCCCCAATTGAGCGATGAGCGCATTAGCTAAAAAAGGGGCGTGCTTCCTAAATATGACCAATGAACACATGAACGAGCGTAGAGTGCCGTACTTCATACAAGACTAACATTAATTTAGGACAAATACGAAGAGTTTAAGAGCATAATTAAAGCTCAAATCCACACTGTGGTTACTTCTAATAAAAGAGAGGAATGTTGGGAGAAAATTGCAGACTGTGAATGCATAAGTTAATGGCCTTCTCAATATCACTCATTGAGGCAGTAGTAGATCTGACTCTAAAAGCAATGTGTGTAGTGTTTTCCATCCAATTAGATCCACGGGATTATCGACAAATGGTGATGCCATTTTCCAAGACGATTTTGGTGGGTCAGTGCTTTTATACGTGTTGACCTGTTATCTCGAACATAACCTGCTACGGAGCAGATTAAGTGTGCTGCATGAGTTACCATGGTGATCTATCTTGGTAAGAAGTGAACCACTGTCGTGATACTGAAAATCCAGAGTTAAACCTAAAGTTACCTCGCTAACCCTGAATCTGGCTTCATAGTATATGGCTTGGGTGTAGTGGATTAAACTACATAGATACCTACACAGGTGTGGTGGATTAGACTACATAGAGACCTGTACAGGTGTGGATTAGACTACATAGAGACCTGTACAGGTGTGGATTAGACTACATAGAGACCTGTACAGGTGTGGATTAGACTACACAGAGACCTGTACAGGTGTGGTGGATTACACTACATAGAGACCTGTACAGGTGTGGATTAGACTACATAGAGACCTGTACAGGTGTGGTGGATTAGACTACATAGAGACCTGTACAGGTGTGGTGGATTAGACTACATAGAGACCTGTACAGGTGAGGATTAGACTACATAGAGACCTGCACAGGTGTTGATTAGACTACATAGAGACCTGTACAGGTGTGGATTAGACTACATAGAGACCTGAACAGGTGTGGATTAGACTACATAGAGACCTGTACAGGTGTGGTGGATTAGACTACATAGAGACCTGTACAGGTGTGGTGGATTAGACTACATAGAGACCTGTACAGGTATGGTGGATTAGACTACATAGAGACCTGTACAGGTGTGGTGGATTAGACTACATAGAGACCTGTACAGGTGTGGTGGATTAGACTACATAGAGACATTTACAGGTGTGGATTAGACAATATAGAGACCTGTACAGGTGAGGATTAGACTACATAGAGACCTGCACAGGTGTTGATTAGACTACATAGAGACCTGTACAGGTGTGGATTAGACTACATAGAGACCTGTACAGGTGTGGATTAGACTACATAGAGACCTGTACAGGTGTGGATTAGACTACATAGAGACCTGTACAGGTGTGGATTAGACTACATAGAGACCTGTACAGGTGTGGATTAGACTACATAGAGACCTGTACAGGTGTGGATTAGACTACATAGAGACCTGTACAGGTGTGGATTAGACTACATAGAGACCTGTACAGGTGTGGTGGATTAGACTACATAGAGACCTGTACAGGTGTGGTGGATTAGACTACATAGAGACCTGTACAGGTGTGGTGGATTAGACTACATAGAGACCTGTACAGGTGTGGTGGATTAGACTACATAGAGACCTGTACACACCACAGACATTAATTTAATTCAAGTCCTTCCAGCGTGACGTAGCGCCGCTGTGAGTGGCAGCTGTTTTAGCAGCTCTTCATTTTTCTACAGTTTTCTCGACTTTTTATTGACTTTAATTTTTTTCTTTTGAGATGAGTTTGTTTGTATAAGGATAGTGTATTGATCTACCTACAGGTAAATAGTTTTTTCATGGTCTCACTTGGCCAGTTGGACCTGTTTTTGAAACCAGTCGTAGCAGCGGACACTACCGGCATTATTGGGGTGTGCTTGCCTTCGGCGAACCATTGTAATATCACATCTATGTTTATTAATAATGTTTATTTCACGGCTGTTCTTAACGCTGTAGAAAGCTCCATTCACTTGAATGGGGCTTCCCAACGTTCTGCGGTCTGATAACAGACCGTTGCTATGCATATTTGACCGCTGTCAAGGAAAGTGGCCTTTTTGTTTCTGATTCACATCTTTCGTAGCACTCCGCAAGTATTCCGGTAACTTTTCAACCCCAGCGTACTCCGTTGCTTAGCGACATCAGCTGATTTGAAGCCTAAAGAATGTTCAACATCTATGAAGTTCAACGTCTTTGGCGAACAATTTCTCTGCTGATCAACACTACGGATGGTATTTTACAAATAAATTGTAAAAAGACACACTGTGTTAAGTAATTTTGTTGGCAAGCCGTGTAATAAGCGGGATAATGTATAGAACGCCGGTCATTATTAGTCAAATAAGCCCCTTCAGAGCGAAGCTACACCCCTCCGCTTCGCGTCGGGGTGCTGTTCGACCTGTCGGGGCTTATTTTCCGATAATGACCGGTGTTCTATACATTACCCCTTACTTATTTTCGCGCCCCTAAGGCTTAGTCAATATTTGGACTACATAGAGAATGTCAATGTCAAAAGGTTCGCCTTGGTCACGATTGCGTTGGTTCTATTCGAATTTATGTTCCGTTGCACGGTTTAGGTTTTAATTACGTTTTTTTGGCAAAAGTGAATTTAACGGTGGCTAACTTGCTAGCCACAATCACTGACGCTACTGACGTCACAAACGTCACGAAATATTGCGTGACTACCTCTAGCAGAACATTAGTTAAGCAGCTCGTTAACTTCTGGGAGATGGCTAGGCTAACTGCTTTACTGCAAGGCAGCTGCAGAAACACCAAAAGCAAAGAGGCCAGGGTGATAACTATTTACTCATTTTACTTTGTGATATGAAACACAATTGTGAAGTGTAATGTACAATATAAGCTGATATAAGAAAGCAGTTACATCTACTTTCAGAAACAGTAGTCTATTATTTCATTGAAGCATTAGCATCATGACATTAGCCTCTGTTGCCCGGACAACACATACTACAGCAGTCTATGATGCATCTGTTTTCAATCGTTAAAATAAACATTCCTCACAAATATATTTTCGTTGTAGGATTTATTATGACATCAGATTACAAGTAAACGATTTGTTGGTGAAATTATCATTACCTGTGGTTTCAAACCAGTGTAGCTCACTGCTACGCTGTACTGTAGCATAGTCTAGTAGTAGCTAAAAAAATAAACATCTCGACAACTGTTTACAGTAGCCTACTGCTGTACGTAGGAAGTCATACGGCGGTACTATACCCTTACTTAAATCAAAAGTCTTTCAATAAGTGAAACTATCTGACTAGTGACTACTAACCTGAACTCCATTGCCACAGCCTAAACTTCAATCGGTTCATGAAAATAATTCATTTCAGCCTAAACCGTACAACGGAAGTAACGTTAAATCAAATTCAACCAACACAATCGCTACCAAGACAGTCTAGTAGTAGTTGTAGCCTACAATTTACCGGGGCAGCTTCTCCACACAGCAGGGCTATATCGCATTTTGCCTTGTTACTGACAATTATCGCTACCACTGACATTTTCCCCTAGATAAATGTTACGTTTTTGGGGGCATATTTTCAGTTAGCAGATGGTACTATTTGAATCGCGATTCCATCTGAGATAGCTACTGCTGGTAACGTTGTTGTTAAAATAAGCTTCAAAGGGGGTTCTTTATTAATGAATGAATGCAATATGAGTAGGCTAAATGCCTGAAAATATCACTACAAGGGAAAAACTTGCAATGACGTTTAAGTCATAGAGATTAGGTCAATTTTTACACCGGTCTGCCAAATGTATTAGTTTTGATTCAACTATGAGGTTGCTGATCACCATTCCCTCTTGCAGGGGAAATGAGAAGACAACTATTTAATTCTACTCTTCAAAAAATATGCTTTTAAATCTATGTAATCTTTATAAATAATAAGTAGGCTATGTATTTTAACGCAAGCAAGCACACCCTACAATTTCCCCAGAAATTGTACCCTCTCTAGTTATTATTTATATTCTATCAATATTAAGCTAGCTAACGGAACGTGAGTAATGAGAAGTTCCTAGCAAACTAGCTAGCTAATCACATTGTGTACAATTAACCTCGTGTTCAAGTAAAATAATGCAATCAAACTTTCTGCCAATTGGCAAACTTGCTTTACAAACCAACACAATACATACTTAGAAAATACACGTTACATGTCGAAGTTCTCGACATTCACTGCTTCTAGCTATAAATTATTTTACAAATTGTGATGGTCAAATTGCATAATGGACCTACCGCTGACAGGCATATCTCTTCTGTCTGATTATGACAACGGCACCTGAATATATCTTGCAGACCTGCAGTACGTCCATCCCCAAAGGTGGCTCCAAAACACCAACACTAATAAAACGCTTATTTATGGCGAAACTCACACTCTATTTACATTTAATCTATTTAGATTTATAACTCCGTTACACCAACCTACAAACATACATATAATATTATTATTAAATAAACCTACATACACATAAATACACACACCACACAATGGTGTACTATATTCTCCTCCACTCACACTTACACACAGTATATTTAAATATACAGTAGCTACACTGATACAAACACATTCACACATATACACAGTGTACATTCTCTATCTTTTGCTCCATCTCTCTCTCCTTCCTATCAAGACTCAGGTTAAGAAAAAGGATCTCAAGTACGAGTCACAACAAGCCTTAACCAGGATCAAATCCTCCCCTCTCTCCTCCTCCCCTTCTCTCCTCCTCACCCCCTGTCTCCTCTACCTTCTCCTCCCCCTCTCCCCTCCTCACCCCCTGTCTCCTCTACCTCCTCCTCCCCCTCTCTCCTCCTCACCCCCTGTCTCCTTTACCTCCTCCCCCTCTTCCTCAAACCTCTGCCTTTCTCCCATCATGTTTGGGCATGCATGCACCCTTACAGAAGAAAGTTCCAGTACTGAGACTCCAAACGGGAACAACCAAGAGTGAGGGTTTAATTTTGTACTTGAATAATATGTACAGAATGTTCAATGAACAGTAACAATACCAACAGCTGTAAGAGCAGTCTTTAATGTTGGGATCAGATGAGTACAAGGCAGCACTCCAGGTGATCAGACTGTCAGCATTACTGTCAGACACACACAGAACCAGATGGAACACAGAGAGGAGGCTGATGGTGAAACCAGACTTTTATAAAGGTCAGTAGAGGTGTTTATTCATATGTTGGAGAGTGAAGATTTACTGTCAGTCCAGGACAGGTTATGATTAAGTCAATTAGCATCCCTACCCTGGTCTGATGTCTTATCCTAATACTGGACATGTGTTTGTTTATCAGCATAGATCCTAGGCTACAATATAACATGATTCCATGTCTGTTAAACATTTGTATTGTGTCTGTAAATGTTATCATAAGCTATTGTGTGTTGGCAACAATGTCAGTCAGTGGTTAAGGACCTCCTACCTGTGCTGATCAACAGGAAGAGGATGTGCTGGGTTATCAGTTATCAGTGTCCAGGGAGGAAACAGACTAGGATGTATGATAACAACACTGTATGTGTCATTAAGGGTTTAAAGAATATTATATTTGTATATCATATTTAGACTACTTTGGTCCTCTATAGACTGAGGAGCTAGTGCTAACAGCTTTTGATTGTGGGTCAAAGAGATGGTTAGCCCATGACAACCCATGATGACACAAACCTTCATTCAATACACCATCTAGTATAAACCTGTTCCATGTGTTCCTCTGTGCATTGGTGAATGTTTCATTTGCCCTGTGCAAGAGTATCCTGAGCATGAGAAATACCCTGATCAGAGACAGGGCAGAGAGAGGAGGGTTCTGGCAGGGCAGGTGATCAGAGACAGGACAGAGAGAGGAGGGTGCTGGCAGGGTAGGTGATCAGAGACAGGGCAGAGAGAGGAGGGTTCTGGCAGGGCAGGTGATCAGAGACAGGACAGAGAGAGGAGGGTTCTGGCAGGGCAGGTGATCAGAGACAGGGCAGAGAGAGGAGGGTTCTGGCAGGGCAGTGATGTAGGCTGCAGGTGAGGGAGGACAAACATCCAGAGTTACAGTACAGAACACAGTACAGTGATAATCATGTGACAGGGTGACAAGTCATGTTTCTGGAATGATTAGGGGGGATTGTACATCAGACTGGCAGAGGTTTTTAAATAATGTGTTTAGATCAGGTCGTATTTACCCATCATTCTTATAAGTCAGGAGACCCACAATTCCACCCAACACCCATCATTTCTACTGGGAGCGTCAAGTGAAACTGCATTTCCTCATCCATGACATGGTTTCTACAGAGCCCTGTAGGAGCACAGGACTGGAATGTAGAAATGGGTCAAACCAGATAGATGAGAATCATTTTGAGTACATCCAGACAGAAGATCGAACTAGCTAGCACTGTCAGCATAGGGTTTAGTTTAGAAACAGGTTTTGTTGCAGAGGTCCTTACAGATAAGGTTTAGTTTATAGCACTGGCAGTGTAGGGTTAAGTTTAGCTTTGTGTGTTTTTGTTGCTCCATTTTACTTTTCTTTGTACACTGCTGAATGATTCATTTGGTATGAAGTGGCATGATTATATTTATAAATGACAGGTCATGTTTCTGGACATAATATGTGTCGTAGTCCATATGACTGTCTACATCGACATATACCTTTAGAACTATACCCAAAGAAAAGGTAAAGTTACGATTTCAAATCCCAAACTAACCCGGTACCCTTTGTCATCATGGGATCCATAACTGCTGGTGCTGCCTGGACTAAACTACAGGTGTTTCCTCATTCATTACATGTATTTCTAGCAGACGCTCTTATCCTGAGCGACTTACAGTACAGGGACATTCCCCCGAGGCAGAGGTGGCACCACAGGGCAAAATCTGGGACATGTCGGGGCCTTTCTTCGGGACCAGTCTATATTTTAATGAACAAGTCAACTTCTGTGTCCTATTTGTATTCTTTGTTAATTGACAATGGATAATTGTCATACAACATAACATACAACATTCAACATTCACATACATTTGAGTAACTTAGTAGACACTTACACACAAGGCATGTAAAATGTATAGTTACAGTACATGATTGTACAGTACATGCCAAATTTATGATTGGATTTTTTTCTCTTTGGGTCACGTATCATCGTTTGAGTCATCATTTCATCTGTAGTGTGGTTTGCACGTTTAAGATTAGCAATACTATTAGTAATACTTAATTAAGTATAGTAGTTCTTGGGGGGCACCACCTCCAGTTAATCCTACGAACAAGCGGGCATGATTGTACGTTTGGGGGTTTTATACTCTAAAGACCAGGGTTATCCATGTGAAGGTGACCTCTCTCATTGGTCAGTAGCTTCCCACCTGGGCGTCGTCCTGGGATCTGCCCAGAGGTGTGAAGTGGCTGATAGCTTTGAGTTCCGTTATCTAAAATGTCCATGGAATTCTTAAACTTCAGAATATAACAATACAACATTCATAAATGGTTTTGTTAGTATGATACAATTATTTTGATATCAAGATTGACTGACTTAACTATACCTGAAGGGAAGTTACACTCAAACATCAATTAAACAACGTTCTAAGTAAATGAGAAAAACACACATTATAACACATCGACTACTGTCATTGAATTGTGAATGTGTACATGAGCCATGTCATCCTTGAGAAAATGTTTATAAATCCACATCCTTGTCTGATACTGAGACCATGTGGCCTGTGTTCCTGACCCCATACTGGGTCAGGACTTTGAGGCTCCTGCTCTGGGAGATAAGGACAAAGGGGGAAAGACCCTTCCCTTGTCGGGGGTAGGAGAAAGGTGTGGATGGTACCATGCTTTGTCTGTTGACTCTCTGCTACATATCTATTTTCTGTGGCAAACAAATGTCATCAGTGAGCTTAAAATACCACCTACTTAGCTAGCTCGCTAGCTAATAATGTCACGTAAGATAGCTTTCTAGTTAACATGTAGTAGCTTAAAATGCATTGGTTGGCTGTAGCTAGGAGATCACTGTGACTGACAGGTGCATTCACTTGTTGCAGTAGGCGTTTGAAATGTAGTCAACAGAGTAAACAGGCTGAAATTTATATTTTTATTAATTGCAAGAAGAAATAAAGTTGCTAAAGTTTTTTGTTTTTAATAGTAGATACATTACATGCGCTCAATACTCCTGAGTTACGCTGAGTTGAAAGTGGTGGGGCGAGGCCTTATCATTTTGAAAAGTAGTGGGGCAGATGCATGCTCACCACACGTGTGCCGGTGGCTCTCCCAGAGGCAAGTAGGGTGGAGTTTACACAGAACACGGAGGTTGGTAACACAGAAGATGTAATTTAGTTATCACTGTTACTAAGTTCACTGTCAGCCACCACACAAGACAGTTTAGTTATCACTGTTACTAAGTTCACTGTCAGCCAACACACAAGACAGTTTAGTTATCACTGTTACTAAGGTTTCTGTCAGCCAACACACAAGACAGTTTAGTTATCACTGTTACTAAGGTAACTGTCAGCCAACACACAAGACTACAAACAACATGTGTGAAGTGTGAAACAAAATGAGTCTGAAAGAAAACAACAATACTGTGTCATGGAAATGGCTTAACGTTTTAATTAAGAAAGGGAGTCAGGTGGCTGAGCAGTTTTGGAAAAGGGCTAGTAATCAGAAGGTTGTTGGTTCAATTCCTGGCTGTACCAAATGACGTTGTGTCCTTGGGCACCTCACCCTACCTGGCTCGGGGGGAATGTCCCTGTAGCCTACTTACTGTAGATCGTTCTGGATAAGAGTGAAACATCTTCTGTCACTTAAAGTCGAGTTTTTAAGAAATGTTTTAACTGTATCTTACTAAGATACACACAATCCACTCTCTCCAGGGATCCACAATGGCCACAAGTAATAAAAAGCAGCTGTTGAAAACTCTGGAGCAGCTCGGGGAAAAGGAGCTGAAGAAGTTTAAATGGTTCCTGCAGAATGAAGTTCCAGATGGGTTTAATCCCATCCCAAAGAACAAGTTGGAGAACGCTGATGAACTGGACGCAGTGGATAAGATGGTGGAGACATATGGACTCAAAGGAGCTCTGAAGATCACTGTGGAGATCCTGAGTGAGATGAACCAACATGATCTTTCTGAGTTGCTGAGTAAGTGTTTTGTAAATTGTATGTTTAGCAATATATGAATAAAAACAACAATGCAGTGATAATGCTGCAAACTCATAAGGTGTTGTGGAATAATATCCAGACATATGTTGTATTCACTGCCAGAGATGCAGTGTAGAGGAGATGTTGCCCTCCTTTCTGTGTTTGCAGTGTTATTCTGCATGTGTATCTATCACTTAGGACTGCAGACACTGTAAGGACGACTGACACCCTTCCCTTAACTAAACAAGGTGACATAATGTTAGTGGTAGTCCAGCACGCTAACACCAACCCCAGTCCACACAGGACAGGAAACCCAGCACAGACACAGGACATGATCCTTACATGTCACCCACAGCTCCACAGAGTGGAACACCTGAGAGGATGAGACAGTGCAGGCCTGACTCTTCCTGTCTTCTCTCTCCTCACAGGTGTCAGTGGTGCTGAGGAGGCTGGTGGGAACACTTCAACTTCCTGTCTTCCTCAGGAAGTCCAGGGTTCCTCCAACACCACTGAGACTGGAGGCCATGCTGCTGCTCCTGGTGGAAACCCCTCAGAGCAAATAGACTGTCATGGTACATAAGAAATGATCATGATAAAATACTGTTATGCTAAATAAGAAATTATAATGATAAGAAATTATCATGATGACAGAGTGTCATGGTACATAAGAAATGATGATAAAATAGTAATTATACTGTAATAGTAAATATGTTGTTGATAATTTAGAAGGTAGAGAACTGAATGATGGATAGAATAAAGTGCATTACATTAGCAATAATTACAATCATCATCAATCATAAAGACACCATACAATGAATGAACTTTTCCCCAATTAATTTAAATCTTGTAATAAAGAGGCTATAATATTAAGCTGCTCATTCATTTTCAAATTGTGATATGTTAATTGTATTTCAATGATATGAATGAATTACAAATGTTTAAATGTTTGAGTTTACATGTGGATGTTTTTTCTTTAGATAAATATGCAGAAAACATCAAAGACAACAAACTCAAACATCAAAGACTTCTCAAGTCTAAGTATGAAGAAATAGTTGATGGGATGAAACAGCATGGTGAGAAGATCTCCCTGGACAGTATCTACACAGAGCTCTACATCACAGAGGCTGGAGGTGGAGAGGTCAATGACCAACATGAAGTACGACAGATTGAGGAAGAATACAGGAAGATTAGAGGGTCAGAGAAAAAAGTTGAATTCAACAACATCTTCAAATCCTCAGATGAACAAGAGAAACTCATTAGAAGAGTTCTGACCAAGGGAATCGCTGGCATTGGCAAAACCTTTTCTTCACACAAGTTCACTCTGGACTGGGCTAACAACAAACAAAACCAAGACATTGATTTCATTTTCCCACTCTCTTTTCGACAACTGAATTTGTTGGAGAAAGACAAGCACAACTTGATTGATGTAATTCAAAAATGCTTCAAAGAAATGGAGAAAGAGTTTCTTACAGCCATTTTCACAAGGGGAGAAGAAAACAAGACAGAACTGAAAGTTCTGTTTATCTTGGATGGTCTTGATGAGTTCCAGATACCCCTCAACTACAAGCAGTACGAGAGCTGTGATGATGTCACAGAGCCAAAGACCATAGATGTGCTGCTGACAAACCTGATCATGAAAGATCTGCTTCCTTCTGCTCTCCTCTGGATAACGTCCCGACCTGTTGCAGCCAATCAGATCCCTTCAGAGTGTGTTGACTTGGTGACGGAGGTACGAGGGTTCAATGATGATCAGAAGGATGAGTACATCATGAAGAGATGCAGTGATGAGATCCTGGCCAGGAGAATCATCTCACACATCAAGACATCAAGGATCCTCTACATCATGTGCCACATACCAGTCGTTGCTTTAATTATTGCAACAGTTTTAAAGACCTGTGGAGAAAAAAAAATGCCCAGGAATCTGACTCAAGTTTACATACACTTCCTGGTTGACCAGGTCAGAAAGATGGATGTGAAGTACAGCAGGAAAGAGGAGACTGATGCACCCTGGGACAAAAATAACATTAAGATGATTCAATCACTGGGGAAACTGGCTTTCACACAACTGGAAAAAGGCAACCTGATTTTCAGAGAGGCAGACCTGAGGAAGTGTGGCATTGATGTTGAAGGAGCTGCAAACTGCTCTGGGATGTGCACAGAAATCTTTTCAGAAGATAAATGGGGTGGTGAGGAGAAGGTGTACTGCTTTGTCCATCTGACCATCCAGGAGCTTTTTGCTGCTCTGCATGTGTTTCTGTCATTCATTAACAACAACAAGAACGTAATGGAAAAACAATTTTACAAGAGAATAACCTTCCTCCAACCGGCTGTCAGATTCTACAAGAGTGCTGTGGACAGGACCTTAGAAAGTGAGAAAGGACACCTGGACCTCTTCCTCCGCTTCCTCCTAGGCCTCTCAATGGAGTCCAATCAGACTCGCTTAACAGGTCTACTGACTCAGACAAGAACCAACACACAGAGCCATGAGAAAACAATCAAGTACATCAAGGAGAAAATAAGAGAGAATCCATCTCCAGAGAGATGCATGAATCTGTTCCACTGTCTGAATGAACTGAATGACCATTCTCTGGTGGAGGAGATCCAACGCTACCTGAGCTCAGGAAGTCTCTCCAGTGAGAAGAAGCTCTCATCTACACAGTGGTCAGCTCTGGTCTTTGTGTTGCTGACTTCAGAAGAGAAGATGGACGTGTTTGACCTGAAGCTATACTCCAGATCAGAGGAAGGTCTTCTGAGACTGCTGCCAGTGGTCAAAGACTCCAAAACTGCTCTGTATGTATAAGGCTTTAAAAAAAAATGATAATATTACAACAGCACATATTGTGATGTAAATTTGATTATTGTATGATCATATCCCACAAACTATGACTCTGATGATGTCTTACATTCTCCTTATGTCATGTAGGCTGAATGACTGTAACCTCTCAGAACGGTGCTGTGAAGCGCTGGCCTCAGCTCTCCCCTCCTCAGATCTGACAGAGCTGGACTTGAGTAACAACAACCTGGGGGATTCAGGCATGAAGCTGCTCTCTGCTGGACTGGGGAATCCACTCTGCAAGCTGGAGACACTGAGGTCTGTATTCATGTTCAACATGACACAACTATATTTATTATCTCACACCACGCACTGAATCACACACTGGTCGTAAGTTTGTGGTCTATTAAAGGTACAAGGGGGCCGGCCAATGAATAGTCAGGGCAGTCAAGGGTCATAATCCACAAGGCAGAATCATTCAGGTACAGGGCAGCAGGCAGGTTCAGAGTCAAGGTGTATCGAGACCAAGAAAAGACAAAGACTTTGAGGAGTCAACACCGGGTCAAGACTAAGACCAAGACTAAGACCAAGACTGGGCGATACCGAGTCAAGTCCAAGACCAAGGCAGGGCGATACCGGGTCAAGACCAGAACACTCAAAACACACAAGCAGTAGGGTTTGACTAGGTACAAAGTTAGATTTGATCTGTAACTGTGTATTTGAACTAAAAATTAGCACTCTTAAAGTAGTGCAGAGTGCCTGACAGTGTGTGTCACTTACGTATGCGTAGCTTACCTTTTTTTAATGTTTTCTTTCTAAATGCCGGTAAAAGTTCTATGAAGGAATAGTCCCAGCCTCATCAGTGAACATCTCTGTCTTTTGGACGTTATTGTAAACTGTTTGTGGTTCAGGTCTGCATACCTGTTCAATATAACACAACCACAGTTTTAATCACACTACGCCCTGAATCACACACCACAGACTGGTTGTGAGTTTGTGGTCTATTAAAGGTACAAGGGGGCCGGACAAAGACTATTCAGGGCAGGCTAGGTTTGTCATCCACAAGCAGAGTCATTCAGGTACAGGGCAGCAGGCAGACTCAGTCAGGCCAGGCAGGATGTAAGGACCAGGGGAACTAAGAGGCAGAAAAGACTAAATCTGGAGGTAGAGAAAAACATGCTGGTACTGTAGGCTTGACAAACAAGAAGAACTGGCCCCAAACAGAAAACACAGGGATAAATGAGGATAGGAGGAGAGATGGGAGACACCTGGAGGGAGTGGAGACAAACATGAGATGGGTGAAACAGACCAGGGTGGGACAGACATATATTTAAGACATACTACTTTATTATATTATTGTAGGCTGACATGGCATTGTGTTTTGTATCTGTCTGCTAGTGTACTGTTGTCCCTGTGCTTGACACACCACTATCCCTGCATCAAGGCTGTGTGTCAGAAATAGCCAGAAAAGTGTGCTGCATGGTATACTGACAGACCTGCTATTGGATGTATTATGTAATACTTTCATGGTGTAATGTACTACTATAGCTCTGGAAAGAATTACAAGACCACTGCACATTTAAGAAGGCCACTGTAAATGTTACCCTTCTGGTCCTCCCTCAAAATGGTCCTTCTACACAAGTGCATAGGCCACTGATAATAACAACAAGATAGCCCCAAAGCATTGCGGGTAGCCAAAAACAAGTACATATTGTGAACAACCAAAAAATAAGTGCTAAAGGGAAGAAACCATAAGAGCATGTAGTTAAGCAAGTTACAATTAAACAACATGAATCTCTAAGTGCAAGTGTACCTGTAGGAAAGCAATAGAAATAGGATGAACTAAAATAGAATACAACAGTTCAAATCAGCTACCACTAACCAACAAGAGCAACAGACTAAGCAAGAGTCATTATGATCCTTGAGGAAACTAGCATTGGGTTCAGCAAACCATTCCTAAGTACCGTTGTCCTCCCGGAACAAGTGCGTCTTGAGCCTTCTCTTGAAGGTGGAGAGACAGTCTGTGTCTCTGAAGGAGGTGGGGAGTTGATTCCACCACTGGGGGGCCAGGCAGGAGAAGAGCTTGTGTTGGGACCGGGCGGTCTTGAGCGGTGGGACCACCAGGCGGTTGTCTGAAGAAGACCGTAGGTGGCGGGTGGGGGTGTAAGGCTGCAGGAGAGACTTGATGTAGTCGGGTGCAGTCCCGTTCACTGCTCGGAAGGTCAGTACCAGGGTCTTGAATCTGATGCGGGCCGTTATGGGTAGCCAGTGGAGGGAGATGAGGAGCGGGGTAATGTGGGAGCGTCTGGGTAGATTGTAGACCAGGCGGGCCGCTGCGTTCTGAATCCTCTGAAGAGGGCGGGTTGCGCATACTGGGAGACCGGCGAGCAGCGAGTGGCAGTAGTCCAACTTGGAGAGGACAAGTGCTTGGACAAGCTGGGTGGAGTGCTCAGACAGGTATCTCCTGATCTTCCGGATGTTGTAGAGGGTGAATCTACACGACCGGGAGACCGCAGCAATGTGGGCCGTGAGGGAGAGCTTGTCATCCATGGTAACCCCAAGATTCCTGGCAGAGGATGAGGGGGTCACCGTCGCAGATCCCAGGGTGATTGAGAGGTCGTGGAAGATGGAGGGTTTGGCCGGGATGATGAGAAGTTCTGTTTTGGCGAGGTTCAGCTGGAGGTGGTGCTCGGTCATCCAGGCGGAGATGTCTGCGAGGCAGGCCTCAATCCTAGCTGAGATCCCCGGATCGGTCGGGGGGAACGACAGGTACAGCTGTGTGTCGTCAGCATAGCAGTGGTAGGAGAAGCCATGGGAGGTGATGATTGGTCCAAGTGAGGTGGTGTACAGAGAGAAGAGGAGGGGTCCAAGGACGGAGCCCTGTGGGACACCAGTGGAGAGCTGGCGAGGGTCTGACAGTTTTCCTCCCCAGGAGACCTGGTAGGATCTTCCCAACAGGTAGGATGAGATCCACTGGAGTGCAGTGCCAGTGATGCCCATTTCAGAAAGTCCGGAGAGCAGGATCTGGTGGTTAACCGCATCAAACGCTGCAGAAAGGTCCAGCAGAATGATGACGGATGACCTTGAAGCCGCTCTGGCAGACTGGAGGGCAGTGGTGACTGAAAGGAGGGCAGTCTCTGTGGAGTGGCCGGTCTTGAAGCCCGATTGGTTGGGGTCAAGCAGGTTGTTCTGAGAGAGAAAGTTAGACAGTTGGTTAGATACAGCACGTTCAATTGTTTTAGAGAAGAAGGGTAACAGTGATACCGGTCTGTAGTTCTGGAGGACGGCAGGGTTAAGGGAGGGTTTTTTGAGTAGAGGGGTAACTCTGGCCTGTTTGAAGGCAGAGGGGAAGGTGCCAGAGGTAAAAGAGGAGTTTAGGACATGGAGCAGAAAAGTAATGATAGAGGGGGAGATGGTTTGAAAGAGAGGGGAGGGGACAGGATCAAGGGGACAGGAGGTGGGGCGATGAGAGAGAATGAGGTCAGAGAGCTCTGACTCGGACAGGGGAGATGCCGAGAGGGGCAGAAAATACAAATGATAATACATAAAAACGGACAGTTAGCGTTTAAAATTAAGAAAAACAAGCTTCTATACAACACTAAAAATGAACACATCGCTAACTACCTTAGCCGCTAGCCGACCGGAACACCACATTAAACTACTTACCCTTATAGTTGTGCAGATAACTGGATATGTACAGTTTGAATCCCTTGTCCCGCAGCTTGTTGGAGCAGGGGGAAAAGCATTTACGATGCGATGTACGTCACTGACGCTTATTTTAGGCAGGTCTTGGAGACATCTACTAAAGCTGAGCATTTTGGAAACTCGGGTGATGGTCTCCAGTAAACCGGAAACTGATTTACCGATGTTTGGCTACAGCGGAAGTTCGTCAGTACGATTGTGCACAGAGCCTATTGGGCTAGTAATCTGAAGGTTGCTCATTTGATTCCCGGCCGTGCCAAATGATGTTGTGTCCTTGTGCAAGGCACTTCACCCTACTTTCCTCTGGGGAAATGTCCCTGTACTTACTATAAGTCGCTCTGGATAAGAGCGTCTGCTAAAATGACTAAATGTAAAATGTAAATGTAAATAATTGTATACAGAATAAAAGGTTAAGTCTTCAATTTTTCCGACACCACTTCTCCAGAGGTGGTCGGTGACAGAGAGAGGTGCAGACCATAAGCAAAGCATAATCATGCATCAAGAGTAGAGATGACCAGTGAGTTTCTGATTGAGAAGGATAAGTCAGATGTGTCGCAAACACTTCCATTGAATCCTGGCAAAAAAGCAAGGTTTGCTCGTGCGTGAGGGTTTTATAATCTTTGCAAAAGGGGGTATCCTTTCGAAGGTGAACTCTTTGATTCAGTTACTCCCCATTATCATCCAGAGATTCGCATATAGGTGTTAAACTGGTTGGTAACTTGAGTTATTTAAAATGTCCATGTATTGCTTATACTTCCAAATATCACAATACAACATTAATAAAGGGTTTAGTTTGTAGATTGAAATCATTTTTATATCAATATTGACTGATTTATCATAACAGGAAAGGAAGTTACATTAAAAACATCAAATTACATCAACACAGCATTAAAGGGAAAGCATACATTGACACACACAAATTCCAATAATCCTTCTAGTGTCCACAAACAGTACTGTCTTTGAGAGATGTTTGTAAATCCATTAAATGTCTGTTTTGGATCAATCCTTTGTTTAATCCAACGTTCTCTGGAGTAGGGAGAGGTTGAGGAAGGTGGGCCGTTTGGCTGGCTCTTCTCCCTGCCTGGGGGAAGGAGACACCAGGTCTGGGATCAGCCCTTTGAGGCTCATACAATGCAGTCAGTCGTCGTGATGTCGTCAGCGCTGTGTCTTACCGAGGTGATCAGAAATGGCTGTGTTGGTGGTCTGACTCTCTGCTACAACACCTAGACAGTGCCAGCCTCCCTGATTGAAACATGAAGTCTGTTCCAGAGGAGAGAAGCTCTATATGAGAACACTTTGTCCCCCTGTTGTTTTCAGCTTGCAACAGTAACTCACCTCAACACCTATAGGAAATGATTAGACTGATATTCTTTATTTCTACCTCTAGAAGATAGTAGTGTTTGTAATCCATATCATGATTACCTTCTACAGGCTGTCAGGCTGTCACATCTCAGAGGAAGGCTGTGCTTCTCTGAGCTCAGCTCTGAAGTCAGCCTCCTTCCTGAGACAACTGGAGCTCAGTAACAATGATCTGAAGGATGCCGGCATGAAGCTGCTCTCTGCTGGACTGGGGAATCCACTCTGCAAACTAGAGACACTGAGGTCTGTATTTATGTTCTACATGAGACAATAGTAAAGGGGGGAAGTGGGAGTTCCACCCAAAAAGGTGGGAGGATACGTGTAACGTGCGCCTAATAATATTTTTTGCGGTATTTACAAAGACCGCCAGTAAGAGTGCGCCTCTATTCTGCGGGGGAAATTCTCTGCCTCTTAAACGCAGGTGTAAACCAGGAGCGGGTTTTCCTGTGTGTACCAATGTACCTTATTCAATGACAGCAGTGATCCGAGCAAGGCGAAGACATAGGCCAATTTTTTGGGGGGGAGTGTGGATGTTTGTATGCTTCATGTTTTGGTTACCCACAATGTTTTTGGGGCTATCTCGTGGTTTATGATCATTGACCAAAGCCCTTTTGTAAAGCTCTATCTTGGAAGTCGCTTTGGATAAAAGCGTCTGCTAAATGAATACATGTAAATGTTCTGCCCTGTAATATGTTCAGGTTTGCTGTTACTTCATGCACGTCACTACATTTAAGCTTGCGCTTTCTTTTTCCCGTAGGAAGATCCATGATAGAAATATGCGAGCCCATTGTTCTTTTAGAGACGCGCAAATTACGTTTGAGGGCGGAGTATGCACTGATTGCCTGATGGGTGTCAGGTTTGATAAATACTACGCAAAATGAGGAAGCATAGCGGGCGCTATTATTCAACTCGCAAAAACAGACGCAGCGTAAACTGCACCATTGTTAGTAGATGAGGCCCTGAGTAATCTAAATCAGTAGCACACATAATATAACTTTCCCATTGTGGACGTTTGTGTTTTTGTGGTTGTTGTGATGTTAATTATTTTTAACATTTTACAAATGTTGGGGTCACTAGGAAAAGTAAGACATTTGAAGTTGGAAACGATTTGGGGGTTTTCTCTGCTGTTAAATAAAACTACAGTCATCTTTGACCCTTATGACACAAGGGTTAAGATATACTATTCATCATATTATTGTACATTTAAGGGTCAGGGAGACGCGCACAAAGTACACACCAAACGAATGCAGGATACCTGCTGCAGCCATTCAGCATGTGTACATGAACTTAGAGTGAAGTATATTTCAGCCTTAAGTGTCAGGTGCAACGTTGGAAGTTGAGCACACTTGTATTGGTCATTTGCACAGACCATAAAAGGTAACATTGAATTCCTTTAGGTGGGTCTTCCTACATGTAGCATAACATTAAAGCAAAAAGAGAACAGAATGCAGACAAGAATGTTACAACTTTAAACTAGAATATATAAACGACCGGTCAAACGAACACCCCCATTTTTACAATTTGTATTGAAATTTAAGTAGTTCAAGTCCAGTGAATAACCTGAAATGGTACAAAGGTAAGTGGTAAACTGCCAGAGGTATAAAAAAAATAGTTTAGGTTTCTCAATTAACAAAGGAAGACAGACAGACCATTATAACCCTTAAAAGTGTAGGTCTTTACTTTAGATAGAAATTGCCAAGAAAGCCAAGGTGTCAGTGAGTACAGTTTCCGACACCATCAAAAGGCACCTGGAAACTGGAGGAAACTGACAGGAAGAGGTCTGGCAGACCCAAAGCCACAACAGAATCAGAAGACAAGTTTCAGAAAGTGAACAGCTTGCGTGATAGGCGGCTCACAGGACAACAGCTTCAAGCACAGATTAACATGGGTCAAAGTAAGCGAGTCTCAGTTGATGGTTGAAATGCTGCAAAATGCTATGGTAGCAGTTTTGGTTCATGGTGCCACTCACTCTGTGGAAGTGGCTGACTCTGGATCCAGCAAAAGAGCCCCCAAACCATCACTTTCAACCATGTGAAAATAAAATGTGCAAATGGATGTTGAACACAGATAATCAGAGTTCCAACTCATTGCTCTTGATGTAACCCCTAGACCAGGGGTGTCAAACTCATTTTCACCAAGGGCCACATCAGCATTATGGTTGCCCTCAAAGGGCCAGTTGTAACTACGATGTAATGTCAGTAACGATTTTTAGTTCAGCTCTCTCTTGGAAGTCGCTTTGGATAAAAGCGTCTGCTAAATGAATAAATGTAAATGTAAATGTAGTTGTAGCTGTTGTGAACACAGGGCGTGTTCTGCTGTAATTGCAGTCCGCCTTTTAATTCTTGGACAATCTGCTGTTTTTCTTGGAGGATACATTTTGCATATTTATCTCTGTGTTTGGTGTCAAAATGCTGGCGGAGATTGTACTCTTTAACGACCGACATCGCCTTATAACACAAAATGCATACCGGTTTTCTCCTTGAAGCACAAACATTCGCTTTCCCATCTTTATTGAAACTGCCTTCCATCCAGGGCCGGATGCAGCCTGCTTTGACTGGGGGTGCAGTTACAATTTTGGGGGGGTATCATGATTATGGAAGGGGATCATATTTTTTATATTGATAGGCCTACCATTTTTTAGACTGCTTATCGATCCGAGTGTTAACCAGGCACGGAGCCAGGCGTTGTAAACATTGGGGATTAGCCCAAATTTAAGACGTATTCTGGGTTTGTTGTGATGCTAGATAGGGACTTCCACACTTTATGCAAGCACGCATAGCGCGACAGCGCCATTTTTTGCCCTTCATTTGAACGCAGAATAGCTTTTTGAACTTTATGCAAAATAAACATAAATAAAGCAGTTTTCCAATTGATAAAACCTTGTCTAGTGAAGGTGATGTCTTCATCATTTCTGGCTCCAAATTGTCGACAGGAGAAGCAAAAACACGCTAGCTTGGCTGAGTACACCAAGTTCGAGAGCAATACCAACTTGGGTTGAATGCCCGGGGACCTTGGCTGAAAATGCGCATGGGGTAGCCTACGTTTGCAGAACCGGCTGCATTGGAGTGCTGTCATTCAAACCATGCTTGCCTTAACCCTGTTAAACTTTGCGTTTAACATTGATGTGCATACACTGCTTTCTAGAGGCGGGATGTTGTCACTTTGCCGTAACATAATTGAAATGCATTGTGAGAGATGTAGTTTATGGTCAATCCAGACTTATTTCAATACACCATTTAATCTTCCGCGGGCCACATAAAATGACTTGGCGGGCCACATTTGGCCCGCGGGCCTTGAGTTTGACCTAGACAGTGCCAGCCTCCCTGATTAAAACATGAAGTCTGTTCCAGAGGAGAGAAGCTCTATATGAGAACACCTTGTCCACCTGTTGTTTTCATCTTGCAACAGTAACTCACCACAACACCCAAAGGAAATGATCAGACTGATATTCTTTATTTCTACCTCTAGAGGGTAATAGTGTGTGTGATCCCTCGCTAATGATTACCTTCTACAGGCTGTCAGGCTGTCACATCAAAGAGGAAGGCTGTGCTTCTCTGAGCTCAGTGCTGAAGTCAGCCTCCTTCCTGAGACAACTGGAGCTAAGTAACAATGATCTGAAGGATGCCGGCATGAAGCTGCTCTCTGCTGGACTGGGGAATCCACTCTGCAAACTGGAGACACTGAGGTCTGTATTTATGTTCTACACAAGACATTAGTAAAGTTATAATCACAATGCCCCCCTATTTTGACGATCCGAAACGCAAGTATCAAAACGCAAAGCGCAAGTAACTTTGTGGGCGTGACTTCAGCATGGTTGTTATTTTGCCGACGGGATAAATGACTTTGCGCCTATCGCAAATCTAAAAAGGGTTGGTCTGAAGTAGCTACATTACTAATGGGTGTGGTTTGGGCGTAACGTGCAATAAACCAATCAGAGCATCATCTCACATTCCCTTTAAGAGCAGCGCTTGTTCCATGGCGAATTGCTATTATAACGGCGGATTTACAGGCGCACGCCAGCGGTTCACAGCCGAGGAGACCGACGTTCTCGTCAGGGCCGTAAAAGATAGAGAAGTGACATTGTATGGGAAAGGCAGAGCAGTTTTCTCATTGCAGTAAGTTGCCCACTCATGCTGCTCATTCGAATTATTATTATTATTATTTTTACATATATGTAATTTTTTTAAATTTTTAAATTGTTTAGTTCTTAGAATTAGTTTAACTAATGTACTTTTGTACTTAATTTATACCTGTATATGTTTATTGTTTGCACCTTCCTGCCACAGTAAATCGCGTATTTTTGTAACATAGGCTACATGGCGAATAAACCGAATTCTGATTCTGATGGGCATGGGAGAAGAAACCTAACCAAATTAGCTTCGGTTAAACAGTCATGGGAGAAAATTGCCACCATTGTTACAAATCAAGTTCACATACATAGAAATTTCTTATGAAAATCTTTTTATAATCATTGAAGAAATGAAACACGCCATAAATCAAAACAATGTAACGTAGCTTCGCAGAAAGAAGACCCTGGCCTCACCAGCAGTGCGCACGGACCAAGCTTGCGCCCTTAAAATAGCATCTGAATAATGCGCCATTGACTTTAGACCACGTTGTTCCTGGTCAATAGCGGAATTGTTTTTCGGAAACTTCAAGATAGCACCAGGGAACTTTTGCGCCGGAACATGCCTCCTTTTTCGCTGAACCGCCCACGGGAACGCAAAGTCATTACGACGTGCGTCGAGTGAAAACTAGAAATGACACTTGCGTCTTGACTAAGTCAATTGCGCTGGGTGCAAGATAGGGCCCATGTGTTTGTATAGTTGATTTAGACAACAGAGTTGCACTCATGGCTTCATCAAAGAGAGAACTGGAGGAACTGTCATCTGCAGCACCTTTAAAGACTCTGTAATCTAAATTAGTAGCACACATAATATCACTTTGTTGTGTAATGTTAATTGTTTTTGACATCTTACGAATGTTGGGGTCACTAGGAAAAGTATGACATTTGAAGTTGCCGGAAAAAAACGATTTGGAGGTTTTCTCTGCTGTTAAATATAATAACAGCGCGCTTTTCGGCGCGCCTCCCACTTTTTTCACGTCAGTTTGGGTGACTTGCGTGAATCGCGCAGATCCTAAGAGTTTTTTTTTTAAGGGGGGGTGGGCGGGGGGGTCTGATTATAATTGCACCAACAGTAATTCTGGATTGCCTCCACCCAACAAGTAAATAGGAAATAAGCAAATCAGCAGTAGCCTATAGAACCACCAGTGTTTCTTCTTGCTGCGTATCTTTTACTGTCTGCGGTGGGTACTCAATAAACGGACTCTGGTCCGGATCCGGACCGCAATACCTAGACGCAATTCATTGGTGCGTGATTTTGTGCTATAGCCTATATTTTTTTCCTAATAGATGTACTTTATATCTTCCGTGTCCAATCTAAAGCTATAATCAGGAGCTGTAATAACTGTAATCACCATGACAACTCACTCACTCAACGTTGGCCGCAACCTCTGTGGGTAACGCAGGTTGTGTATGTCATTCGCAACCACGCAGGCTAATCAATTTGCTAACGGTAGCTAGCCTACCTGTTTCTTCCTTAGCAAAAATCATTGCGTGACAAAACCCAACGAAAAGTTGATTCAGAAAATCACAAATTTCTGATAGAATGGACTGACAAGTATGCATTTGTGTTGCCGGTGGGGAGCACACAACCGATGTGTTTAATCTGCCTCTCAAAAGTAAGACCCTACAGGCCTTGTCCTCCATTGATCTTGTGGTGAGGGGCCATTCCCAGGCTGTTACTCAGCTGAAGGAGTTGGCTAGGATCATCAACATTTAGTGCCCTTAGAGGTGGCCAGGAAGAAGAGGAAGAAGGAGTAAAACCAGAAGAAGTGCTATATAATTTAAGAGTTTATGTCTCGGAATAAAAAATGAAATTGAATATTACAAATTAGTGTCGGTGTATTTTGATCTTCAGAATGTAATTTTACTCTGTGCATATAGGGGTGGGCCAGGGATGTCAGGGGGTTAGTGGCAATGTAGGTATATGGATATTTGCCACAAGGCGAGGGCTTCAATTACCTCTCTCTTTTTTGACCATACGTGTTTGCATCCCTGTGAACTTCAGATTTTCCATCTACGTCAATCATACCAGTGCAGATGACGACAATGTAGCGGGGATAGCGGCCAGGGTTTGTGGATTACAAAAACACCTTTTCAGTTTGAAGCTCAAGTTCCAATAAAAGGGCAGTCTCACTTAATGTGAGACGGCACTTGTAAAATGTAGATTGACATACCAGGTTTCCCAATGTCCTTGGTGGTCTGTTCTCTGGTCTGGTGAGAACTGTGTGCCTTCCCTCTACCTGTGCCCCTTCCTGTCACCTGTGTCCCTAAATATAGAACCCTGTGCCTTCAATGACTGCCACCCAGTGTCCAAAATATACTGACAGTTCTATCTAACCAAAATAATATGACATGCCAACAAGAAACACAAATGGCTCCTACAGTTATGAAAGTGGAAGAGAGATGCTGTCTATACTGCCGGAAAGCTAAAGGAGAACTACAGCTTAATTACAGTTTAAACATGAACTCACACAGGGAGACTTATTAGTTGATTTGGTCACTACCTCAGTATACAGAGGAATGGACATTTTTATTTTATTTATTTACATGTATTAATTGTAAAGTGGTATGTTCACGTTTAACTTTGCTACCCATCAAAAATCTGGTATAATAGACAATCCCAACCAAGAGACCAGTAGTGATGTGTCGTTCGTGAAAGATTCCTTCATATTAAACGAATCTATAGAATGACTCAGGAGTAACTAGTAGTCTCAGTGAGTGATTCGTTCATCTTCTCTGACTCAGGAGTAACTAGTAGTCTCAGTGAGTGATTCGTTCATCTTCTCATGGCAGCACATCTGGACTGTTTCATTGGCTCAGTAGAGGAAACAGAAAGGATTCGTTCACCTCATTCACTTTCACGTGACTGCTCGGTTTAGCATAGAAGACGTGAATGATTGGAGTGATAATTACAGATTTTGTTATTTTTTACCTTACTAACAGTAGTGCAGTATAATTGTTTGCCGTGATAATTAAATGCCAGTGGGATAATAAGTGACCATTTCAAATCAAATGCAAACTGTCATGACGTATTTTATTTAATGCGGGAATTTTTCTTTTGAATATATTATCTGCCACATAAATGTGCAGTTCCCTTCCCTATAGCATACTCTAATTATCTTGGCTGGTTTAGATGCACTGATTTATTCCTTTGGAATAGGATAACTGTTTAAAATAGTGGACATATTCAGGCCAGGGAATTGGCTAATTGATTGAGTTATTGAACTGATTGAATTGTTGAGCAAACTTGCTTGTTCTTTATCCTTGATTTTCTATTATCATCCCAACATTCCCAATACATAAACCATGTTGTACAAATATATAGATGAATTGTCTGTCACATGGCTCTTCTTCCATTGGCTCCCTTACAGAGATCCTGCCTGCGTGTGTCTTGAAGTGGCCCTGCTTAGGCTAACTAAATGAAATGCTCAGATAAGATAAGGATATTCCTGTTTGCCTAAGCCTGGACCTTGCCTATAGTTCACCTGGGGGGTTGGCCTCTCTCTACACAAATGGAATGCTAAACACAGTATCATTCTCATACACATACAGGATAAAGAGTTACATCTTCAACTTCTCTGATATCAGATTACGTGGGTCACTCTGTCTAATGAGGGGAGGTGCAGCTATGACAGCACCTGCCAAATGAACCCCTCTGTGCTGACTCACTCTGGAGGCCCAGATGGATTCCGTCACTATATTGATCCTCTTTCTACAGGCTGTCAGGCTGTCTGGTCACAGAGGAAGGCTGTGCTTCTCTGGCCTCAGCTCTGAGGTCCAACCCCTTCCACCTGAGGGAACTGGACCTGAGCTACAATCATCCAGGAGAAAAAGGATTGAAGCTGCTCTCTGCTGGACTGGAGGATCCACACTGCAGACTGGAGAAACTCAAGTAAGTAGATGTTTGTTTTTTATACACCTCTTTCTGTAATGTTGCTTAACACTGAACATACATCAAACTGCAAATATGGACTTTTTGACAGGTCTGCAAACGCCTTTGTAAGCAGAGATTTGTTCAAACGTTTGTTGACCGAGACCGTAGGTCGAGGTCCTTTAACAAATCGTGGCGGTGTTGATTCTGTGGCGCACCACCACAAATGAGTCGATGTGTGGGAAACACTGATGTGTCTATTGGCAAAGTGTCTATTTTCATTTCATTTTCAGCTGCTATTAAGTGTGTTTTGTGCCCATAGGATTGTTCCACTTCTTCACCTGTAGTAAGAGCTGTGGTTAAATGTAAAATTAATATACTGCATCAGTGTTTCCCACAGTTTAGAAAGCCGTTTGTCAGGGGTTGCCTCGATTCTGACCAGTGGGGAAGGGGGGTTCAAAATAATTCCTTCATTAATGATTCGTTACACATAACTTTATTATATTAAATGATTCACACCTTCACAAAATCCACACGCCCATTCAAGTCCTATCTGCCAGAAACCAAAGACTAGAAATGAGATCCCTTGTCCTGAGACCTGCTTTCTTACCTGCCTGTTTCTACATCTGTCTGTCCACCTCACCTGTTGCTTCAGCTAGCTCTCTCACAGCAGCATGTTAGATGCTGTCCTCCTCTCCTACTCTTTCTTCAATGACCTAACAAATCTCTCTCTTTCTCTCTCTTACCCTGTCTTTCTGCAGCACTGGTTGAAGCCTGACAATATTGTAAACAAATACTGCATATATGGGGGGTCAGATGGCTGAGTGGTTAAGGGAGTCGGGCTATTAATCAGAAGGTTGTTGGTTCGATTCCTGGCCGTGCCAAATGAAGTTGTGTCCTTGGGCAAGGCACTTCATCCTACTTGCCTTGAGGAGTATGTCCCTGTACTTACTGTAAGTCGCTCTGGATAAGAGCGTCTGCTAAATGACTAAATGTAAATGTATATGCAGGTAGCAACGCTGGTGCTAAATAACTATTAAGCTGTGTGCTTGTTTTGGCTACCCGCAATGCTTTGGGGCTATCTTGTTGTTATTATCAGTGACCTATGCACTTTGTAAAGCTCTCTCTTGGAAGTCGCTTTGGATAAAAGCGGCTGCTAAATGAATACATGTAAATGTAATGTAAATGTAAGCTGGTCGGCTCCATGACAACGTGTAAGTAGGGCTTAGACTGCTCACCTACAGAACGAAGGGGAACCCACTTGTCTAGCAGATTAAGACATGTTTGTAGTTACATGGGGAAAAGTAGCCTCAACTGTCGTAAACTTTTAGCTACGGTACTAATGCTGAAGGCTCGCTGATATTGCTGTCTGTCTTACTAGAACGGCGTATCTATGTGTTGTTGCTAACGTGTGCTGACGTTGCGACATTGTGACTGTGTGTGTGTGTGTGTATGTGAGAGACACGCGTGAGTGACAAAAATACGGAGGGAGAGCAGGGAAAGGAAATGCAGCTGAACGAATACGCTGCGTGTTTTAAATAGCGTAATTAAAAATAATAATAATAACGAAACGCAATATGTGGCGGCCGGTGTTGATTCTGTGGTGCACCGCCACAAATTACTCGATGTGTGGGAAACACTGCTGCATTTAAATGTACCAATTGCCTCTCTTTTGCTGTTGCAGTTGTTTTTTTGCTTTCTGAAAATGTCTTCATACTCGCCTACACGCATGATAATTTAATTCCAGTGAATTCAAATTACTTTGAATTCACTGGAACTAACTCAGATCAGATCAGCTGTTCTGGAAGCGATAACTCTGAGCTTCCCATCTCAGGGTTCATCAAGTCAGAGTTCAGGGTTAGGCTCAGAGTTTGTTAAACCTGCTTTCTGGAATACACCTCTGATGATAAAAGAGAAACAACATGTTTACTTAGAAAGTCAGTTGCAAGTCACTTATCAACAGGTGAAGTGTATTTTCATCATTCCTCTGCTTATCCCTGCAGTGTGGATCATGGTGGAGAGTGCTGGATCAAACCTGGCCTTAGGAAATGTGAGTATTGACAGCTACTTGGTTCTAGTACACAAAGTCATACATGGACAATACCATTAGTGACTTGGACACTGTCAAAAATGGACACACACACACTGTAAACACTACTTTTAGAAGCAATAATTTAACACACTTAGCCACATCAATATCCGATATTACTGAAAGATCGGATATCGGCCCAGATATTGAAAAAATAGCTGGATCGGGAAGCTGAAAAAATGTACAGATCCACTGGCCGATCCATCCTTTATTTCACAGCATATTCTATGTCATTTTTCAGCAGCATGAGTTAACCGAACCTTTAGATGCTTGAGTTCTAAATATTTCCAACGGTCCCCACGGCAAGCATAATACTCGTAGCAATGCTACTAGCATGCTAGTGTTACCTGTTAGCCTTCTCATTAGTACATATTGAAGCCATACAGCGTTTGTCGCATAGTTTTTGTCTATCGGAAAATATTCAGTTGGAATTTAAGAAATCGCATATGCGACGTGAAACCCGTACTCGAACGATCACATATGTGAGACGCTACTCCTTCACAGGTTAACGGGTTAATCTACACTGTGGATTCTACAGTGTAGTAGAGTCGTTGAGCTGCAGGAATTCGGCTTGTTCCAAGCAGTGTGCTTTTGGATGTGCTTGATTAAATTGGTACTATTGTACTTTGCAGTACTACCACCACCCCACAAAACATTTACTTTGTAGACATTGCTAACAGCCGACAAGCTAGTTGGCATGGCAAACGTGAAATATCTCCACACAGCCAACTCATTGGCTCGCTCCATGTTGCTTTTAAGTTTATCTGTCCACTGGTTGTACACAAGCTGTACACCGCATGTTGCAATGCTTCAATTTAAATTTCCATGGTTCAAACACCAGCAACCAGTGAAAACAAATAAGAATTCAAACATTATTTTTACCATTTTGTTTGGTAATTGTTTGATTACTATTGTATGTTTGACCTGTACACTATTTTGTTTCTACTGCTAAATTGTATTTATTTTCATACATGTAATTACATTCTATTTTCGCATTTTGAATGCACAATAGTTTTTTAAATGACAACTAATAAGAAATCAGTACATTACATCTGTTATTTTGTCTTCATTAGTAAAGTCTGGTGCCTTTAGTCTCTTCCACATGGTGGAAGGAAGGTGGGAGGTATACATCTGTATCGGATCTGTATCAACAGATACACAAAGCCCAGGCATTGGTGTCAGTATCGGGACTGAAGTCTGATGGGTGCATCCCTAGTACATCTGTGTGTGCTATGTGTGCACATCAATACCCCTCCAGTCCTGCCTTCCTCTCCTCGTCCCCTTCTTTCCCCTCACATCTCCTTTCTTCTCCTTTCATCTCCTCTTCTCCCCTCCCCTGTCTCCTCCACCCCTCTTTTCATCCCCTCTCCACCTTCCCTCCTTCTCCTCTCCCCCTGTGAATGATGATGATCAGTAATATATTGTGTCTTGGTCTCCCCCATCAGATGCCTGTGAGCTCAAACTGGACCCAAACACAGCATACAGAAACCTCTCTCTGTCTGAGGAGAACAGAAAGGTGACATGGAGGAGAGAGCAGCAGCCGTATCCTGATCACCCAGAGAGATTTGAGTACCATCCACAGGTGCTGTGTAGAGATGGTCTGTCTGGGCGCTGTTACTGGGAGGCAGAGTGGAGTGGAGGAGGGGTTTCTATAGCAGTGACATATAAAGGAATCAGCAGGAGAGGACAGGGTTATGACTATTTGCTTGGACACAATAACAAGTCCTGGAGTCTGTACTGTGGTAATAACAGTTACTATGCCAGGCACAATAAGAAGAACACTGCCATACCTGCCCCCCCTCCAGCTCCCACAGAGTAGGAGTGTATCTGGACTGGCCGGCCGGCACTCTGTCCTTCTACACAGTCTCCTCTGACACACTGACCCACCTGCACACATTCCACAGCACATTCACTGAGCCCCTCTATCCTGGGTTCTATGTTCATTATGACACCTCAGTGTCCCTGTGTCACGTAGAATAGCCCACACACACTCTCACACACTGTGCTCACATAGATGTCAATGAAGATTGAACTGTATACAGTTGGAATTGATATCCTAGAGTGTTTGTAAATATTGGTGTGTGTAGAATGTTTTGTTTTAATTGTTGACAAACAACAATCCTGTCTTTGATCTCAGTCCCACTGAATGTGATGAACTAAATAGTGTCTTACTGACTAAATAAGAAATAAAGATGTTTTACATAGGATGATAGAAGACAAGCTGTGTGTTTGTTAGTGACCCAGTAGACCTAGACACACACACACACACATACACACACATGGACACACACATGAACACACACACACACATGCATGCATACATACACTGTAAACACTACATTTAGGACCAGTAATATGACTGGGCTATCAGAGCAGGAGGGAAGGAGGGAGGTTTTAATCGTTGACAAACAACAATCCTGTCTTTGTTCTCAGTCCCACACCTTAAATACATTTTGGGCTTATGTATGTAAAATGAATGTGTTTTCATAGTGGTTAAACTGTAAGCTCACTTTCCGGAGTTCCAGCTTGGACTGCAGCAGGCTCTTTGTTGTTCCGCCGCTCTGTTTACCTGCGAGACGGAGGAAGAAGAAACCAGGCCAACTTGCTGGAGTCCTCGTTCGAACTCTGAAACGGAGCTTCTAACCTGCTTTTCCAACCATCCTACTCGCTAACGTTCAGGTTAACTTTCTTTGGGCCATGGATGTAGCGGTACTAGCATCTCACTGCTCTCCTGTCCTTGAGCTATTAACTGTAAAAATCAGACCCTTCTACCTACCTAGTGTTTTTTTATTGCCATAACAACCGTGAGCTAATCTGGAGTTAACCTTAGCTAACATGCTAGTTACCGACTGGAAAAAAAAAAGAAGAAAGAAAAACCCTTTATTTCAGAATTGTCTTCCAAATTAAACAAGGTTGCTCAACTTGTAATTTTGGCAATTCGTAGCATTTCATTACTACATGTTAGTCTGTAACATGAAGGCAAAACTGATTCAAACATTAAAACCATATATTCTCTGAAAGCTTATACCTTCAGGATGTTATCTAATGAGACAAGAGACACGTCCTTCTCTCCATATTAGTATTGCTGCCCATGCATAATAAATTCGGTATTGGTAAATGGAGTATATGGCTGATGCTTTTTTGGGCTGTGCAATTTAGGGAAACGGATTCAACCACCTAACCCATGTATTTTCTGAAAGCTTACATCCTAAGGATGTGATCTGTGGAAAAGACTACAGGTTTGAACACACATTTGACCATTTCTGAACAGTCCAGTCATGCTTTAGGGAGATGCATACAATCTACATTAAGCTTATGTCAATTATCAATATGAAAGAATGCTCAATGCATCTCCATGTCTCTTGATATAGGTGGTAGAGAGTGAGTCAGAGGTAGGGGCAGCATGCAGGGGCAGTGGAGACAGCTCTGTTGCTGAGGTGAGTGCTGAAAGGTGACAGGGAGTTGAAGATGTCCCATTGCTTATTGGGAAGTTTAGTTTTCAAAATATTTAAATGTCCAGCCCCTCAGTATATGTATAACAGCTATGGTAGTAATAGTAGTGGTAAATGCACCAGAATGCGGGAAATTGCATCTACATCTTAAAAAAAATCCCCCAGACCCCCCGCAAAATGTGTCCCCCCCCACTTAGAAAATGCTGCTGACGCCCATGAGTTCACCTCACCATGGCAGAAATTAGGTAGAAATGGTCCGATGTAAAACTTGAAATGAAGAAACGAGTGGTGGCACATCGTAACAGCATGGCAGCTATAGGGTTAGCGTGACATGCATTTCCTGCGTGATTTTGTCGTTCGTTTGACATCCTCAAGTTTAACAGAAGTTATTAGGTGGTGGCGGAATAAACAGTAGGCTATATAGCTTTTCTCGTTTTGGGATTTGGCATTTTGATGTGATCATCCACATTAATGATCAAACTTTTATTTTTATGTTTTTTGAATAGTCAACGTCATAGACGTATGGCAGTAACTGTAGTGGAAACTATTTTGTAATGTTTGGTGAGTCTCTGCACTTTTCAGTTAGAATTCACCATGTTACAGAGCCAGACAAGACTTCGCGTACGGTCCGCACATTCTCACGTCTGCTCAAAAGTTTCCGTGAAGGCCCGCACATTCTCACTTCAAGTAAATCTTTATACATCACACCGTGTGCGTGAAAACCAGCGTACGCAAGCTTTTCGTGCGTACGCAACGTTTATACAGGAGGCCCCAGGTGTGTTCTCTCTGAGAGGAGGAGGAGATCAGCGCTGAGATCTGCTCTCTGAAGAGTTAGCTGACCACCAGGGCTCGGAGCTCAGACTGTTCTTGGGGGAAAGAAAAGGTGAGACAACACCAAAGATTCCTGTCAGCTCTGCAGGGTGACACCTCCTCTGCTGCCACCTAGTGGATCACCTTGGTACTCTGCTTCACCCCTATATACAGCAGCCTCTGCTGCCACCCAGTGGATCACCTTGGTACTCTGCTTCACCACTATATACAGCAGCCTCTGCTGCCACCTAGTGGATCACCTTGGTACTCTGCTTCACCCCTATATACAGCAGCCTGGGTTTACTTCATTCACTTGATTCATCTCAAACTCTAAGGTCTGTGACCATACCAATGGAGATTGCCGTTTTATCAGTCGTTGTTCAGCTTGTCTTGTTCTCCTCCAGTGTGATAATACACATACATACTGAACACTGACACATACACTGACAGAAACACATTTCTTGAAAAATAAAGTGGGCAAACTCAAGTCTACATCAAGTATCACCCCCACCCGTCACCTACAGTCTTCTTCAGACAACCGCCTGGTGGTCCCACCGCTCAAGACCGCCCGGTTCCAACAAAAGCTCTTCTCCTGCCTGGCCCCCCAATGGTGGAACCAGCTCCCCACCTCCATCAGGGACACTGACTGTCTCCCCACTTTCAAGAAAAGGCTCAAGACGCTCTTGTTCCGGGAGTACAATGGCACTTAGGAATGCTTGACTGCACCTGATGTTAGTTTCCTCCAGGATCACAATGACTCTTATTGAGTGACTTGTTGCTCTTGTAGGTTAGATATAACGAAGTTAAGTCTTGTACTCGCTGTGAAATATTTGACTGTTGATTGTTCTTCTACAGGTACAGTCCTGCACTTTTTGTGGTTCATGTTGTTTTAATTTGTAACTTTATAACTGCATGCACTTATGGGTCTTCCCTTTTGGCACTTGTTTAGCTTTTTCACAATGTATGCTTCATGTTTTGGCTGCTTGCAATGTTTGGGACTACCTCGTTGTTATGATCAGTGACCTATGGTCTTTTGTAAAGCTCTCTCTTGGAAGTCGCTTTGGAAAAAAGCGTCTGCTAAATGCATAAATGTAAATGTAAACTTAGTCTACTTCCTACAAAAATACAATATAAATAGGTATACTTCAAGTACGTTCATGTTGTACCTTGTATACCAATGTTCAGTTATAAAATAAACGTGGTCTACTTCCTTTTGCTGCGGTGTCTCCTCAGCGGGCAGCTCTGCTTCAGTACGGACACAGAGCTGACCAGGTGGTTGACGATGAGAGAGCCTCTTCTGCTGTCTCTGCTGCAGCACTGCTCTGACCTCCCCTGGTGAGTCACACACATCCCCAAACTGATGTAGCCCCACTGGGAAGCCTCTCTAGAGGCTGTGACTTCCCTCACTAACTCCTAGAACCTCTCTACTGCTGATGTAGCGGGTTGAATATTTAACGTTTACAAAAAGAAATGAAATCTTGGCACCCCTTTAATAATTTTTTTAAACGATAAGTTTACAAATTGTCAACTGCAATTGTCAGCCTCCACCAGTGCATTAGATGGCGCTAGAGTGTAGAGTGGAGTGTGAAGCTAGAAGCTTTGGTGACCAGCAAATATGCGCCAGAATAAAATGGAAATCAAAGCATGCACAGCTTGCTAACTGTCTTTACACTTCTACTCTCTATTCTATTCTCTTTTCTTCTACCACAGTTGTACAGATCTATGGATCGGCTCAGGTACCCCTAGACCTGAGGTAACACTGAGATACTGGAATCAGGCCTCTCTAAAGGCAGTGACTTCCTCACTAACTCCTAGAACCTCTCTACTGCTGAGATACTGGAGTCAAGACCATATGCTCATGATATGGCTGCCCTCAGGTATCTCCATGTGTTGGCCCACACTCTAACCACTTGTACCAGGATTCAATACAACATCTTCTACCCTCAATGGCAGCTAAACACATGGAGCACCTAAACACTTGTAAAGTCTTTTACAATTGGTTTTTAATGAGACAAGTGTCCTGTAGCACCACTAGAGGGCAGCAGTAGGACATGGGCCTCCGATTCAGTGCCGGTCCCAGTGCGCCCCGGGCGAGTTTATCACTTGTACCCCGCACTCTGCCCGTGCCTAAAACCGCCCCTGCTCCTGTTTGTGTGTGTCTGTGTTCACCCTACTACACTGAAAAGAAATCTCCCTCCCTCTCCCTCTCCCTCTCCCTCTCCCTCTCCCTCTCCCTCTCCCTCTCCCTCTATATATATATATATATATATATATATATGGGGATTCCCACATACCATTTACCCATGCCACCCTGCTAAGACTTCTTGCCCCCCCATGTCACCTCCTTATATCTCCCCTCCCCTTCTCCTATCTCCACTCCCCTATCTTTCCTCATCACCTCCCCCCCTCCCCCCCTCACTCACTCACTCACTTCTCCTTCCTCCCCTTCCTCCTCCCCTCCTCCTCCTTTCTCCCCTCCTGTTAGATCATGCATGTACCCTTTCAGAAGTAGGTTCTAGTAATGACACTTGAAAAATGTACACCACCCTAAGTAGAGCTTAAACTAAAACAATATTTTTCCATGTTTGTTTGCAGTAATATTTACTGTATATTCACCCATAATTCTAATAGGTCATGGAATAGGACCTAAACATCTTGGCAACACCCATTATTACTGCTGGCAGCGTCAAGTTCACAATAACTTAATTTCCTCATTCATGACATGGTTTCTACAGAACAGAGGCTGACAGACAGAAATACTTCACACATGGGCAGGAAGGGTTTGTACAGTTGAGGAGTGGCTGGTAATCAGAATGAAGAGTGAGTTCAGATGAGTTTTCTATATAAATAATACATTCATACATCAGTCACATAAAGTACAGAGAATGACATTGGAAACTTTAACTAGAGAGCATACAATTTCTGGGGAAATTGTGAGGGTGTGCTTGCGGCTGCCCCAGCTGCCCATACTTTCCTGGTGTTTACATATTTAAAAAAGCATTTAAGTGTATGACTGCAGTTCTGACCATTGTGTTCCCTTGATAATAAGTTTGTAAAAATTACATGCATCACTCAGATGGAGGAGAGGTGATAATGGCTGGTTGGAAGAGAAGGAGGCCAAATGTAGCTCATGAAGATGCAGCGCCAGGTAACTTATTAAATTGTAATCAGATAACCCAAGTGGATCGCAAGCTGGTGTAGGACTTATTGATTCATAAAACCATCTAAACTACATATATTAATGTTTTCTGTTATTTAAAAGAAAGCTCAGACGTATGAATGGAAAAGGCATCTTTGTAAACCATCCTGGTCTGTTGTTATGTGTAAACCGAACATTTCACTTAGCTACTTGACTTTAAATAATCACTTTGTATTCTACCAAATACAACAAAGCTGACTAGACTAGCTAGATTTTTTTTTAGCTAACTGACTATCACTACGGCACTAGCTGGTGGCTGGACGATTTGTACAGTACCTCCCAGAAGAGGTCTGGAACGGAAGACTAACAAGGTAGCAAGTTAGCTGTAGCTAGGTCTGACACTTGGTAACACTGCAGATAGTAGCAGATGTGCTGGGGTAACATCTAGAGCTAACTCCTCTGTGAAATAGCAGGCCACTGTTTCCGAAAGTAGATATACTAGCTTAGCTCTAATAATATCAGCGTAGTAGCTATAGAGCTATCATATGTAGCTAGCTAGCTACATTTCACAAACGTGTTTCATATCACAATGTAAAACCAAAACATTTGGCAGACCGGTGTAAAAATTGACCTAATCTCTATGACTTAAATGTCATTGCAAGTTTTTCCCTTCTCGTGATATTTTCAGGCATTTAGCCTACTCATATTGCATTCATTCATTAATAAAGAACCCCCTTTGAAGCTTATTTTAACAACGACGTACCAGCAGTAGCTATCTCAGATGGAATCGCGATTAAAATAGTACCATCTGCTAACTGAAAATATGCCCCCAAAAACGTGAATAAGCTTGACATTTAGTTAGGGGAAAATCACTCATTCATAAAAATGTCAGTGGTAGCGATCATTGTCAGTAACAAGGCAAAATGCGATATAGCCCTGCTGTGTGGAGAAGCTGCCCCGGTAAATTTTAGGCTACTACTACTTTCTAGCCTGTCTTGGTAGCGATTGCGTTGGTTTAATTCGATTTAATGTTACTTCCGTTGTACGGTCTAGGCTTAAATGAATTATTTTCATGAACAGATTGACAAAGTTTAGGCTGTGGCGATGGAGTTCAAGTTAGTAGTCACTAGTCAGATAGGTTCACCTATTGAAAGACTTTTGAAGTAAGGGGTAGTGCCGAACATGAGCCGCCGTTTGACATCCTACGAGCTGTTAACAGCTGCAGTGTGGAGATGTTTTTTTTTAGCTTACGCTACTAGCGTTCTTCTAGACTAGGCTACAGTACAGCGTTGCAGTGAGCTACACTGGTTTGAAACCACAGGTAATATTAATTTCACCAACCAATCGTTTAGTTGTAATCTAATGTCATAATAAATCCTACAACGGAAATGTATTTGTGAGGAATGTTTATTTTAACGATTGAAAACAGATGCATCATATACCGCAGTAAGATGCGTTGCCCGGGCAACAGAGGCTAATGTCATGATGCTAATGCTTCAGTGAAATTGTAGACTACCGTTTCCGAAAGTAGATGTACTTCCTTAATAATATTACCTTATATTGTACATTACACATCACAATTGTGTGTCATATCACAAAGTAAAATGAGCAAATAGTTATCACCCAGGCCTCTTTGTTTGTGGCGTTTCTGCAGCTGCCTTGCTGTAAAGAAGTTAGCCTAAGCCTAGCCATCTCCCAGAAGTTAACGAGCTGCTAAACTAATGTTCTGCTAGAGATAGTCACGCGAGTTTTCGTGACGTTAGTGACGTTAGTGGCGTCAGTGACTGGGACGTTAGTGACGTTAGTGGCGTCAGTGACTGTGGCTAGCAAGTTAGCTTCACTTTTCGTCACAAAAACGTAATTTCTACTAAACCGTGCAACGGAACGTAAATCGCGATACAAGCAACTCAATCGCTACCAAGATGAAACTTTTGACACCTAGGTTGCCTATGTAGTCCAAATATTGACAAAGTTTTAGGGGTGGGAAAATAAATACAAACTAGAAAAGGCTGTTCCGGCGAAACAGCAGTGAGAATGCTGAAAACCTGAATGGGGATAGCTGACAATGCTAAAAAAGCTGAAAAATGTGAAAATGTCTAGAGAGTTATAAGCTGAAGCTTCAATGCGCCCAAAAGGTATTTTAAATAGGGGCTGGAGCTGGACGAAGGCATGAAACTACAGAAAAGAGAAGAAAAATGCAAAACAAAAAGTGAAAAAAATCAGACAGGAGAGAAACAATGCATAAAAATGTGAAAATGTAGGCGAATTATTTGCTGGAGTTTTAAAAGGCCTGAAATGTATGTTAGAAAGGACCTGCAGCAAGATGAGGGCAGAAAAATTACAGAAAAGAGAAGAAAAATGCAAAAGTACTGGCAGTTGGAAGGTACTGCTGTGAAAGGTATTTTTGAAAGGACCTGGAGCAAGATGAAGGCAGAAAAGAAAAGAAAAGAAGAAAAATGCAAAACAAAAGGGAACAATTCAGAAAGATTAGCTGCAGGAAAATGTGAAAATTTAGCAGAAAAACAGTTGCTGAAGTCTGGTTTGAACGAATTTGAAGGTAAAAGGACAACACTGGAATGACTTGAACTTGCTGGAAAAACGTAGCAACCGTTGGTCATTGGCACCAGACTGGCAACATTTTTAAATAGAATCTAGGTTTCAGGTTCAAGACGAGAAGAAACTTATAATGCGTGCCTGCACACCCAGTCCTGTTCAGACACTTAATTTAAGATGACATCAAAATAATAATCCATAGTGCAGGGTTGCCGATGTTGTCGTTGTCCCTGGTGAGTTTTTTGTACGTAAATAATAATATCATGCTACATCTAACCAGCGGATCATTTCAAGTGTGTCAAAGTGGTATTAACACCGTAGGCTTGAATAATAACCGAAGGCGTGAAGCTATGGAAAGGATGCAATGAAGATTTCCTACATAAACTAGATCTACTATACTTCAAATTGAAAACGGAGAAGATATTTAGAGTAAAGACAAGTTACTTTACATCTGTGATCAATATCGTCAATTAAAAGTAAAAACTTTCCAGTTACGATGCGTTTGTTCGTAGGATTAACGCCAGCTGCAGCAAACACTTACCCCAGCCCTGGTTTGTCTGTTCGTGACGGTCAGCTATGACTGTCTTGAGCCTCGATTTTTGCAGATTTCTGTGAAACTTGCTAAAATAAAAACGATCAAGCTAGATTATGTACACTTTAAGCTCAATGTACATACCTTGTTAGGCCAATTTGGTCGATACTGTAGTTGAAGAAAGTCGAATGGAGAGCCATATCGCGCTAGCTCGATTATAAGAGAAGAACAAACATTTACCTAGCATCCACACCTCAAACAAGTTAACCTAGACGCAAAACTACACGTCCAATCCAAAAAATAAGGATATATTCTGAGACCCAAGACTCTGCCGAAACCATTGATATCCTATATGTGCGGTCAGAAATACAACTCTTTTGGTAGTTTCCATAACGTCACCCAATTCTGCTTTCATGGTGCGTGTCTGTTTGGTTGCCACGGTGATGGCGCAGCTGTGATCGCTAACAAGCTGGGCAGAGAATCACAATTTTGCTGGAATCCACACCTCAAACAAGTTAACCTTGAGGCAAAACTATACGTCCAATCCAAAAAATGAGTATATACGACTCTACCGGCAGTCTAAAAACACGTCTACTTTCGAAATTCTCTGACGAATTTTACCCACCTCTCCATTGAAGTTAGTGAGAGAATTTGAAAGGCTGCTCTCGCTTCAAGGCTCAAAGCTCAAAATCTGTCAATTTGAGCTCTTTAGTAGTTACATTGGCTGAAAGAGGACACGTTTTCCTACATTTTAAGGTATAACTTGTTTCTGTAAGTTAAACTACATGAACGTCAGAGGAATTTGTTTGTCAATTTAGTTGAATATCAGAAAAAGAGCAGCCAGCAGAGTGTGCCACTCTGCTGGCTGCTCAACCATAAAAATCAAGAAGGAGCTAAATGTTTAATTTGCACAAAAACCTTAATTCTTTAAAAAGTATAAAAGTGAGAAATACCAGAAGTCATAGCCATCATCTCTTGAAGGAGCTGGACGTTTTGATACAAAAATTTTAGGAATCGGTGAAAGTATGCAGGACTAGTTAAAGGCCAAACAACGGTGGAAGAACTGAGAAGTTGAAAAGCAAAAGTGAGAATGCTGAACAGCATTCTCACAATAATATATATGTGAGATAACAATGGCTGTGCCCTTGCCGAAGGCAAAGCACACCCAATAATTTATAAATTAAGCAAGTCCAAGTCTTTCAACTTTCTGCAGAAGCTCCCAATGAATTTCACTGACTATCTCTCTTTCCCTTTTTCCTCCCCCCTCCCTCTCTTTACATCCCTCTCTACCTCCTTCTCTCTATTGTCCTCTTCTTTCTCTCTTCCTCCCTTCTATTTGTCTTTCTCTTCCTTTCTCAGCTGCTTGGCAGCAGCTGACCACCCAGCCAGACGGCAGGGGATCAGAAGAGACAGACATCAGTGAGGGGGAGGTGAAGGGTCGCTCACAGTGGTAGCATGGACAAACTGAACAGGGAGGTGAAGGGTCGCTCACAGTGGTAGCATGGACAAACTGAACAGGGAGGTGAAGGGTCGCTCACAGTGGTAGCATGGACAAACTACACAGGGAGGTGAAGGGTCACTCACAGTGGTAGCATGGACAAACTAAACATGGAGGTGAAGGGTCACTCACAGTGGCAGGAGGAGTGAGTGGTGAAACATAACGTGTGTGACCTGAGCGTGCAGAGTTCAGTCCTGTCTGACTGAACTGGCGCTAAGCTTCATTACTGTCTTCCTCCCCCTGCCTACCCTGCACAGCCCACCCTGCACAGCCCGCCCTGCACAGCCCGCCCTGCACAGCCCGCCCTGCACAGCCCGCCCTGCACAGCCCGCCCTGCACAGCCTACCTGTCCTGTCTGTTTTCCCTCACCTTCATTCCCCTCTGCACTTACCCCAACGTTAAAGCCTTCTGGACCATCCCTCAGTTCACTCGTCTGTGTTGTGCACTTGAGTCCACCACCACCACCCTGTAACAGAGAAGGATAAGAAAGAGAAACGGTTAGAAAAAGGTGGTCCCGTCTCTCCTTCTCTCCTCCTTATATCTTCTCCTCTCCTCACTTCCCCTTATCTCTCCTTCTGCTCTCTCCTTCCTTCCTCCTCCCCTCCTTATATCTCCTTTTCTCCCCTCCTCACTTCCCCTCATCTCTCCTTCTGCTCTCGCCGCCCTTCCTCCCCTCTTTCCTTTCTCCCCTACTGTTAGATCATGCATGTACCCTTACAGAAGTTCTAGTAAAGACACTCCAAACAGTGAGGGGTTTGCATTGTGAATTATACGTAATGTATATACACCACCATAATGTACAGCTTAAAATAAAACTATATTTTTACATGTTTGTTTAATAATTACTGTATATTTACCCATAATTCTAAAAGGTCATGGGACCTACAAATATTGGCAACACCCATTATTACTGCTGGCAGTGTCAAGTTCAAAACAACTTAATTTCCTCATACATGAACTTGGTTTCTCCAGAACAGAGGCTGACAGACAGACAGACAGACATGAGCAGGAATTCTGTGTAGCCTACAGCTGAGGGGTGGAGGCCTGTAGAAGAAGAGATTCATATCAGTTTTATATATCAGTAATACATTCCATCAGTTACATAAAGTAAAGAGAATAACATTGTAAACATTTAATAATTTATAAATAAAGCAAGTCCAAGTTTTTCTACTTTCTGCAGAAGCTCCCAATGAATATCACCAACTATCTTTATCTCTCGTTCCCCTTTTCCTTTCCCCTCTCTCTACGTCTCTCTCTACCTCCCTCTCTCTCTTGTCCTTTTCTTTCTTTTCCTCTCTTTCTCCCTCCCCCCTCCACACATTCCCTGTGGTGTGGGGGGTTTGAGCTGTCAGGATCTGCCTGGTCGTGGGTCTGCCAACGCTGGACCTGGTCGCCAGTGGACGTCGATCTGTGACGGTCTGCCAAAGCTGGATCTAGTCACCAAGTGGACATAGGTCTCCTTGACGGACAACAGCGAGTTCCTGGTCCCTTCCCTCATCCACTTGCCAGTGATGCTGCACTGCCTGTGATGCTGCACCGATCACACACTGTCCCCAGCCCTGTGGCTACTTCTGCTTAAACTGACATTTACCAACTCTGAACCAAGTTGAACATTGGATTTTGGTGTTTCAACACCCATTGACACTTCCCTGCTGTATGACTATGTTTAGCCTGTGTTCTGCACCTCTCTTTCACCAACCGTCTCTGGAGGAGGGGATCCCTCACTGAATTGTTCCTTTCAAGGTTTCTTAAATTTGTACTCCTCTAGTGAGTTTTTCTGGGAGTTTTTCCTTGTCTTCCTTGAGGGTTTGGGTTGGTTGAGGGGCAGTTCTATGGGCGTATGTGAAGCCCTTTGTGACATTGCTTGTAAAACGTTGGGGGTTCAGATGACCGAGCGGTTAGGGAATTGGGTTAATCAGAAGGTTGCTGGTTTGATTCCTGGCCGTGAAAAATGACGCTGTGTCCTTGGGCAAGGCACTTCACCCTACTTACCTTGGGGAATGTCCCTGTACTAACTGTAAGTCGCTCTGGATAAGAGCATCTGCTAAATGACTAAATGTAAATGTAAAAAGGTATATGCAAAAACATTTTGATTTGATTTACACATATGCAAGTCGACACATACACACACAAACACACACACCACACAGTAATGTGCTACATTCTCCTTCACTTACACTTACATACAGTATATTTACATATACAGTAGCTACACTGATACAAACACATTCACACATATACACAGTGTACATTCTCTATCTTTTGCTCCATCTCTCCCTACCGTCAAGATTCACCCCCTGTCTCCTTTACCTCCTCTCTCCTCCTCTACTCCTCCCCCTCTCTCCTCCTCCACTCCTCCCCCTCTCTCCTCCTCACCCCGTCTCCTTTACCCCCTCTCTCCTCCTATACTCCTCACCCTCTCTCCTCCTCACCCCGTCTCCCTTACCTCCTCTCTCCTCCTCTACTCCTCCCCCTCTCTCCCTCAAACCTCTTCCTTTCTCCCATCCTGTTTGGGCATGCATGCACCCTTACAGAAGAACGTTCCAGTAATGAGACTCCAAACAGGATCAACTGGTCCAAACAGAAGTGAGAGTGGGTGTGACACTTTCAGATATGTAAGGTATGTTCCATAAATAATCACAACAGCAGTAAGAGCAGTCTTTACTGTTGGGATCAGATTAGTACAAGGCAGCACTCCAGGTGATCAGACTGTCAGCATTACTGTCAGACACACACAGAACCAGATGGAACACAGAGAGGAGGCTGATGGTGAAACCAGACTTTTATAAAGGTCAGTAGAGGTGTTTATTCATATGTTGGAGAGTGAAGATTTACTGTCAGTCCAGGACAGGTTATGATTAAGTCAATTAGCATCCCTACCCTGGTCTGATGTCTTATCCTAATACTGGACATGTGTTTGTTTATCAGCATAGATCCTAGGCTACAATATAACATGATTTCATGTCTGTTAAACATGTCTATTGTGTCTGTAAATGTTATCATAGGCTATTGTGTGTTGGCAACAATGTCAGTCAGTGGTTAAGGACCTCCTACCTGTGCTGATCAACAGGAAGAGGATGTGCTGTGTTATCAGTTATCAGTGTCCAAGGAGGAAACAGACTAGGATGCATGACAACAACACTGTATGTGTCATTAAGGGTTTAAAGAATATTATATTTGTATAACATATTTAGACTACTTTGGTCCTCTATAGACTAGGGAGCTAGTGCTAACAGCTTTTGATTGTGGGTCAAAGAGATGGTTAGCCTATGTCAACCTATGATGACATAAACCTTCATTCAATACACCATCTAGTGTAAACCTGTTCCATGTGTTCCTCTGTACATTGGTGAATGTTTCATTTGTACTGTGCAAGAGTATCCTGAGCATGAGAAATACCATGATCAGAGACAGGGCAGAGAGAGGAGGGTTCTGGCAGGGCAGTGATGTAGGCTGCAGGTGAGGGAGGACAAACATCCAGAGTTACAGTACAGAACACAGTACAGTGATAATCATGTGACAGGGTGACAAGTCATGTTTCTGGAATGATTAGGGGGGATTGTACATCAGACTGGCAGAGGTTTTTAAATAATGTGTTTAGATCAGGTCGTATTTACCCATCATTCTTATAAGTCATGAGACCCACAACTCCACCCAACACCCATCATTCCTACTGGGAGCGTCAAGTGAAACTGCATTTCCTCATCCATGACATGGTTTCTACAGAGCCCTGTAGCAGCACAGGACTGGAATGTAGAAATGGGTCAAACCAGATAGATGAGAATCATTTTGAGTACATCCAGACAGAAGATCGAACTAGCTAGCACTGTCAGCATAGGGTTTAGTTTAGAAACAGGTTTTGTTGCAGAGGTCCTTACAGATAAGGTTTAGTTTATAGCACTGGCAGTGTAGGGTTAAGTTTAGCTTTGTGTGTTTTTGTTGCTCCATTTTACTTTTCTTTGTACACTGCTGAATGATTCATTTGGTATGAAGTGGCATGATTATATTTATAAATGACAGGTCATGTTTCTGGACATAATAGGTGTCGTAGTCCATATGACTGTCTACATCAACATATACCTTTACTAATATACCCAAAGCAAAGTTACTATTTCAAATACCAAACTAACCCGGTACCCAGTACTTTGTCATCACGGGATCCATACCTGCTGGTGCAACTACAGGTGGGGTAGGGTTAAGTGCCTTGCCCAAGGACACAACGTCATTTTGTACAGCTGGGAATCGAACCAGCAACCTTCTGCCTACTAGCCTAATTCCCTAACCGCTCAGCCACCTGACTCCCTACATTACGTAATTTACACAGAACATGGAGGTTGGCAACACAGAAGATGTAATTTAGTTATCACTGTTACTAAGTTTAATGTCAGCCAACACACAAAACTACAAACAATAAAATGTTGTGAGGTGTGAAACAAAATGAGTCTGAAATAAAACAACAATACTTGTGTGATGGCAGAGGTTTTTAACATACTAATTTAGAAAGTGAGTCAGGTGGCTGAGCGGTTAGGGAAACGAGCTAGTAATCAAAAGGTTGTTGGTTCAATTTCCGGCTGTACCAAATGACATTGTGTCCTTGGGCAAGGCAATTCACCCTACTTGCCACTAAATGCAAATGTAGAAACATCTTCTGTCACTTAAAGTCGAGTTTTTAAGAAATGTTTGAACTTTATCTTACTAAGCAACACACAATCCACTCTCTCCAGGGATCCACAATGGCCACAAGTAATAAAAAGCAGCTGTTGAAAACTCTGGAGCAGCTCGGGGAAAAGGAGCTGAAGAAGTTTAAATGGTTCCTGCAGAATGAAGTTCCAGATGGGTTTGATCCCATCCCAAAGAACAAGTTGGAGAACGCTGATGAACTGGACACAGTGGATAAGATGGTGGAGACATATGGACTCAAAGGAGCTCTAAAGATCACTGTGGAGATCCTGAGGGAGATGAACCAACATGATCTTTCTGAGTTGCTGAGTAAGTGTTTTGTAAATTGCATGTTTTGCAAAATATGAATAAAAACAACAATGCAGTGATAATGCTGCAAACCAAGGCCATAATCATAATATATATTGGGGGGGACACATTCCCCTTAATATTCAAATCTGGTCAAAATGTCCCCCCCAATATATTGATATAAAAATATAAATACAAATGTGCTACACTACGACAGGCAACCAAGCACGCTGACCAAAATTATAATTAAAAATGTATTTTGCCCCCCCCCCCCCATGTTGACTCCATGGCTACGCCCTTGCTGCAAACTCATAAGGTGTTGTGGAATAATATCCAGACATGTTGTATTCACTGCCAGAGATGCAGTGTAGAGGAGATGTTGCCCTCCTTTCTGTGTCTGCAGTGTTAGTCTGCATGTGTAACTATCTCTTAGGACTGCAGACACCGTAAGGACGACTGACACCCTTCCCTTAACTAAACAAGGTGACATAATGTTAGTGGTAGTCCAGCACGCTAACACCAACCCCAGTCCACACAGGACAGGAAACCCAGCACAGACACAGGACATGATCCTTCCATGTCACCCACAGCTCCACAGAGTGGAACACCTGAGAGGATGAGACAGTGCAGGCCTGACTCTTCCTGTCTTCTCTCTCCTCACAGGTGTCAGTGGTGCTGAGGAGGCTGGTGGGAACACTTCAACTTCCTGTCTTCCTCAGGAAGTCCAGGGTTCCTCCAACACCACTGAGACTGGAGGCCATGCTGCTGCTCCTGGTGGAAACCCCTCAGAGCAAATAGACTGTCATGGTACATAAGAAATGATCATGATAAAATACTGTTATGCTAAATAAGAAATTATAATGATAAGAAATTATCATGATGACAGACTGTCATGGTACATAAGAAATGATGATAAAATAGTAATTATACTGTAATAGTAAATATGTTGTCGATAATTTAGAAGGTAGAGAACTGAATGATGGATAGAATAAAGTGCATTACATTAGCAATAATTACAATCATCATCAATCATAAAGACACCATACAATGAATGAACTTTTCCCCAATTAATTTAAATCTTGTAATATAGAGGCTATAATATTAAGCTGCTCATTCATTTTCAAATTGTGATATGTTAATTGTATTTCAATGATATGAATGAATTACAAATGTTTAAATGTTTGAGTTTACATGTGGATGTTTTTTCTTTAGATAAATATGCAGAAAACATCAAAGACAACAAACTCAAACATCAAAGACTTCTCAAATCTAAGTATGAAGAAATAGTTGATGGGATGAAACAGCATGGTGAGAAGATCTCCCTGGACAGTATCTACACAGAGCTCTACATCACAGAGGCTGGAGGTGGAGAGGTCAATGACCAACATGAAGTACGACAGATTGAGGGAGAATACAGGAAGATTAGAGGGTCAGAGAAACCAATTACATGCAACAACATATTTAAACACCCATCTAAACCAAACAAACGTATCAGAAGAGTTCTGACAAAGGGAATCGCTGGCATTGGCAAAACAATATGTTCACAGAAGTTTGCTCTGGACTGGGCAAACGACAATCAAAACCAAGACATTGATTTCATTTTCCCACTGCCTTTTCGACAGCTGAATTTGTTGAAGAAAGAGAAGCACACCTTGATGGGTGTAATAAAAAAATGCTTCAAAGAAATGGAGAAAGAATTTCTTACTGCCATTTTCACCAAGAAACAAGAAAACAAGACAGAATTGAAAGTTCTGTTTATCTTGGATGGTCTTGATGAGTTCCAGATGCCCCTCAACTTCGAGAAGTACGAGAGCTGTGATAATGTCACAGAGCCAAAGACCATAGATGTGCTGCTGACAAACCTGATCATGAAAGATCTGCTTCCTTCTGCTCTCCTCTGGATCACCACTCGACCTGCAGCAGCTGATCAGATCCCTTCTGAGTGTGTTGACCTGGTGACAGAGGTACGAGGGTTCAATGACCCACAGAAGGATGAGTACATCATGAAGAGATGCAGTGATGAGATCCTGGCCAGGAGAATCATCTCACACATCAAGACATCAAGGATCCTCTACATCATGTGCCACATACCAGTCTTCTCTTGGATTACTGTTACAGTCCTTGAACACATGCTGAGAACAGAGGAGAAAGAGAAGATGCCCAAGACCCTGACTGAGATGTACACAACCTTCCTGGTGTTACAGACCAAACAGAAGAAGGTGAAGTATGCTGGGAAAACTGAGACAGATCCACACTGGGATGAAGAGAGCATTCAGAGTATTCAGTTACTGGGAAAACTGGCCTTCCACCAGCTGGAGAAAGGCAACCTGATTTTCTATGAGAAAGACCTGACAGAGTGTGGTATTGATGTCTGTGATGCCTCAGTGCACTCAGGAGTGTTCACACAGATCTTCAGACAGGATGGTAAAGCCTTCCAGGAGAAGGTGTTCTGCTTTGTCCATCTGAGCTTTCAGGAGTTTCTGGCTGCCGTGTTTGTGTTTCTCTCATTTATCAACAACAATAAGAATCTGATGTCTGAGACTCCATCAGTTTCCTGGTCCAACAAACTGTTGGCTCTTTTCAGAGAGAAACCAGAAGTCCGATTCTACAAGAGTGCTGTGGACAAGGCCTTGCAGAGTAAGAATGGACACCTGGACCTTTTCCTCCGCTTCCTCCTGGGCCTCTCAATAGAGTCCAATCAGACTGACTTACGTGGCCTACTAACTCAGAAAAGTAACAAGACAGAGAGACATGAGGAAACAGTAGAGTACATCAAGGATAAGATTAGAGAGGATCCCTCTGCAGAGAGATGCATGAATCTGTTCCACTGTCTGAATGAACTGAATGACCATTCTCTGGTGGAGGAGATCCAAAACTACCTGAGCTCAGGAAGTCTCTCCAGTGAGAGGCTCTCATCTACACAGTGGTCAGCTCTGGTCTTTGTGTTGCTGACTTCAGAAGAGAAGATGGACGTGTTTGACCTGAAGAAATACTTCAGATCAGAGGAAGGTCTTCTGAGGCTGCTGCCAGTGGTCAAAGACTCCAAAACTGCTCTGTATGTATACGGGTTAGATATTATATTTCATGATTTTATGATAAACATGACTCTGATGATGTCTTACATTCTCCTTATGTCATGTAGGCTGAATGACTGTAACCTCTCAGAACGGTGCTGTGAAGCGCTGGCCTCAGCTCTCCCCTCCTCAGATCTGACAGAGCTGGACTTGAGTAACAACAACCTGGGGGATTCAGGCATGAAGCTGCTCTCTGCTGGACTGGGGAATCCACTCTGCAAGCTGGAGACACTGAGGTCTGTATTCATGTTCAACATGACACAAGTATAGTTACAATCTCACACCACGCACTGAATCACACACTGGTCGTAAGTTTGTGGTCTATCAAAGATACAAGGGGGCCGGCCAATGAGTAGTCTGACAGTCAAGGGTTGTAATCCACAAGGCAGAGTCATTCAGGTACAGGGCAGCAGGCAGGTTCAGAGTCAGGCCAGGCAGGAGGTCAGGACCAGGGGACAGTGTTGTAGTCAAGACCACCTAAACCCAGACCAAGGTGTATCAAGACCGAGACAAGACCAAGACTTTGAGGGGTTGAGACTGGGTCAAGACTAAGACCAAGACTGGGCGATACCGAGTCAAGACCAAGACCAAGGCAGGGTGATACCGGGTCAAGACCAGAACACTCAACACACAAGCAGTAGGGTTTGACTAGGTACAAAGTTAGATTTGATCTGTAACTAATTAGCACTCTTAAAGTAGTGTGGTGTACGTGGCCAGGCAATGCTGCTTTTTAAATATTATTTAAATATTTTTTATTTTCTTAAAGGCGCATTAGTACTCGGTCTCTGCTTTCACATCTCTCTCAGTCAAGTGAAGGAGCGCGGTACCACAGTGTTTAACCTATCTTTAAGTCAGGAGAGAAATGCAGCTGACATGAGTTAACGTTGAGGTAACATAACTTTATATTCATCATTTGCTACATAGCTTTAAGTGGCCTGGCTTGTTATCACAAACAAAATCTGGCAAGCAACTGAAACTAACGCTCTGAAACAAACAGCATGTTACATAGCTAATACTTGCTAAATCTCTTTGTGTAATGGGGGAAGAGAAGAGTTCTGTAGAGTTTTGGTACAGGGGTAACTTCTTTCTAAATGCCTGTAAAGGTTTTATGTAGGCCCAGTCCCTCAGTGGGCGTCTCATAATTACACATGGTGTGTTTTCTTTTGGACGTTACTGTAAAGTCTTTGTGGTTCAGGTAACCACATGTAATTATAGCTGATTTGGCCAACATCTTCAGACAGCTACTTTCGCGGCTTATCTTCTTCATTCCCTTTTGAGGTGCAAATTGGGGTGATGGGTAAATGAAAATGAGAAAGGAGTTAAATTATTGGTTGCATTTGAAGCGTGATGTTTTACATCCAATAACAGTTATAATATTACAAATAAATGTAACAATGCACAGGCAATTTAGTGATATTACCCCAGATGTGACACCAGTCACGAGTACTACAACACTGCCAGTGGAACTAAGAAGAGGTTGAAAAGACAAAAGGAGGTAGAGAAAAACATGCTGGTACTGTAGGCTTGACAAACAAGAAGAACTGACCCCAAACAGAAAACACAGGGATAAATGAGGGTAGGAAGGAAGATGGGAGTCACCTGGAGGGGGTGGAGACAAACATGAGATGGGTGAAATAGATCAGGGTGGGACCCTTTACTTCACTCTTCTTCTGCATACAGCATTTTACTAAATGTATCAGTATTGTAGTACCCCGTCTGGTGGTTATGCCAAGTCATTGCACAACACAACATTTTCCCTTTTTCTGACGCAATTACTTAGTAGTATGTAACATTTGTAGTACAACACAGTACAAATGTTGTAACTCTTATGTAACACGAAATAGGTTAGCAAACTTACAATTTGTATTACCAACAGTAATATAAGAACATTTAAGAATCATCTTATCTATTGCAACAAATGAAATCATTTGTGATATTGCCTCAGACTTGTAACCTCATATTACAACACTTTCATAACAAGATTGTAGTACTTATAACATGTGTACCACTAAGAACAGTAATGGGTTAAGTTTAGCTTTCTCTTTATTTTACAAAACCTGTCAACCATCTTGGTGCGTTTCTAGCTCTCTGGCTCTCTGGATTTTCAGGCAGTGCAAGAGTATCAAATACAGTGTCATGTTTTTGGTCAGAACCACTTAAGGCTTGTTTTGGAAAGTGTGCAAGTTTTGAAGCATTCCACTTGCGTCCATCACTCAGAAGGTAAGTATGTTGTCCGACTTTTCTCATTACAGTCAGAGGTTCTGTGAATTTGGATGATCCTTTGGGAACATGTTCAGGTCTGCGAACACGAACAGTGTCACTCACTTTGAATGTAGGTGGTTTTGCTCGCATTCTCTTGTCTGTGTATTCCTTCATTCGGTTCCTTTTTCACTTTACAGTCTCTTTGATTTGTGCATGCATTCTGTTTTTGTTTGCTACAGGAAGAATGTTCAGTTTGGTGCGCATTTTCCTATTTCGGAGTAGCTCAAATGGGGTTGCACCAGTAGTGGCATGCGGAGTGGCTCTGTAGTTGTGCAAAAACTCGGTAACAGCCTCTTTCCATGGTCTGCGACTTCTTTTAGTTGTCTGTATGCACCCTTTCAGTACTCTGTTAAATCTCTCAACAGCACCATTTGCTTTTGGGTAGTACACACTAGATCTCAGGTGCTGTATCTCTCTCTCACTTAGTAAGTTTGCAAAGGCATGGGAAGTAAACTGACATCCATTATCTGAGACAAGGAACTTTGGATTACCCTCCCTACTGAACACAGTGGCTAAAAAGCGAATGACAGCATCTGAATTGACAGTGGAGGAAAATGCAACCGCCATTTACTGTAGTAGTCTGTGAGTACAATGGCAAAACGACAGTCCCAAGTAGGGTTTTCAAAAGGTCCTGTGATGTCAATAGTGTAGCGGGGTCTCGTCGTGTTAAAATAGAAATACTTAATTTATCATAAAGTTCGGGGCACCACCCGTCATTCCTAAAGATGAGACTGATTATTACATATTAAATATAGGATTCCCTAATGTCCTAAACCAAAATTAGGGTGGTGCCCCGAACTTAATGATAAATTAAGTATTTCTATTTTAACACGACGAGACCCCGCTACAATAGCAACTTTTTCCCATGGCCTACTTGGCAGATCAACTGGTATAAGCGGTGCAGGAGCAGTAACAGCAACGTTATCACTGAACTGACAGTTAACACAGGAGGCAATGACTGAGTGTACTATTTTGTCTAGTTGTGGCCACCAGTAAAGCTCACAGAGCCACTACACCTTGAGGTCCCTCGTGCCAAATCAACTACTCTGGCTCGCAGTGAAATGGGAACAACCAAGCGATCAGTCCCTCTCATTATGAGTGAATCGTGTACGGACAGCTCGTCTCGTACCTGAAAATATGGTGTAATGTTCTCTGGTAGGCCTTTCTTGGATTTGGGCCAACCTTTCTTAATCTGCTGACGTAACAGTATCAACTCTGGACAGCTTTCACAGGCAGAAGTGAACTCTGAAAGTGAAATGGCACACAGTGACCCTTTGAACACAGCAGCAATCATATCCGGTTAATCTGTGGTCTCGTTTGCAACAGTCAGAGGCAGCCTAGAGAGGCAATCTGCAGTCGCGTTCAGATGACCCGGGCGGTAAGTGACGCCTAACAAAGTAGTCGGGTTGACCACCTGGCGATTCTGAGTCCAGCACGTCCAGAACCTTTGGAGGTGAGCAGGGTTGTAAGTGCCTGATGATCTGTGCGCAAGACAACACGGCGTCCCCAGAGGTAGGTCCTCCACCTTTCTACAGCCCACACACAGGCAAGTGCTTCACGTTCAACTGTAGAGTATTTACGTTCTGGACGCAAACGCTATAACTCTCTCACTCTTATCCGAATGCATTTGTGTCATTACCGCACCCAGTCCATAATCAGAAGCATCAGTACTAACATAGGTCGGCAACTCAGGATCATACGGAGCTTATGCAGGGCTATTAACTATTTGTCCTTTGAGTGTAGTAAAGCTAGTCTCTGCTTGAACTGACCACCTGAAGTTTAAATCAGTGGAGTCTCTGAGCACTGCACGTAGTGGCTCAGCAACTGTGGCAAACTCTGGAATGAACTTACTGTACCAGGATGCGAGACCAAGGAAAGATCTCAGGGAAGACGTATCATGTGGGGCAGGAACATCGATCACTGCAGTCTGTCCTGGTCAGGGCGAAGGCCATCTTTTGAAATAGTGTGTCCCAGGTAGTTCAGGGATGACTGGTTGAACTTGCATTTGTGCATGTTTAGTTTGAGTCCAGCATTGGTCAAGGCACGTAGCACTCTGCGCAAGTTGTCATCATGGTCCTTTTGTGTGGCACCATAGCAGATGATGTCATCCAGGTACGCTTGTACACCTGGCAAACCTGCAAGAACGATCAACATAATTTTCCAAAAAGCTGATGGAGCCGAAGCTAAGCCGAAAGGCACCCTGCAAAAACAAAAAAGTCCTTCATGAGTGATAAATGCAGTTATATCACGACTTTCAGGATGCAGTGGCAGTTGGTGGTAGGCAGAAGCTAGGTCAATAGTGGAGAAAACAGTAGCCCCTCTCAGGTTTGAGAACAGTTCATCCATGTGTGGTAAGGGATGACAGTCTGTAACAATGGCCTTGTTTGGCTCTCTCAGATCCTCACACATGCGTGGTCTCCCGCCATCTCTCCTCTGTGGAACAACTATGGGAGATACCCAAGGAGAAGCATTAATGCGCTCTATTATCCTTTTGTCTTGAAGATCTTTGATCTCGTCTGAAACAGCCTTTCTCACGGAAAACGGGAGTCTCCTCAATTTTTGATGAACAGGAGAAGCATTGGGTAGCATTTGTACTTTGTGGACAAAGCTTTTAGCACAGCCTATTTCCTGAACTAAAACCTCTGGAGCATTATCTGGTTCAATACTTGGCACAGTAGGCTCGCCCTGTAAAGTAGTAGTAGGTGTTTGAGACTGGTAATAAGGGACAGTAGTTACAACTCTCCTCCCTTTAAGTTTCATTTGCAATGCCTCAAATAGATCTAAGCCAAGGAGAGACCTGACTCAACAACAACCAAAGTGCCTACAGTGGAATGACCATCGTGTACAATAGTAGCTGTTAAGCACCCTCTAACAGTGATTTTCTCTTTAGCATAAGTAACGAGAGCAAATGTAGGTTCAGTTAAGACACATTTCGGAAAGAGAGTGTAACAAGTGCTCTGTGGAAGACTAGAAACAGATGACCCTGTATCTACAATCAGCTCAATGTCCTTGCATTGTCCATGAACACTCACTTCGACAATACAGGTGATTTTATCTTGCACAGTATTGGTCATGTAAAGAACCGTGGGCTCATTAATCACAACTTTGCGTACCTCCTTCTGGATTGAACGGCACACGCGTGAAAAATGTCCCACCTTACTGCACTTGTTGCATGTAACCTTAACAGCAGGACAAGCAGGGTTGTTGACAAGATGAGCAGTAGATCCACAACGAAAGCAGGAACGGTGGTTACCAGACGGTAGGAGCTTGGCAGGAGCAGGAGTCGCGGGCTTCTTGTCCGAGCGTCGACTTGACTTTGGCTGCTTCTGTATAGCTCTCACCGGAGCAGCAGCTGCCGTAGCATTAGCATCGGAGAGGATATTAGCATCTCTTAATCCACTCTCGATTTGCAGTGCTAATGTAGTAGCTTTAGAAAACGTTAGGTCCGGCTCAAGTAATAGTCTGTCTCTAATGCGAGTATTTGCAACACGCTCGATTAGCTGGTCACGTAGCATTTGGTCCTCCATGTTGCCAAAATCACATGCTGCAGATAACTCACGCAGTGAAGCTAGGAACTGATTCGCCGTCTCATCCGGTCTCTGGGCTCTTTGTCGAAACCTGTGTCGCTCAGCAATGACATTAACCTTGGGCACAAAATGTCCTGTAAGTGCAGCAATAGCAGTAGTATACGTGGTTCCACTATCGGGTATTGTATAGAAAAGTCTCTGACCCTCAGCCCCCAGTGCATTAAGTAAAACCGCGCGATTTCTTTCTTCAGGCCAGTTATCTCCAGTAGCGGCTATCACCAACTTGTAGTTTTCGAACATTTTCAACCACGTTGGAAACGGTATTGCTGGTTCCCCTGGGCAGGGCATGAATGGAGCAGGTAAAGGCACAGAAATAGACATCCTCGTTGTCAAAGATGTGGTATTGTAGAATTGAAAAAGTAGACTCAGCAATCAAGACAACTGTGCAGCTTCAGTTCTCTCTTTACTTCACTCTTCTGCATACAGCATTTTACTAAACGTATCAGTATTGTAGTACCTAGTCTGGTGGTTATGCCAAGTCATTGCACAACACAACATGTTTGTAATCCATATCATGATAATCTTCTACAGGCTGTCAGGCTGTCACATCACAGAGGAAGGCTGTGCTTCTCTGAGCGCAGCTCTGAAGTCAGCCTCCTTCCTGAGACAACTGGAGCTAAGTAACAATGATCTGAAGGATGCCGGCATGAAGCTGCTCTCTGCTGGACTGGGGAATCCACTCTGCAAACTGGAGACACTGAGGTCTGTATTTATGTTCTACATGAGACATTAGTCAAGTTATAATGTCACACCACATACTGAGTCACACACCACACACTGGTTGTAAGTTTGTGGAAAAGACTATCCAGGGCAGGCTAGGTTTGTCGTTGACAAGGCAGAGCCATTCAGGTACAGGGCAGCAGGCAAACTGAGGGACTTAGAGTCAGGGCAGGTAGGATGTAAGGACCAGGGGAACTAACAGGCAGAAAAGACAAAAGGAGGTAGAGGAAAAACATGCTGGGACTGTAGTCTTGACAAACAAAAATAACTGACCCTAAACAGAAAACACAGGGATAAATGAGGATAGGAGGAGAGATGGGAGACACCTGGAGGGGGTGGAGACAAACATGAGATGGGTGAAACAGATCAGGGTGGGACAGACATATATTTAAGACATACTTCTTCATTATATTATGGTATGATGGCTTGGGCAGTATGTTTTGTATCTGTCCCTGTGGTCAACACCACTGTCCCTGCATCAAGGGCTGTGTATCAGAAATAGCCAATGAAAAGTGTGCTGCCTTGGATACTGACAGACCTTCTATTGGATGCAGTATGTAATACATTCTTAGTATATTGTACTACCATTTAACTGGATGTACAATTTCTGACATACTATAGGATGGTAGGATTCAGATTGAGATAGATGAAACTCAAACAACCAAGACAGAGAGTCATCTGACTAATCCAACCGTCTTGGTGTTTAAGAGGAAAATAATCAGACTGATATTCTTTATTTCTACCTCTAGAAGATAGTAGTGTTTGTAATCCATATCATGATTACCTTCTACAGACTGTCAGGCTGTCACATCACAGAGGAAGGCTGTGCTTCTCTGAGCTCAGTGCTGAAGTCAGCCTCCTTCCTGAGACAACTGGAGCTAAGTAACAATGATCTGAAGGATGCCGGCATGAAGCTGCTCTCTGCTGGACTGGGGAACCCACTCTGCAAACTGGAGACACTGAGGTCTGTATTTGTGTTCTACATGACACAATAGTCAAGTTATATACATGTACTTGTATGGTTGATTAAGACAACAGAGTTGCACTCATGGCTTCATCAAAGAGAGAGCTGGAGGGACTATCATCTGCAGCACCTTTATAAACTCTAATCTAAATTAGTAGCACACATAATATCACTTTCCCATTGTGGACATTTGTGTCTTTGTGGTTGTTGTGATGTTAATTCTTTTTTACATTTTATGAATGTTCGGGTCACTAGGAAAAGTAAGCCATTTGAAGTTGGGAGCATTTTTTTGTTTTCTCTGCTGTTAAATATAATAGTAGTCATGTTTGACCCTTATGACAACACAAGGTAAAGATATACTATTCATCATATTATTGTACATTTACCTGGGCAGGGAGTTATGCATCTAGCAATTTTTGTGCTGTTGTTTAAAATGTTGTAAGTCTTTAATCAATCCTCAAAGTTCAAGAGACGGCACTGGAACTCGGCAAAGTTTGATGCAAAGTCTTTATTGGTCTTCAAGATGACAAAAATCCCAATAAAAGTGAGCAGGTTCCGGAACCCAACTGATCTTTACACCCCAGACATGCAATTATATACTGCTCACCTATTTTATGTGTTATTTTATTATTGTTAACTACAGATAGTCTCAGATCTTACTCATAACACAATTGGTCACTTGTTCTGGAGGTTTCAGATTTCACTCGCACCTTAGCTTTGGTGCCTTTGACCTTGCTTAAATTTGGAGATGTACATTTTACCACTGGGTGACATTAATGAATAACAACACCTATAGGAAATGATCAGACTGATATTCTTTATTTCTACCTCTAGAAGATAGTAGTGTTTGTAATCCATATCATGATTACCTTCTACAGGCTGTCAGACTGTCACACCACAGAGGAAGGCTGTGCTTCTCTGAGCTCAGCTCTGAAGTCAGCCTCCTTCCTGAGACAACTGGAGCTAAGTAACAATGATCTGAAGGATGCTGGCATGAAGCTGCTCTCTGCTGGACTGGGGAATCCACTCTGCAAACTGGAGACACTGAGGTCTGTATTTGTGTTCTACATGAGACAATAGTAAAGTTATATACATGTACATACATTATATAGATGTATTTGCATGGCTGATTTAGACAACACAGTTGCACTCATGGCTTCATCAAAGAGAGAGCTGGAGGGGCTATCATCTGCAGCACCTTTATAGACTCTTATCTAAATCAGTAGTGTAACGAGTGTCTAACTTTAACACCGCTACAGAGAATAATAATGTGATCAATGGGAGATGTATCAGAATATGTGGTTCTTTGGAAAGATGGTACTGTTTGCACTACAGAATGAAATACACAGAACACGTTGGCTATATTTCAGAGGTAATAGAATTGTTGTTGTTATTATCTTAGCTATTTTGTTTCTCTATTACCTGTTTTATTTTTTCCTTCTCATGAAAAAAAAAACCACACATTAACAAACAAACATCAATGGCAATTGACGTAATGACAAGTACACAAAAATAAGAAAATAGTAATTCCCCAAATCAATGAAAGTGTCAATTAATTGTTCTCCCTGATTCCCTTACGTTTTACCTATTTATTCTTATTAGCTTGGGTTTTTCTGCTTTTAAAATATCTATGGGGTTATCACTATATTATACTAATATGATTTTGGGACTCTTATTCTGGAAAACGGGCTTTACTTTTTGGATACTGTTTTACGCTAATTTAAATTAGGGAATTATTGATTAAAAGTACAAGTGTAAAAACACAACAAATATATCAATACACAAATCAAGTAATGGAACAACCAAATTTAGAAACCCTCAATCTAACCTCATCAACGAATGCAATAGCATGTACAAAACAGTGAGGCAGCGTGAACTCACGCACACCTACAAACGATTTAAAGTACGACAATCCTTCAAAACAAAAAAAATACAAAAGTAATCAGTCCAGGTCCAAGTATCTGGCAAAGCGCTCCGGTTAGAAAAAAATAAAATATATCAATCAAATAAAATCAGGTCCTTGTCCTACCAGTCGTAGCAAGTTGTTCTCTTTCTGTTCAGTCCCAAACAGCGATCGCTAGCACGTCGATTTGCTAGCACTGTTGATGATGGAGTTGCACTCCACTCCAGTGCTGTACTCCGGGAAAGAGTACGCCGCAGACGATGATTCACTTATAAACGAGTTTGGTGCCTTTGACCCTGCTTAAAATTGGAGATGTACATTTACTGATTTTGCTGCTGGGTTACAATAAGTGTTTCTATTTAAACAGGTTTTGTAGCCCACATTTACGATGAGGCTGCTCATGCTGCTTACACAATGAGGCTCCTTGTAAATCCTCCCTACTTAGGGCTAGTGCTGACCTTGTGCAGGCGGCCACAGATAAGATTCTAGGTGTGGGGTCAAAAACTGTGCATCTTGACTTGTAGCTCAGGCCTCTGCCTGTGAAGGATGATGCCTGCCTCCTGGTGGCCTTCTCCCTCACTCCTCAGCCTCTGCCTGTGAAGGACGATGCCTGCCTCCAGGTGGCCTTCTCCCTCACTCCTCAGCCTCTGCCTGTGAAGGACGATGCCTGCCTCCTGGTGGCCTTCTCCCTCACTCCTCAGCCTCTGCCTGTGAAGGACGATGCCTGCCTCCAGGTGGCCTTCTCCCTCACTCCTCAGCCTCTGCCTGCCTCCAGGTGGCCTTCTCCCTCACTCCTCAGCCTCTGCCTGCCTCCAGGTGGCCTTCTCCCTCACTGTCACCCAGATCTCACACTCAGGCTCAATATCTTCTATTGTTTAGTGGTAATAATGATAAGTCAACAGCTTAACATATGGTTTCCAGTAATATAAAATAATACTAAAAGGGGTGATTCGAGAGTTTCATTTTCAATCAGATAAATCCATAATCATACCCATCTTCATCGTTTCAACAGTGTGGTGTCAATTTCCACGTCAGTCCCTTTGGTTGGCGCTTCTTCAACTGCAAGAAGGGTTTCAGATTAGGAATAGCAAGAACAGTGTGCTTGGTGTATAATACTAGTAGCCTATGTAATTGGCTATTTATTTATTCTGACATACTTTACTTCAGAGTATGGTGGTAAGCCATCTGAGATGCAGGGATAGTATACTGGCCCACGATTTCTGTCTGTATTGCACCTTGCGTATGTGTACATTAAAGTAGGCACCAAACGAACGCAGGATACGTGCTGCAGCCATTCAGCATGTGGACACCAGTGCTGTGCATGAACGAGTTCAAAAGAATGCGTTCATTGAACGCGTACATTTTTATGAGAACGATGAACTGAACGCAACTTAATGACAAATTATGAATTTGGGGAGTCAGGTGGCTGAGCGGTTAGGGAATGGGGCTAGTAATCTGAAGGTCGCCAGTTCGATTCGAGCCAAAGTCGAGTCAAATGACGTTGTGTCCTTGGGCAAGGCACTTCACCCTGCTTGCCTCGGGGGAATGTCCCTGTGCTTACTGTAAGTCGCTCTGGATAAGAGCGTCTGCTAAATGACTACATGTAAATGAATTTAAACGGTGATCACGTTCATATTACCTGAGGTCTAGCTAAAACCTTACGGAAGGTTTTCCTTCTCCTGAGGAGAGGGGCTGTCTAAACCAAATGCTTGCACCATGTTTTTGCTCGTAAATTTGTTGCCTATGTTGCTTGTTGCTGCTCCAACTCCGCTTCACGTCGTGCCTAACAACTCCCCTTACCTGTTCTAAAATCAGCGTAAACCACGGCCTCTTGGGGCTTATTGCTTAATTCCACTACTACATTTATGACGTCGACGATTCAAAGAAACATGAAAATAAAAGTTTGATCATTCTTGTGTATGATCACATCAAAATGCCAAAACGGAAAATGCTATATAGCCTTCTGTTTAATCCGCCACCACTTAATAACTTCTGTTAAACTTGAGGGTGTCAAACGAACGACAAAATCACTCAGGAAATGTATGTCACGCAAACCTGCCATGCTGTTACGATGCGCCACCACTCGTTTCTTCATTTAAAGTTTTATATCGGACCATTTCTCCTTAATTTCTGCCATGGTCCGGTTCTCTGAACCCACAGCATTTATAGCACTATAACAATTAGAATCAAAATCAGAATTCGGTTTATTCGCCATGTAGCCTATGTTATACAAACACAGAATTTACTGTGGCAGGGAGGTGCAAAACACTAAACATATACGAATCTTAAATAAAGTGAAAGTACAAAAGTTTTACTATATCTAAGAACTAAACAATCTAAGAATACGAGAGAGCTACATGTTAAAATCAAGAAAGGGCGCAAATAGTAACAGTTTTCCACTCCGCCCACTTTCTTTAGTCGCTAATACCTGATGACAGGCCGCCAAACAGGACACATTTTCTCGCCTCCACCTCTGTTGTCAGAACCTCGATCTCACAGTAACCGTATTTCTTTGAATAAACGCCGGCGTTTAACGTTCATTTTTGATGCAGCGTTTATTTGAGGGCTGTGTTTATTCGAAGAAATACGGTAATTCAGAAAAGAAATGACCTCAAGAGCGCATTTATAGTCCATCTGCATATTCATTTATAGGAGGAGGCAAGGCGGGTCAGTGGCTCGTCACGTGCGGTCAATCTCACGTTGATTGTGATTTATTGTCAGAAATATTAATCTATCAAGCATTGCACAGTCAGTCGATGAACAAGTTTAAGAAAGTTTATTGCTTGTGGCCGGCCCACAAGGAGACAAAAACATCACACGCCATTGTGCTACAAAGTTTGTCCGCTAGCATGTTGTGCTAGCTAGCTATTTAAGCAGAACCGCTCTTTACAGTCATTGGTTAAGACAAAGGCATGCAAATGTTCCATTGCTCTTCTTCATTGGCTCCTTGCATAGACCTGGCGCAGGCGTGTGTGCGTGCGTGTTAGAGTGCGTGCGTGTTTACGACATTAACCCTGATTGAAACACAACAGGATCTCTTGATGTCGTAAAAGCTCCTTCACATAAGTGTCAACAAAAGGTCTCCAGACCTTGCACCCCATCTTAGTCCTTGTCAAACAGCATCTCCTTAAAACAAACAAACCCCCAACATCTTCTAGTCTGAACAAATGCTCACCCTTCCCCCAGGGTGATAAGACAGCCTAGAGTCTAGTTTGGGGGGCTCTGTTATCTGCTGACAAACTACTAAGCATCTGTATTATTCAGTATAAAACATCACATTCTTAATTTCTCCGACATTTCCCTCCTGATTATACTGAAACATACAGATGATAAAATGTGTTATTCCAAAAACCACACCTACGCACAAATCAATAAAATCAAATACATGAAATCAAAAATAATTCATAAAAATAGAAATGTGTAATATTCAACAAGACTATACAGCATTATAGTCTAGTAGAGTGAATGTTTGGACATGAGGGAAGCCCATGGTATTGGGATAAAAACCCGTCATCACTCAACAGTGATCTTTGACGTTTGTTGCATTCACCAACAGACCTGGACGTCATCTCAGATCTCCTTCACACAAAATAAAAATAAAAACAAAGATTGCAACAAAGAAATCAATACAGAAATTATCAGGATATAAGAACATGCCTACTTGTTGTTAACATGGTCATCTCTAAAACCATCAAACATTCAGTACACTGTCAGTCAGGTTTTTCTAAGACAGGCCCTGATTGTGCTCTTCCTCTCCAGGTTAGGTGATAAGCATTTCTCTCCAGGTCAGGGAGTCATAAACCTCAGTTACCCAAACAAAAACCTGTTTAACCCTTAAGTCACCCCAGATTTTGTCCCCAAATGTACTCCCCCAGTCAACCTTATCTCCATTTTATAGGTGGCAAAAGCTTCTCCCCCTCACCCGAAGGTGATCTCCTACAGAGCAGTCAGGACTTACGATCAACAGACATTTCTTTCCAGCCTGCTGCTAACTCTTTTACAACCTTTGCATGATAAGACACATCACTTTGGCACAAATCCTGAAATCTCATTACATGTTGTCAATTTCTATTTCTTTTCAAATTAATATCAATTTTCTGTAGTAGAACCAAGTTTCTCAAAAACTAAACATGAAGCTTTAATGCAATTCCCAAGTAATACTTCATCAAGTCACAAATGAAACAGCATTGTTATCACCTCTTCCGACAGACTATAACTGTTCTCAAACATTCAAACTTCTGCCCTGGAACATAACAAATCAACTGGAACATATTTACGTAACTGGTAGAACGTATCATGATAGGAGTGTTTGTACCTAAATTTTATTCCACAGAAAAGTTTCTCACTTATCTCAAGATTAAAACTTCACTTCTAAATCTATTTAACATTTGCAATGTTATCAATGAAACAGTTAAATATTTACTTTTCCTTGTTTCTCAAAGTCCAATTTGTTGAAACGGATGCCATGATTGTGTGCATGGTGATTGTGTAATCTTCTCGTAGAAGATGTAGTCTAGTTACAACGGCAACCTCAACGCACTGTACTACAGGCACAGCGCGGAGTTTTCCTTATTTTGACGTCAAACAAAATGCACGCTTGACTCACGTGTACCATGATATCTCCTTGTTTATCACCTCTGAAACTAGACAGGAATGACCTCGTTCACCTTGGGTCATTTTACAGGACTTAACGTGTCAAATCCGTCGCCACAATCCAGTCTCCTTAGGTCAGGAACCTCACACTGGATTGAGACAGCATCTTTCTCCTGTCTGCGAATTTCAGAAGAAGTAGACTACACAGTAATTAAAATTACATTCTCACAGAGGTCAGTTGAAAGCAACTGACTCGTCATCGGCCCACTCCTGAATCTTTACATTTCTTTAACTCAATAAAGTTCATGCATATCTTGCTCTCACTCAAATCGGGAATGCTAAAAAAGTTTTTTCTTAAAGTTTTTCTTGAATAGTTTGCAAATCCATATGCTGTGAACACTCTTTCGTTATCACTCCCTCCTGTTGAGACATGATTAAACTCATGGCTCAATATTATAGCATAACGAAATAGATTCTTCAGTAACATAAGTTCCTCCTGTGAATTTACACAACCCATCATTTTGGTGACACTTTTTGCATATCTCAAGACAGTCACATCCTCATTATACCTTTTCTAATGTTAAGACAGACAGACCTGTATGGCTGCCTCTTTTGCTGCCACATCTGTTTTAGCATTCCCAGAAAAATAAAATCAATGTCATCAGTATGAACTTCTAGTTGAGCAAACAAATTCTTCATAATTGACATCTTTCCTTGTAGATAGTCACTGAGGTTAAAACATTGCATCTTTAACCATAGCGAACAGTAATGAGATGCTATTTCATTGTCCAGTTAACATAAAACTATTGTCATAATGTTGAAGCACACATTATACCCTGTGTAATCTGTTGAATCAGCCGGAATAGCACTGTGCCTAGTTGAGGTCTAGCTTGGCGCATGCAAGACAGTTGGACTTCCCTTTTTGCGAGTTTAAACATTATCCATTCCAACCACGAATTTTCTGTCAGTAAATCCAGTTCTTAATACTAGTGTGTTCTGCTCGTCTCAGCGGTGTTGTCTTTATCTGTCCTATTGTTTCCACTAGGGGCATCATACAGCAGCAATCACCTTTTCAAACCATAGTATAGGGAAGACTATTATGAATATTAGCAACAGTAAGCTACACATGGTACCACAGATGTCACAATACTACGGACGAGGAAATAGGTCACCCATCTTTTCTACCTTTCCCTGCTTACTGTCTCCTATCTTTTAAGCCTATTTAGTCTACACCCTATGTCTCTGTTGGCCGTTGGTTTCTTCACTGAGTTTGAGACGCGCCTTTCTTTAAGAGAATGACTCCCCTTTGTAGTCAGACTTGTGCCTCAAGACTGTGGTGCGTAACTAATCTGTCCCTGCATCAATGTCCCTTCTTTCTTACAATGTAACAAATGCATAGACGTCCTCTCTGCTATTTTGACTGCAGTGGGTGTGGTGAGTAGTACCTGATACAGTCCCTCCCACCTGGGCTGGACCAGTTCTTTCTTAACTTTAATCAATACCCAATCTCCTGGTTTGACTCATCCACTCCCTGGTTTACTGCTTCACCTGGAACAGAATTTAGCAGAAGATATCTCTTTTCTAGTTAGCATTTTATATCGGTTAACTTTTTAATCCACCTCTTCAGGAATTTGGACTACTTCTAGTAGAACCAACACAAGTTCTTCAGAATTCTTATCTTTCCAGGTGATCATTGCCCTATTTATCCATTGTTGAGCAAACATATATAATAAGACAATACCTCATCATTTGATATTCAACTCCTATTACTTATGTCTAGAAATCTGTTTCTTTGTTCCCTTTTAAACAAAATCAACTGTTAGTCTAATTTCTTTCACTCCAAAAACCTTCCTTTGTTTAAAACCTGTTAAGTTTAAGACCTATATCATTTTAGATTCTCTGTTTAACCAAATCACACCTCTTTTTGTCAAAGATATGATAAAAACCATTGTCATCCCAAACCAGAATTTATTCTGTATGTTTCTCAAATGAAAATATAAACCACATAATGTTCTTAATGTAGCTATTAACCAAACATTTTTTCCCAACTATATTTTCTATAAAGGTCAGATAGGTAGAACTTCATAACCTGCTTTGGCTGCAGTCCAAAACAAGCTAATTAGCACGAACCATCATTACCACAATTTATCAGACTTAATGAGTCTTCCCAAATTATTTCAGAACAAAGGTTATAATAACCCTCCTTATGCACTAATACCATTCATTAATACAATCTCACCACAGACTAACTGTTTATCCCAACCATTGTCATGCTCTTGACAAAACATCAAAATAAAACCTAAAGCCAAATTACAATCAAACTCAAAATGAAATTATATTTTAGTTATTTTCTCTTTCTCATTTGTAACCAAATTGCATCCAATACCTTTATCAAAACTCTTAAAAACCCTAGATTTGACTATTTGAAAAATGTTTTCCCATATACCTAAAGTATATGCGATAGTTCCCTTTTCAGAACATCAAAGTGTTTGAACCAATAAACAAAACACATTCCTTTGCCAAATAAAAACAACCTTCCTGTGTAAACACAAACTTCCCATAAGTTCCCATAACACCCAAGGTTGCCATTATTGACTAAATCTCACTTTTGATTTCAAAATTAGCCTTCTACTAATTCTCTGAGCCACATTTTAATTTGCTTTAAACTATCGTTATCATAATGTTGTTTTATCAAATCAATGTTCGGACAGTTAACTGCTCCTAGACCTAAGTCACTCATGCCAGTATTTCGCTCCGTAATCACGTCAACCAAACAATGCCCTTAAGACAAAAGAAAATATAAATTCTCCCTTTTTCTGTTTTAAACCTTTAAATTCACAATTTTACAAGAGTAACATAAGCCCGTAAAACAAAACCTTACTCTATAACTTCTCAAAAGTCTTATCAAAGCATGTAATACAGAATACGCCTTTGAATATTCCTATATTTACCAGCCATTGTGCCCTCGGCATGCGTAATGCACGGACAATTCTTCAAATCTCAATTTTCTGGGACCAAAAAACCTAAATGAAAATATTTAATTTTAATAGTTTATAGTTTGTACTATGATTTAATGCAACACTCTTGTTACTTTCTCAATTACTCTTAATTTTTAATAACTCAAATCTATCACTGTTTCCATCAGCGCCCGCTTCAAACTCGAATCAAACAAACAGCGCGCTCTGGAACAAAGCAAAAACGTATTTTTCTTTGCACGACACAGATGGTTGGCGTTTACCTTCTATTCACTTAATTTTGCTCTGTAACTCTTCTGATTGTAGGTATTAGAACCAATTTTTAAGCCAGGGGTGTAATTTCTGCATTCTTATTGAATACCTTCACACAGATATGCCGCTTATAAATACAAGTTCTGGTCGGAAAGGCTCCAAAAACCTCCCTGTTTGGCTAGGAATTACAACAAATGTTGATCACGCATTTGTTAACCACCAAACTTCGAATTCATCCAAACGGACACATCTTTCAGCCTTAATACTCACATAATTATGCAGAATTACCCTCTGGAGTCACCTTTCCTCGGAATTTCTGAAACTCGTGTAAAATGTACTCAAACAACCAAAAACCTTGTTAGCAAATATTTCAAAATACTCATCACGTAACATGTTTTTAAAAATCACCAAATTAATATCAAATTCGCCTATTTCTCTAAAATTGCCTATTTCTTTTTCAATCTCTCAATTTCTCTGCGCATGCGTCATGCGATTACTCATCTTTGATCTCATATGTCAAGCTGCAATTCCTTTACTAGCCTGTACCCGCCGCCATCGCCGTTGAATCTGTCTGTAAACTCTGACAAATACCTTTGCCATTTTTCCTGTCTCTCTGGACACTCACGAAACCACAGCCTTGATCTTTCCGATCCAAGCGCTGTCTTTCTGGCAATTTTTTCTCTTTTCTTTTGACATTATTTAACAGACAGCGGACTGGCAAATTCGCTAGAATCATGTCAGCCTTCTTTGAGACTCATTTGAGACAAATGACCACATTCTCCTCACTCTTTAACCCCAAAAACGGAATTCAAACTTCAATTTCACCATTGAACCCGAATCTTGGTTTCCATGTTTCTAAGCATTTCACACTTCCACTGTACAACTTTTAAAACAATTAACCATGGTTATATTTACATAGAACCTCGATATTTACAATTCTATCAACTCTTAGTAGGCCTACTTCAATTTCAACATAAAACTTGGTCCAAAGTCTACATATGCACCTAAGATTACTCGTCAGAGATGTTTACACATATCAGAGTTCTGGTTGGGCAAGTCTTCAACTAGTCCATTTGATTAGGTAAATATTAATACCACCAAACTCATACATTTCAGCAAAACAACCTCAGAAGCAAACACATTTATGCAGCACCTTTGCCCTTAACAACATAAAATTAGGCCTTAACAACAATCTCAGTCTCTCTGACTGGTTCACCTTGTATACACTTCATCTTTTACGTGCGCACGGAGGTTTATTACGGTAGTCTTCCTCAAATCGACTCTGAACTGTGCTATGTACATCACTAGGTCTTTAAGCTCCTCATCAGTTTTTTATTCACTGATCCGTCACAAATCACCAGGTCTTTGTACATACGACACGGCCTATTCACTTCACCGGGTATTTCTGAATCGATCACTGGGTCTTAGTAAAATAGGATACCATATACTCGCCTCACTGGGTCTTTCACCGGGTCTTAGCTAATATAGGACCTCAGTGCGTCTTTAACGACTCCACTATGGAATTTTTCTTAATCTAAATCAATTTGGAACACAAAATTTGACTGTATATATATATACAATTTCATTCTTACCTTGTCCATCGAAAGCTGTGCCTCTTAGCTAGTCCAGAATTCCGTCACCTTTCCACCATCCCCCCCCCCCGAAATTGGCCTCTTTTTAAACAGCCATATTTGCTACGAGGTTCTCCACCGTCATGCACGTCTGCACAGTTTTAGTTCTTGGTTCTTGGGTTCTGGATGGTGGAATGGATGTTGGAATCCGGCTCGAAGGACCATTGTGTCAGAAATATTAATCTATCAAGCATTGCACAGTCAGTCGATGAACAAGTTTAAGAAAGTTTATTGCTTATGGCCGGCCCACAAGGAGACAAAAACATCACACGCCATTGTGCTACAAAGTTTGTCCGCTAGCATGTTGTGCTAGCTAGCTATTTAAGCAGAACCGCTCTTTACAGTCATTGGTTAAGACAAAGGCATGCAAATGTTCCATTGCTCTTCTTCATTGGCTCCTTGCATAGACCTGGCACAGGCGTGTGTGCGTGCGTGTTAGAGTGCGTGCGTGTTTACGACATTAACCCTGATTGAAACACAACAGGATCTCTTGATGTCGTAAAAGCTCCTTCACATAAGTGTCAACAAATGGTCTCCAGACCTTGCACCCCATCTTAGTCCTTGTCAAACAGCATCTCCTTAAAACAAACAAACCCCCAACATCTTCTAGTCTGAACAAATGCTCACCCTTCCCCCAGGGTGATAAGACAGCCTAGAGTCTAGTTTGGGGGGCTCTGTTATCTGCTGACAAACTACTAAGCATCTGTATTATTCAGTATAAAACATCACATTCTTAATTTCTCCGACATTTATACAGGAAAGGTGCGCAGGACCTGGCGTACGACCGGTTTTAAACGTACTTTTCGAGTTTTGGCCGTACGCCATCTTCTGGTATGAAAGCTGTGCAATCCTTTATACATGAAGCCTGTTGGTAAAATCCTAAATGAAGTTCCATATCTCACCTTTTAAAACGCTTGGAGCGTTTTTTAAGGACGATCTCACAACTACACTCAGCCATTTTGCTGTGGCACGTATGCGAATCACGACAAATGAGTCAAGTAAATGAGACCCAGATGAGACTACAGTCTATCATAGGTCTAGATGGAACGGGTAAGGCTACTGAGAATGAATGTTTATGCCGCGGGAAGATTAACGAGCGACATCATTCCGTTATAATTGATTATGGTTGGCCACTGCATCGATGCAGCATCGTCCATGTCCGCATCGCGATGCATTGATTATTCGATTAATTTCAACACCTCTATCAGTGAGTGATTCGTTCATCTTCTCGTGCCAGCACATCGGGATGTGTTGCATTGGCTCAGTAGAGGAAACAGAAAGGAAAGGACTACCTGTGTAAAGGATTCACCTCACATAACTGTTTAAAATAGCGGACATATTCAGGCCAGCGAATTGGCTAATTGAATGAATTGTTGAACTGATTGAATTGTTGAGCAAACTTGCTTGTTCCTAATGCTCGATTTTCTATTATCATACCAACATTCCCAATACATAAACCATGTTGTACAAATATAAAGATGAATTGTCTGTCACATGGGTCTTCTTTCATTGGTTCCCTTACAGAGATCCTGTGTGTGTGTCTTGAAGTGGTCCTACTTAGGATAACTAAATGAAATGCCCAGATAAGATAAGGATCTTCCTGTTTACCTAAGCCTGGACCTTGCCTCTACAGGCTGTCAGGCTGTCTGGTCACAGAGGAAGGCTGTGCTTCTCTGGCCTCAGCTCTGAGGTCCAACCCCTTCCACCTGAGGGAACTGGACCTGAGCTACAATCATCCAGGAGAAAAAGGATTGAAGCTGCTCTCTGCTGGACTGGAGGATCCACAATGCAGACTGGAGAAACTCAAGTAAGGAGATGTTTGTGTTTTATATACTTCTTTATGTCATGTTGCTTAACACTGAATATATCTAATTACGTTAATAGGCCATGCATTTCATGATACAAATAAAAACTGCATGTTTACTCTACAATTTACAATATGGTTCAACTATGATTGTAACCACAATCATAATTGTATTTCCAGAAAGTGGGTTTAGTGAAAACTGAGTTTTTAAACCCTGAGATGAGGGAAACTCTGGGTTTTTAGTTCCAGAAAGAGAGGTTACTAAAACCAGACATTGTCAAATGTAGCTCAGCTCAAACCTAGGTCCTAGTGTCGGTTTGAAGTGAATGTAGCTAGGGACTTTAACAAGAAAAATAATTGGAATCAATTTGAGCACATGTTAACTTAACTAATGCATGAATCATCATCAGTTAATACATAACTCAGAAAGTACTTACACATCATTTGGTAATAGGGAGTCACATATGATTTACTATTAATTAAATCTGGAATCATGTATCAATTCCTATTGACATTAACACATTAACTGATAGGTGAGTTAACTACTTTAGTTAATCATGCGAACTATGACTGTTAGTTAACTGTGTGAACCAAAACCCTGACTTAACAGGGTAATTCATGTGTTAATTTCTACAATGGCGGTATCCATGGATTGAGACGGTAATTAATCATTTGTTAATAGTAATGTGCCTCCTCAAGTAAAGTCACAACATGAGTTACATTCACTAATCATTAACTAATTATTCACTCGACAAATATTTACTGTTTTTTCAGAGAGACAACTTTTAAATAAACTATATTATGAGTTGGAATCCTGCATTACAGTCAAAATAACTTTTTGACGAATTGATGACTACCATGCTGTTTGCAAAACGTTTTATTTCACTCGAACAACACACGCAAGGCCACCTCGATATATCGACCAGATCTTCCGTAGAAAATGTCTGGTTGCAACAGATCCTGGATTCTGGACCGATTTATGACGGTGAACATCTATCTTCGATGTTAACTTTCCACTATCCCCTAAGCTCAGCATTATACATCAACTTGAAAAGGGTGAAGGCTAACAGAGAATAATTAAGCATTTGAATGGTAAAGGCAAACTACGTGGAGCTGACTGACCTCACTAATACAAACTTAGCAATGTTTTTTTACCCATTATTTAGACCTAGGCTAGCTAGCTTGTCAGCCAGCTGACAGGCTCTAACCTATCTATTTAGAGACGCTAAGGTGATTATCAAAATGATCCAAAACATAGGCTATACTAAAATGAATGTGGCTAGCAATTTTGACAAGCAAAAAAACAGAAATAGGTTGCAGCAGTTTGTCTCTACTACAGTTTAAAAATCCACGATGGGACTGAATTTAACCCTTCGTAGGTTCGGCGACTTTTTATAGTACAAAATAGCTGTCAATCAAAAGGAGATGCAGTCTTTCGACACACCCTCCAATCATCACGCAGAAGCCCAGCGTCCAGGCCAGCCCACTCCTCTATTCACCTCCAGAGACGCTCAGCGTCCATGGCGGGACATATTTTAACACTATAGTAAATATTTTACCATACATTTTTTGATATTTTAGGGGAAGCTGAGCTTCCTTTTCAGTCTTAAAGAAATCGTCACTGGTGGAAAGTTAACATAGGAGTTCACCGTCATGAATCGGTCCAGAATCAAGGATCTGTTGCAGCCAGGCATTTGGAAGATCTGATCGATACTTCGAGTGGACTTCTTCTTAGAAAGGTGGCCTTGCATGTGTTGTTTGAATGAAATAAAACGTTTTGCAAACGGCATGGTAGTCATCCATTCGTCAAAAAGTTATGTTGACTGTAATGCAGGATTCCAACTCATAATAGAGTTTATTTAAAAGTTGTCTCTCTGAAAAGACAGTATTTGTCGAGTGAATAATTAGTTAATGATTAGTGAATGTAACTCATATTATGACTTTACTTGAGGAGGCACATTACTATTAACAAATGATTAATTACCGTCTCAACCCATGGATACCGCCATTGTAGAAATTAACACATGAATTACCCTGTTAAGTCAGGGTTTTGGTTCACACAGTTAACTAACATTCATAGTTCGCACGATTAACTAAAGTAGTTAACTCACCTATCAGTTAATGTGTTAATGTCAATAGGAATTGATACATGATTCCAGATTTAATTAATACTAAATCATATGTGACTCCCTATTACCAAATGATGTGTTCATGATCAGTGCATCATTAAATACTTTCTGAGTTATGTATTAACTGATGATGATTCATGCATTAGTTAATGCATTAATGAATGATAATTCATACACCCTTATTGTAAAGTGTTACCACGCTTAGCAAGTCGGAGGTGGTGCGTTCGAGCCCAGTGAGTGGCGAATGAGCCTTGTCATGACGGAGCGTGGCTGTTACATACCCGTCACACACAAAATAGTTTTTGAGCTTCATATAATATAAACATTACGTTGGACTCATATTGTTATATTTGCCAAATGTTTTTAACTACAATATTATTATATCACTAAGTTTTGGACACCTTTGTGCAGAGGATGATGATACTAAGGCCCAATCCCAATGTCCCCCCAAACCCTGAGCCCTGAACCCTCACAGACTTACTGGACATCACCTAGTTAGTGATTTAGTGCAAGAGACTGGAATTTATCATCAAAGGACAACCTACACACTAACGCTGCACGATTCTGGCCAAAATGATAAGCACGATTATTTTGATCAACATTAAGATCATGATTATTATCACGATTATTTGTTGATTTTAACCAAAATAACTTTTTTTGTCACATAGGCAGGGTTTTTCCTGGGTCAAAATGGGTCTTCGGTGCTCAAAAAAAATAAAATAATGTGTATATATATTCTTTTTTTTCTTTTTTCTAATCAATGTATTTTTTCCCAGGTGTTTTACATCCCCCCCCCCCCAACACACACACATATGTTCGTCCTATTTCCCCTAAAGCAATAAAGTTAGGCTACTTAAAGACACCATACACTCATAAAGAATGTTCTAAATGGCATAAATGCTGCCAATTAATAATTGTTAAATTATATTGTAATAATTAAACTTATTGTAAAAGGTCAGTAGCCTAGCCTATTGATTAAGGTGGGCCAAGCATGTACACTGCTTGCTTCATTTGATCTTGATAAGCTAAGCATTCTGTAGCAAATATAAAAAAATAAACCCACTTTTCATTAATTAAAACTACTTCAGCATAATAATGCACCTAAAATACAAAGAACAAGAAGGGCAGCAATCGCTATCGAATCAACAGACATGTGCAATCTAGCTAGCAGGGGAAGAATACAAACAACAATAATCACCAGTTAACTTGATTTAAATTTGCAAGAATTATAAACCAATTATCACCCTACGTCACACAACTGTCAAGCAGGCTCAACTGCGCATGTCGGTTGCAAAAGACGAACTTCTCCCCGGTCTATTACACTTGGAGTGTCGATCAGATCATCATATATCTCTGGCCACTGGATTGCAGGGCTTGATATTAACTTTTTGAGGCTCTTGGCCTTTGGACAAATACATTTACGTTTCACTTGTCTATGCACAAAAGTCACGATACTCGGGAAAAACTAGCCTGGCTAACGGAGGTCGCTTTCTCAGGCAAATGATGAATGAAGCAGGCTCGGTTAAAGAAATCCGAGAAGCTGGCTATCTTCATCAGGCTTGTATCTACATTAGGCCTACATCCTCCCTGACGTTTCTGGTGTATAATGGAGTGAAATACAACATTGTGCACACTGCCAGTGAGCGAGTCTGACTGAGGCTAACGTCAGTGTAACGGGGACGCAGTCTCACTCAAATTGCCAGTTTAAACAAATCTGAAAAATAATCGGACCAGCTGGCTAAAAGCAGAATTTGCATGTCTCTTGAAAACTGCCCTGCTCGACTTTTTAGATGTAAAATTTACTGTAAAACTGTAAAATTATGAACCTTGTGACATGAAGTGAAGACATGGTTGCCGCTCGACTATGCGGTCTGTACTGGACGAATTCTCACTCAAATTTCAAGACTTTCTTGACCCAAATCAAAATTCTGATGCGACAGATCAATGAGTAATCGCTTTCTCTTTTAAAGGCTGTCCTCCTCAACCTTTTTGGTCTTTTTAAATCGTAAAATAAAGATATTTTTATTATCCGTGTGTCCCGTGTGCCATTTAAAATTCCCGGTTTTCTGCAACCACATTGCGCGCATCCCGAATGTTTACAAACAAATAATTGGTGTATAGACTTATACAATAACAGGCTTAAATGAACTTACAACATAAGTTATACGACTTGCAGTTCTCAAGGACGCACATACGCAATCTCAACTGCGGTGTGAAGCGCGCGTCCGTGCAATTCTAACATTGTGTACAGCCTAATTTCTGATACCGTGGCGGCAGAACTTTAGCCATAGAAGAAACACTGCACTATATATTATCATTCTAGGTTAAGAATACCAATGGAAGCTGCGTTGGAAATCGTAAATAAAACTTTTGTCAGCATTTTGAGTGGAAACTTCATTTTCATTTGTACAGGTGTATTCGTGCACGTCGGGCTGGCCCTCGCAGCGGAACGACAGTTTAGTGGCCACTCTGTCCATTCGCGCACCTCACAGTTGCGTATTGATCAGACAAGAAGACACGCTTATCAACTCGATTACTATTGATCAAAACAGAACGAGGGTTCGGCTGTAGCATACTTGAAACTTACTCTAATGAGAACACCATAAAATAGGACTCAGACACGGGGTTAACATAAATGGGTTTTTACTAAAGGGTTTCAGGGTAAGGGTAGTGGGACAAACTTTAGATTAGGGGTCTTCCCATCCGGGGTCTGTGGTCCTTCAGTGTGGTTCTGGGGGGTCAAAGCAGAGGGAAAGGTTAACAGCAACGTTCCTCCAGGGTTGTCTCTCTGGTTCTCTCTCCCCCCTCCAACCTTGGGCTGGATCCCCTTTAAGCCCTGGCCTGATTGCCTGATGGGCTCCAGGTGTGACCAGTGCCATGTGCCCAGTGGCTGCAGCACCTCGACAGGCAGGTAGACTCCCTCTATCACTTCCCCCAATTGAAGTTGACGGACCCGCCTTTTGGGCCGGATTAACTGGTCTGACTCCCCTGGTTTGCTACAGCGCGCCAACATTTTCTCTACGCAGGGAAAACCCTGGTAGGCTAATTATACCACAAAACGTTTTGCAAACGGCATGGTAGTCATCCATTCGTCAAAAAGTTATGTTGACTGTAATGCAGGATTCCAACTCATAATAGAGTTTATTTAAAAGTTGTCTCTCTGAAAAGACAGTAAATATTTGTCGAGTGAATAATTAGTTAATGATTAGTGAATGTAACTCATGTTGTGACTTTACTTGAGGAGGCACATTACTATTAACAAATGATTAATTACCGTCTCAATCCATGGATACCGCCATTGTAGAAATTAACACATGAATTACCCTGTTAAGTCAGGGTTTTGGTTCACACAGTTAACTAACATTCATAGTTCGCACGATTAACTAAAGTAGTTAACTCACCTATCAGTTAATGTGTTAATGTCAATAGGAATTGATACATGATTCCAGATTTAATTAATACTAAATCATATGTGACTCCCTATTACCAAATGATGTGTTCATGATCAGTGCATCATTAAATACTTTCTGAGTTATGTATTAACTGATGATGATTCATGCATTAGTTAATGCATTAATGAATGATAATTCATACACCCTTATTGTAAAGTGTTACCACGCTTAGCAAGTCGGAGGTGGTGCGTTCGAGCCCAGTGAGTGGCGAATGAGCCTTGTCATGACGGAGCGTGGCTGTTACATACCCGTCACACACAAAATAGTTTTTGAGCTTCATATAATATAAACATTACGTTGGACTCATATTGTTATATTTGCCAAATGTTTTTAACTACAATATTATTATATCACTAAGTTTTGGACACCTTTGTGCAGAGGATGATGATACTAAGGCCCAATCCCAATGTCCCCCCAAACCCTGAGCCCTGAACCCTCACAGACTTACTGGACATCACCTAGTTAGTGATTTAGTGCAAGAGACTGGAATTTATCATCAAAGGACAACCTACACACTAACGCTGCACGATTCTGGCCAAAATGATAAGCACGATTATTTTGATCAACATTAAGATCATGATTATTATCACGATTATTTGTTGATTTTAACCAAAATAACTTTTTTTGTCACATAGGCAGGGTTTTTCCTGGGTCAAAATGGGTCTTCGGTGCTCAAAAAAAATAAAATAATGTGTATATATATTCTTTTTTTTCTTTTTTCTAATCAATGTATTTTTTCCCAGGTGTTTTACATCCCCCCCCCCCAACACACACACATATGTTCGTCCTATTTCCCCTAAAGCAATAAAGTTAGGCTACTTAAAGACACCATACACTCATAAAGAATGTTCTAAATGGCATAAATGCTGCCAATTAATAATTGTTAAATTATATTGTAATAATTAAACTTATTGTAAAAGGTCAGTAGCCTAGCCTATTGATTAAGGTGGGCCAAGCATGTACACTGCTTGCTTCATTTGATCTTGATAAGCTAAGCATTCTGTAGCAAATATAAAAAAATAAACCCACTTTTCATTAATTAAAACTACTTCAGCATAATAATGCACCTAAAATACAAAGAACAAGAAGGGCAGCAATCGCTATCGAATCAACAGACATGTGCAATCTAGCTAGCAGGGGAAGAATACAAACAACAATAATCACCAGTTAACTTGATTTAAATTTGCAAGAATTATAAACCAATTATCACCCTACGTCACACAACTGTCAAGCAGGCTCAACTGCGCATGTCGGTTGCAAAAGACGAACTTCTCCCCGGTCTATTACACTTGGAGTGTCGATCAGATCATCATATATCTCTGGCCACTGGATTGCAGGGCTTGATATTAACTTTTTGAGGCTCTTGGCCTTTGGACAAATACATTTACGTTTCACTTGTCTATGCACAAAAGTCACGATACTCGGGAAAAACTAGCCTGGCTAACGGAGGTCGCTTTCTCAGGCAAATGATGAATGAAGCAGGCTCGGTTAAAGAAATCCGAGAAGCTGGCTATCTTCATCAGGCTTGTATCTACATTAGGCCTACATCCTCCCTGACGTTTCTGGTGTATAATGGAGTGAAATACAACATTGTGCACACTGCCAGTGAGCGAGTCTGACTGAGGCTAACGTCAGTGTAACGGGGACGCAGTCTCACTCAAATTGCCAGTTTAAACAAATCTGAAAAATAATCGGACCAGCTGGCTAAAAGCAGAATTTGCATGTCTCTTGAAAACTGCCCTGCTCGACTTTTTAGATGTAAAATTTACTGTAAAACTGTAAAATTATGAACCTTGTGACATGAAGTGAAGACATGGTTGCCGCTCGACTATGCGGTCTGTACTGGACGAATTCTCACTCAAATTTCAAGACTTTCTTGACCCAAATCAAAATTCTGATGCGACAGATCAATGAGTAATCGCTTTCTCTTTTAAAGGCTGTCCTCCTCAACCTTTTTGGTCTTTTTAAATCGTAAAATAAAGATATTTTTATTATCCGTGTGTCCCGTGTGCCATTTAAAATTCCCGGTTTTCTGCAACCACATTGCGCGCATCCCGAATGTTTACAAACAAATAATTGGTGTATAGACTTATACAATAACAGGCTTAAATGAACTTACAACATAAGTTATACGACTTGCAGTTCTCAAGGACGCACATACGCAATCTCAACTGCGGTGTGAAGCGCGCGTCCGTGCAATTCTAACATTGTGTACAGCCTAATTTCTGATACCGTGGCGGCAGAACTTTAGCCATAGAAGAAACACTGCACTATATATTATCATTCTAGGTTAAGAATACCAATGGAAGCTGCGTTGGAAATCGTAAATAAAACTTTTGTCAGCATTTTGAGTGGAAACTTCATTTTCATTTGTACAGGTGTATTCGTGCACGTCGGGCTGGCCCTCGCAGCGGAACGACAGTTTAGTGGCCACTCTGTCCATTCGCGCACCTCACAGTTGCGTATTGATCAGACAAGAAGACACGCTTATCAACTCGATTACTATTGATCAAAACAGAACGAGGGTTCGGCTGTAGCATACTTGAAACTTACTCTAATGAGAACACCATAAAATAGGACTCAGACACGGGGTTAACATAAATGGGTTTTTACTAAAGGGTTTCAGGGTAAGGGTAGTGGGACAAACTTTAGATTAGGGGTCTTCCCATCCGGGGTCTGTGGTCCTTCAGTGTGGTTCTGGGGGGTCAAAGCAGAGGGAAAGGTTAACAGCAACGTTCCTCCAGGGTTGTCTCTCTGGTTCTCTCTCCCCCCTCCAACCTTGGGCTGGATCCCCTTTAAGCCCTGGCCTGATTGCCTGATGGGCTCCAGGTGTGACCAGTGCCATGTGCCCAGTGGCTGCAGCACCTCGACAGGCAGGTAGACTCCCTCTATCACTTCCCCCAATTGAAGTTGACGGACCCGCCTTTTGGGCCGGATTAACTGGTCTGACTCCCCTGGTTTGCTACAGCGCGCCAACATTTTCTCTACGCAGGGAAAACCCTGGTAGGCTAATTATACCATGCAGTTTGTCAGTGATAAAGTAAGCAAACAGCGTTTGATTGGCCATGACTTTACGCAGCCGTTTCTAACTCCTCCGACTGCAAGCAGCAACTCTCACTGGCCGTTTCATGCAGCCACAGCCAATGTCGAACACACCTATGGTTTACGGAGCGCTAGATTAGCTTTGCCAAATAATTTAATGGTGGGAAGCCAAAATCGTGATTGTGATTAATTGTGCAGCCCTACTACACACAGGTCTGGCTATATTGACCATCAGTGAACTTTGTGTTTAAACTTACTGATGTTAACTGTTATTTCTAACTCTGTTTACGTCAGGGTTGGTTGCTCCTTCCATGCTTGTTTGTTTACTGTTCTTCATCTTTCTTGTCTTACGAGGAGGGTTAGCCAGGATCTTTGTCTCTCTTCCAGGCTTCCCCTGGTAACCCTCGTGTTTCACATCACTACGCTGTGAATTGTGGGAAAGTCTGCAAAAATGCTGACTTTAGGGTGCATTAAAACGTCTGCATAAAAGCCCTCACGAGTCACAATCTTGACGATTTGACAGTTTGACAGTGGGACAGCTCTAAGCCCTCACAGACTTAGTGAGAACGGGCCTCAAAGTCTGTGAGCCTGTGAGGGTGGACATTGGGATTGGGCCTAACGGTTCATTAACTCCAGATTGATTGTCCTGTTGTCTGCTCCGATCAGTGTGCTGTGCGCAGCTCTACAATATATTTTATTGCGATGTTGAACAGTAAAAGTAAAAACATCTGTTTTGAACAGTTTTTATATTTCAGCTGCTATTAAGTGTGTTTTGTGCCCATAGGATTGTTTCTTCTTCACCTGTAGTAAGAGCTGTGGTTATATTTAAAATGAATATACTGCATTGAAATGTACTGAATGACCAATTGCCTCTCTTTTGCTGTTGCAGTTGTTTTTTTGCTCTCTGAAAATGTCTTCATTCCACTGAATTAACTTACTAATTCACAGTGAAGTAACTCAGACCAGCTGCTCTGGAAGCGATAACTCTGACTTGATGAACCCTGAGAGGGGAAGCTCAGACTTCAGGGTTAGGCTCAGTTAGTAAAACCTGCTTTCTGGAATACACCTCTGATGATAAGAGAGAAACAACATGTTTACTTAGAAAGTCTGTTGCTAAGTCACTTCTCAACAGGTGAAGTGTATTTTCATCATTCCTCTGCTTATCCCTGCAGTGTGGATCATGGTGGAGAGTGCAGGATCAAACCTGGCCTTGTGAAATGTGAGTATTGACTGCAACTTGGTTCTAGTACACAAGGTCATACAAGGGACAATACCGTTAGTGACTTGGACACTGTCAAAAATGGACACACACACACTGTAATCACTACTTTAAGAAGCAGTGATTTTAACACAATTAGCCACATCAATACTGTGTGTGCTATGTCCCCTCCACTCCCCACCCCTCCCTTCTCCCCTCCTCCTCCCTTCCCTTCACATCCCTTCTCTTCTCTTCCTGTTCTCCCCCCATCTCATCTCTCTCCTCCCCTCCCCCCACTCTTCTCCTCCCTCTCCTTCTCCCCTATCCTCTATTCCCCACTCTGGATGGATAGTTGAGAGAGGGATGGATGGAAAAGGGAAAGAGAAGAGGAGTGGAGGAAGGAGGAGAGACAACTATCAAACTACTGAAACACTTGCTTATACACATACACTCATCACTTGTGCTTTAGTACATTTATACTGATGTCATGCCAATACATCCTGAATCAACACATTAACATAAGTCTTTTTAATGAGCAATTCATTCATTTGGAAGAGAGAGTAAAAGGATTTGGACTGATGACTGGATGTGTATGAGTGTTTCATGAGTGTGTGTATGAGCAAGTGTTTCAGTAGTTTGGCACTGGACGGCCTCTCATAGAGAGGAGAGGGATCTACCCCCATACCCCTCCATCTTTCTATCCTCATGTTTCCCTCCACATTTCATTTCATCCCCCCTTTTCTTTCTCTATCCCAGTCTTCTCTCCTCCTTCCTCCACTCTTCCTCTTTCCCTTTTCCATCCTCTCCCTGACCACTTCCTTCCCTCTTCCTCTCTCCTCCCCTCCTTTACTCCTGCTCTGTTCTTCTGTCCTCTCTTCTCTCTCTTCCTCCCAGTAGCCGGTGTGTGTGTTTCCTCTCCCCCTCACCCCTTGCTCCCTTCCCTCTCCACTGCCTTACCCTCCCTCCCTCTCCTCCCCTCTTCCCCTCCTCCCTCTCCTCCCCTCCTCTCATTCCCTCTTCCCCTCCTCCCTCTCCTCCCCTCTTCCCCTCCTCCCTCTCCTCTCATTCCCTCCTCCCCTCTTCCCCTCCTCCCTCTTCTCTTCCCCTCGAATGTGAAGGGAACAGGAGGCAGATAGAAAGATGGAGTGATGGGAAAGGGAGAGAGAGAGAGAGATTCAATCTGGCAAGAAAGATTATACTATAAAATTCTCCAAAGTGGTATAGGATGACATATTTATGACATAATCAAATAATAATAATCACATAATCTAATCAATCTATTACAAAAATAAGTGCGGGATAAACATTTACAATAAAAGAACGGACTTCTTCACTCTAGGACAAGGTGGGGATGGGGATGCTACTTATCTCCAACGCTCTTCAATGTGTACATTGATGAGCTAGCAGTGCTGTTGGAACAATCTACAGCCCCTGGCCTCAACCTAAACAAAAGGGAGGTAAAATTCCTTCTCTATGCCGATGACCTAGTACTGTTGTCACCCACAGAGCAGTGCTTACAGCAGCATCTGGATCTGCTAGAGCAATACTGTCAGAACTGGGCCCTGACAGTAAACTTTAAAAAGTCTCAAATAATGATCTTCCAGAAAAAGCCCAGATCTCAGGAAAACAAACATATGTTCACTCTAGGAAACACCACACTAGAGCACACCCTGTCCTATGACTACCTGGGGATCAAAATCAGTGCCTCTGGAAACTTTGGACTAGGAGTGAATGCGCTGAAGGAGAAGGCCTCTACAGCCTTTTTTGCAATTAGAAAAAAATTCCATAAAATAAAAATACCAATCAGAATTTGGACTAAAATATTTGATAGCATAATAGCACCAATAGCGCTATATGGAAGTGAGGTATGGGGTCCACTCAGTCAGCATGACTACACTACATTAGATGGGACAAGCATCCAATAGAGGCCCTGCATGCTGAATTCTGTAGAATTATATTAAACATACAAAGGAAAACACCCACCAATGCATGCAGAGCAGAATTAGGCCGATATCCATTAATTATAAACATTAAAAAAATATCACTAAAATTCTGGATACATCTCAAATCAAGTCCCCAAGATACTTTGCAATTTGAAGCACTGCAAACCCAAGAACTGAACCCCCAAAAGAGTCCTTTCAGTCAGCTGGTCATGAGACTAACTAACCAACCAACACCCAACATTGCCCCATCTCAGATCAGCACCTCTCCACAAGCACAAATCAGAGTAAACCAAATTGTTCAACAAACCAAAAAGGCCTATCTGGAACATTGGAACAACCAAACCAAAACACAAAACAAACTAAGTTGCTGACACTGTTGTTACCACATGTTCCGGACAATACAGACTGTCGTTCTGTATTGTGAGAGAGGGAGAGGGGGAGGGGGAGAGAGTCTGTCTGTCGTGAACTAGAGAGGGGTGTCGGTTGCAGATGAGTCAGTTTATTATTAAACAAGCTGAACCCCCTTTTAAACAAGCTATTCTATCAACGTTGTAACCAGCAGTAATTTTCAGATGGAATTGCAATTCAAACAGTACCATTTGCTAACTGAAAATATGCCCCCAAAAATCGTAAATAAGCTTGACAATTATTTAGGGGGAAATGGCTCATAAAAAAAAAGCTCACTTATTGTCAGTCAAAACACAAAAGGCAATGTAGCCTTTGTGGAGAAGCTGACCCCAGTACATTTACATTTATTCATTTAGCAGACGCTCTTATCCAGAGCGACTAACAGTAAGTGCAGGGACATTCCCCCGAGGCAAGTAGGGTGAAGTGCCTTGCCCAAGGACACAACGTCATTTGGCTCGATGAAAATGTATTTGTGAGTAAGTAAGTAAGTTAGCAAGACCTTATTTATATAACACATTTCATACAAGAATTGTAGCTCAAGGTGCTTTACATAAAATAAATAAAAACAATAATACAAGTGATAAAAGTAAAATTTGGGGTGTGCTTGCCTTTGGCGAGCACAAACCATTGTTATCTCACATATATATTAATATATTATTATTTCTTTATGCCCCCCTAAAACTTTGTCAATATTAGGACTACATAGACAACCTAGGTGTCAAACGTTTCGTCTTGGTAGCCATTGAGTTGCTTGTATTTGGATTTACGTTCCGTTGCACGGTTTAGTAGAAATTAAAGTTTTTGTGGCGAAAAGTGAAGCTAACGGTGGCTAACTTGCTAGCCACAGCCACTAACGTCACGAAAACTCGCGTGACTATCTCTAGCAGAACATTAGTTTAGCAGCTCGTTAACTTCTGGGAGATGGCTAGGCTAACTGCTTTACTGCAAGGCAGCTGCAGAAACGCCACAAGCAAAGAAGCCTGGGTGATAACTATTTGCTCATTTTACTTCTGATATGACACACAACTGGGATGTGTAATGTACAGTATAAAGTAATATCATTAAGGAAGTACATTTACTTTTGGAAACAGTCGGCTACTATTTCACTGAAGCATTAGCATCATGACATTAGCCTATGTTGCCCGGGCAACACATAGCTACTACAGTGGTCTATGATGCATCTGTTTTCAATCGTTAAAATAAACATTCCTCACAAATACATTTTCGTTGTAGGATTTATTATGCCATTAGATTACAAGTAAACGATTTTTGAGTGAAATTATCATTACCTGTGGTTTCAAACCAGTGTAGCTCACTCCAACGTTGTAGCCTATGTCTAGTAGCTAACAAAAACATCTCCACGGCTGTTTACAGTAACGCTACTGTTTGAAACGGCAGCACGTTTGGCACTATGCCCTTACTTAAATCAAACATATTTCAATAAGTGAAACTATCTGATTAGTGACTACTAACCTGAACTCCATTGCCACAGCCTAAACGTTGTCAATCTGTTCATAAAAATAATTCATTTCAGCCTAGACCGTACAATGGAAGTAACGTTAAATCGAATTCAACCAACATAATCTCTACCAAGACAGTCTACAGTAGTAGAGCCTACAATTTACCGGGGCAGCTTCTCTACACTAGGTCTATATCCCATTTTGCCTTGTTACTGACCATTAGGTAAATTTTTACACCGGTCTGCCAAATGTATTCGTTTTGATTCAACTATGAGGTTGCTGATCACCATTCCCTCTTGCAGGAGGGAGCATTCTTTGTTACTACAAACTTCTGCTGGGCGTCTAGCATATTGGCTAGCTGGCTAATTGTTACTAAGTAACAACTTTGTTGCAGGAGCATTCTTTGTACATTGCGAGCTAACAGTCATCCTAACCACAACCCCTCGACCCTGACCTGACCCCAACCCCCCTCCCCTGACCCCAACCCCCCTCACCTGACCCCTACCCCACCTCTCTCTCTCCGTTGCTTTTTTCTCTCTCCCTCTCTCTCTCCCTCTCTCTCTCTCGCCCTCGCTCACTCCCTCTCTCTCTTTCCCCTCTCTCTCTCTCTCTCTCTCCGTGTCTCTCCCTCTCTCTCCGTCTCTCTCTCCCTCTCTCTCTCTCTCTCTCTCTCTCTCTCTCTGTCTCTCTCTCTGTCTCTCTCTCTCTCTCTCCCTGCCTGCTCCACTCTTGGGTTAGTATGTGTGACGTCTTCACACGGCCTCTGGCCTAGCTTAGGCTTCTTCGCTTTAAATAATGATGTCGCTATAAATAATTATGTAAACCGAGGCCACTAAGCCCTCATAGAAAATGTAAGGTCAAAGAAACAAAAGAAAGGTTTGAGGTTACTCTAATAATTATTAATAAAATAGGCTAATGTAATAATAAAACTGCTAAATCCTTCTCTAACTACGCTCCTCTATCTTGCATAATGAAACATAACGTTTTTCCAAAGTAATTAATAAGGATGCGCTTGCCCTCATTACTCAAATGATGCCGTTCAGGGCGGAAAAATTACAAAATAGGACGCGAGTGTCTCAGAAATAATATAGAGCTATTTGTCTTCATGGCCAACCAATGAGAATATTGTGAATACAAACAACACAGACGGCAAATAAACAGGCGATGTTAGCCTTGCATTGTTTGAAAAAGAGGAAGCGGGAAGCCAGCTAGTATATAATAGGCAGATGTTGGATGTTGGATCATATCACACCATGGAAAACCAAAGTCGTCCCCACGTCTGGATCGTTGGCAGCTCGTTGGTATACTGGCTTGTGCGACACGCGGAGGAGGTCGGACTGTACCCCGACCTTGCACTGGAGTGCCATATTGAATGGGTAGGGGTGAGGGGCATGAGGTGGGCAGACCTTGTGCCTAAGCTCCGTGAGAAGCGTGGCATGCTTCCCAGCCCGGACATAATGGTGCTCCACGTCGGGATAAACGACCTCAGCCAAGTGACCGGGCTAGACCTGACGAGGCGGATGAAGCGAGACCTGGGGGCCGTCATGGAGATGTTCCCAAAGACTGCTGGTGTTTTCGGATATCCTGGAACGCTGCGTCTGGAGGTAGCAGAGGAGCACCAGCGCTTCTGGTATCGACAGGGCAAGACATCGAGTCAACGCAGCGTACGTAGCTTCCTGGCCGACCGTGGGATGGGGAGCATTCAAAACCCCAAATACAACACGGTTTCGTGTGGATGTACCTACCCGACGGTGTCCACCTTGATCACGTTGGAAACAATGTGTTCTTGGGAAACATCCAAGATGGTCTCCGACGACTCTGTGCTAGCCTCAGCACACACAACAACGACTCTTTTAAGAGCCACCCAAAATGAAAAAAAAAAAAAGAACAATTAGACCGTTCAAAGTGCCGTTGTAATTGTACAACCATGGGGTCTTACAGGGTTAAATGGGTTAAATCTTTACATCTTTGAAGTGTGTCATAAAAAGCGGTGTCATATAGCTCAGCTCACTGTGTCCTACTTTATATAGCGACGTCTCTGAGCTTGCTTTAAAATAACAGAAAACATTAATATATTTATGTTGATACATTAAGATGCTTTTATGAATCAATATGTCCTTCCACTTCAGAAACACTGTCCTACACATAATTAGACAAATGCAATATTATGCTGGGGACACACTAAACAATTTTTTTTTTTACCTTATAAGATTTTCAAACTGTGAGAGACCACAAACATGAGGACAAAAAAATCCTAGATTTAGCCGTTTTGCTCCTACAGTGTGTGGTGTGCCATGATTTGACAAAGACAGCACACCACACACAAACAGATTTCCAACCAGTGTCCCGACTGTTAATGTGACCGCTGTCCTCCGTCCTCCAACTCAACCACTCGTCACACGCAGTTAGGGATGACAAACTGTTTATTTCTGCAACGGGATAATTTAGTGTCGGGGTTTCACTGAGAAATGGTTTCTAAACCTAAAGCAGAATAACATAGCTAGCATCAAACACGGCTAATCAATCAAACAAACTAAAAAAGTTATATTCAATGCCCAAATCCAAACAATTGCATAAATCTAACCTTTTTCCCAATAAATAATAACAATAAATACACTTTTGAAACCATATATGATCCAACAGTTCTTCACCCAACTTACCGACAGACATTCTCCCCAATTCTGTGGTAACAGTCCCAGAATTCCACAGTTTTGCTGCCGGCTGCATTACTCTGGTAATTACAACAAAAGGCCAATAGATGGCGTGAACTCCCAACATTATGCAGTAATTTAACTACATATTCACATCGTTACATTAACACAAGAAATCTCGCTAAATCTGTCGAGATTTAAGAATAAGCATGGCGGACTTTATGCAGGAAGAAATTGCGATGATAGTGTTTGGAATGATTTTCACCGAAAAAACTAAAGGGTTTGCTGTTGCCACAAATCAATTCCATTTATTTTTGTGTTGCGCCGTGACTCCGTTTGTTATGCTTCTGTCTTCTCTCAGCTTGCTTTCTGATTGGATATTGTTTTGTTTCACGTGATAAACTCGGGGTTAGTCCTCGGGGTTCCCCCCACACATCAGGATTTCTGATCGCAAATATTCAACATATTGAATATTTAGGATTCGCGATCGGGGCGCCTCCTTCCCAGCAGATTCGGTCACTCTTGACACCCCTCACACCAAGGGAACATCTGATAATGAATAATCTGTAGAACCATCAACATAAGATTGTCGGAAGGGGCGAAATCAGCCCGATTATCCTGTAGTGTGTCCCCAGCATTAGACGTCCCATAGCCTACAACCTCATAACCAGGTGCAACAGGTGCCCTGAGAGGATTAAGGAGTTGAAGAAGCAGATGCTGTGTCTTCCTCTTGTTGGACAACCAACAAGTTGTTTATATCTGAAAACAATTGACTAAGTTACCTACTGAGCGATACCATCTGAGTGATACATGTAATTTTTACAAAATAATTATCAAGGGAACACAATGTTCAGAACTGCAGTCATACACTTAAATGCTTTTTAAAATATGTAAACACCAGGAGACTATGGGTAGCTGGGGCAGCCGCAAGCACACCCTCACAATTTCCCCAGAAATTGTATGCTCTCTAGTTAAAATAGCAACAATAATATAACTAATAAAAGTGAGGAGTGTTTATAGACTGCTGTAGTATGCGTTGCCATGGCAACAGAGGCTAATGTCATGATGCTAATGCTTCAGTGAAATAGTAGACTACGGTTTCCGAAAGCAGATTTACTTCCTTAATAATATCAGCTCATATTGTACTTTACACTTCACAATTGTGTTTCATATCACAAGGTAAAATTAGTAAATAGTTAACACCCAGGCCTCTTTGCATGGCGTTTCTGCAGCTGCCTTGCAGTAAAGCTAATCTATAGTTAACATAGCCATCTCCCAAAAGTTAAGGAGCTGCTAAACTAATGTTCAGCTAGAGGTAGCCTCTTTTTGAGACGTTGATGACGTCAGTGACTGTGGCTAGGAGTTTAGCCACCATCAGCTTCACTTTTCACCACAAAAACGTAATTTCAACTTAAACCACGCAACGGAACGTAAATAAAAGTACAAGCAACTCAATTGCTACCCAGACAAACTTTTGACACCAACATTGTCTACGTAGTCCAAATATTGACTGATCCTTAGGGGTGGGAAAATAAATAATAATAAATATATATGAGAGAGAACAATGGTTGTCCTCTCGCCGAAGGCTTGAGCACACCCAATGATGATGATCAGTAATATATTGTGTCTTGGTCTCCCCCATCAGATGCCTGTGAGCTCACACTGGACCCAAACACAGCACAGAGATTCCTCTCTCTGTCTGAGGAGAACAGAAAGGTGACATGGAGGAGAGAGAAGCAGCCGTATCCTGATCACCCAGAGAGATTTGAGTACCGTCCACAGGTGCTGTGTAGAGAGGGTCTGTCTGGGCGCTGTTACTGGGAGGCAGAGTGGAGTGGAGGATGGGTTTCTATAGCAGTGACATATAAAGGAATCAGCAGGAGAGGACAGGGTTATGACTGTTGGTTTGGACACAATAACAAGTCCTGGAGTCTGAACTGTGATGATAACAGTTACTCTGCCTGGCACAATGGTAAGAGCACTGCCATACCTGCCCCCCCCTCCAGCTCCCACAGAGTAGGAGTGTATCTGGACTGGCCGGCCGGCACTCTGTCCTTCTACACAGTCTCCTCTGACACACTGACCCACCTGCACACATTCCACAGCACATTCACTGAGCCCCTCTATCCTGGGTTCAGGGTTTATCCTTACTCCTCAGTGTCCCTGTGTCAGGTAGAATAGCCCACAAACTCTCTCACACACTGTGCTCACATAGATGTTATTGAAGTGTATACAGTTGTAATTGATATCCCAGAGTGATTGTAAATATTGGGGTGTGTTCAATGTTTGTACTGTTTTAATTGTTGACAAACAACAAATCCTGTCTTTGATCTCAGTCCCATTGAATGTGATGAACTAAATAGTGTCGTACTGACTAAATAAGGAGAAATAAATGTTTTATATAGGATGATAGAAGACAAGCTGTGTATTTGTTGGTGACCCAGTGGACCTAGACACACACACACACATGCATGTACACACACACACACACACGGGGACACACACACACACATGGATACATACACTGTAAACACTACATTTAGGACCAATAATATGACAGTGTTACCTACTTGAATATACACTGTCTGTGTGTGTGTCTAGTGTGATGCCCTCTCTCCCTTGACCTGTCCCCCACCCACCCTCTCACCTCCTCTCCACCCACCCCCCTTAAAAACTCCTTTAAAATGTGCGTTTGAGCAAGGAGGAGTTTGTCAGACGAGGAACAGACTGTTAGCTCCATCGGTTGCAGTTTGGTCCACTTCATAAATGTTACTATTGTAATAGAAAGAACCAGAGAATCACAATACTGTCACAACTGTGCACCTCTGATCCTTGATGTACTGTATACACTATACACACTGTACCTTATGTGTCGCTTTGGATTACCAAGTCGGTAACACTTTATTTGAAGGGGTGTGAATAAGAGTGACATGACACTGTCATGGCACTGTCATAATCATGACATCCTCTCCACAATAAGCACTGTACTTTGTGTGGCCTGCCACTGCTCCAGAGGTAGACTACTGCCAGAGGCAGTGTTGGTCCTCTGGAACAGGAAGAGCCCTGCCATGACCAGAGCACCACTCCCTTATCTCCCTGGACCACGGCTGGACAGGTGCTGATCTGAACTCCCAGAAAAACTCAGAGAAAGAATTGAAGAAACCTTGGGAGGAGCAATTCAGTGAGGGATCCCCTCCTCCAGAGACGGTTAGTGAAAGAGGTGCAGAACACAGGCTAAACATAGTCATACATCAAAAACACACAGGGCCCTATCTTGCACCCAGCGCAATTGACTAAGTCGACAACGCAAGTGTCATTCCTTGTTTCACTCGACGCAAAGCCGACTTTTCCCTCCACGGTGGGCGGTTCAGCGAAAAAGGAGGCGTGTTCCGGTGCAAACGTTCCCTGGTGTTATTTTGCAGTTTCCGAAAAACAGTTCCGCCACTGACCAGGAAAAACTAAAGTCAATGGCGTATTATTCAGATGCTATTTTAAGAGCGCAAGCTTGGTCCGTGCGCACTGCTGGCGAGGCCAGGGTCTTCTTTCTGCAAAGCTACGTTACATTGTTTTGATTTACGGCGTGTTACATTTCTTCAATGATTATAAAATGTTTTTCATGAGAAATCTCTATGTATGTGAACTTGATTTGTGGCCATCACACGCCCCCAGCCCTGTCCTGCTGTGCCCATCACATGCCATCACAGCATGACAGGACAGGGCTGGGGGCATGTGATGGGCACAGCAGGACAGGACAGGGCTGGGGGCGTGTGATGGACACAGCAGGACAGGACAGGGCTGGGGGTGTGTGATGGGCACAGCAGGACAGGACAGGGCTGGGGGTGTGTGATGGGCACAGCAGGACAGGACAGGGCTGGGGGTGTGTGATGGACACAGCAGGACCGGACAGGTAGACGGATGGACGGACGGACAGGAGGGGTACATGACATCCAGAAACTGAAGATCTTGGAGATCCATGCAGGGGAGGCAGGGCCAGGTGGGGAGGAGGAACCACAGCTGCTGCCCCAGAGTCTCCTCACTGAACAAACCCCCACAGTAGGAGTTGGTTATACTGTGAGCGTCTGCATGTGTTGGAGTCCAGCTCCTCCTCTCTTCTATCCATCCTCCTCCAGCAGGGCTGGACCCCTCCATTCCACTCATGAGCCTCACCTGGGCAGCTGGTGGTCTCCCGTGGGACATACCTGCCTCTGATCACCTGACCCAGGGCTTGCTGGTGCCGCTGTCCAAGGTGCTGACTGGAGTGGTGCCTGTGGTGCCTACTGGGACGCTGTCCATGGTGCTGCACTCCTGGGTTGCCACAAGGTGGAAACAAACAAACACAAAGCTTTATAGAGGGTATAATACGGTGGCCCTGAAGTGCAAATCACACCCCCTAATATGAGTACATCCCCCAAATGAAAACACTCCCCCCAAATACGAGTCAACTCCCCCCAAATCGGATGACTTGTTCACCTCCCCCCAATACAAAAACACGCTCCCCCAAATGGAAAACGACATTACATTAACTCAAAAACACATTACATTAACTCTGAATGGAAAGGGTAGGTACTACACTTTAGCGCTGATTGGAGGAAGTAGGCTAACTAACAAGAAATATGAAATTGATCGACAGAAGTCCAAAATGCAATAGCCTGGCAGAGTTACGTGCACCAGAACATTTGTTTGGCTATTGAAGAATTCCATTGAGAGGGACCTGTTAGAACACAGAGGTCTGTCTGAGGCTGTGCAGAGCACATGCATTTGATTTGCACATTAGGCGTCCTGGGCCAGATGTGCCAACAGCACCCCCACCCCCCGGGGGGGCAAGTCGAGGTGCCGCCCCCCCAACCGCAACACGGATATGTGACTTGGCGCCCTCTGCTGGTTGTGCGGGACGGTTAATTATTGGATGAACTTGGTAATTTGCCTTGGCTGTCATCCAGACTGTACAGAGCACACTCATGTGATCCACTGGGAGGGGTCATGTGATCCACTGGGAGGGGTCATGTGATCCACTGAAAGGGGTCATGTGACACGCTGGCAGACTTTCTCTCAGTGGTATGAAGGACAAAACATCGACCCAATCTGGTACCGGATCAAAACGTTCTGGTGCTTTTTACAATCACTGTTTGACAGGAGACTGTGGGTAGTGTCAGGGTATATGCAACAGCCGTCTCAGCTTGTCATGAAGGTGTAGCCAGGACGACTGTGTTCAGCCACCTGGTTAAAGGTTTCCTGTCTGGTGCGTACAGGCTCAGACCCCCTCAGAGAGCGTCAGTGCCCCAGTGGGACCTGTCCATGGTGCTGGAGGCTCTGTGGAAGCACAGACAAGACAGGGTCTAGTTATGTTAGACTGTTTGAACCAGCTGCTACCTGTTCTATACCATGACCTCTAGAAACACCCAGACCTGCCCTGGACCCCCACTCTGCTGCCTGCTTGATCCCTCTCCAGACCTGCCCTGGACCCCCACTCTGCTGCCTGCTTGATCCCTCTCCAGACCTGCCCTGGACCCCCACTCTGCTGCCTGCTTGATCCCTCTCCAGACCTGCCCTGGACCCCCACTCTGCTGCCTGCTTGATCCCTCTCCAGACCTGCCCTGGACCCCCACTCTGCTGCCTGCTTGATCCCTCTCCAGACCTGCCCTGGACCCCCACTCTGCTGCCTGCTTGATCCCTCTCCAGACCTGCCCTGGACCCCCACTCTGCTGCCTGCTTGATCCCTCTCCAGACCTGCCCTGGACCCCCACTCTGCTGCCTGCTTGATCCCTCTCCAGACCTGCCCTGGACCCCCACTCTGCTGCCTGCTTGATCCCTCTCCAGACCTGCCCTGGACCCCCACTCTGCTGCCTGCTTGATCCCTCTCCAGACCTGCCCTGGACCCCCACTCTCCTGCCTGCTTGATCCCTCTCCAGACCTGCCCTGGACCCCCACTCTCCTGCCTGCTTGATCCCTCTCAAATCAAATCAAATGTATTTGTATAGCCCTTGACAACCATGTCACAGAGGGCTTCACATACACCCATAGAACTGCCCCTCGACCAACCTAAACCCTCAAGGAAGCTCCCAACGGGAGAACAAATGGAAGAAGCCTTGGGAGGAGCAATTCAGAGAGGAATCCCCTCCTCCAGAGACGGTTGGTAAGAGAGAGGAGCAGAACACAGTTTTGAAACACCAAAATCCATTGTTCAGCTTAATAGATGTGGAAAGGGACCGGGAAACTGGTTTCCGGTTGGCGACCAGGTCCAGCGTTGGCAGACCGACGACCAGGCAGGTGCTGACAGCTCAAACCCCCCACACCATAGGGGATGTGTGGAGGGGGGACTAAGAGAGGAGAGCAGGGATTAGAGAATGCCAGGAGAAGCTAACAGTCACATTCATATTGGAATGAGATTTCCCACCGGTCAAGTGTGGACTTGTGCAGCAATTTAGCAGAGCAAAAAGGGGTTCTTTGATGAAGCCCCACACACCAAGACAGCGCCAGCCCCCCTCAGTTGGAACATGAAATCTCTCCAGACCTTTCCTGGACCCCCACTCTGCTGCCTGCTTGATCCCTCTCCAGACCTGCCCACCCTGCCCCTACTCCTCTTCAGACACTGCTACCATGTCTGTAAATAGGTTACATTCATCTCACATTAGTCAGGATTGACCCCTGGTTATAGCTACTCATATACAGACATCGGACATTAGTCAGAATTGACCCCTGGTTATAGCTACTCATATACAGACATCTAACATGAGCCTGGATGTTATCAGTGGGTCAGGTCAAACACACCAAAGCCTGCCCACAATGTGTTCCTGACAATAAAGAATGTGTTCACTGTAAACATGTTGTGACTAGTCTTAGTGGTGATGTATTGAGACATCTCCCTGGTCTCTGCTCCAAGACCAGTCAGCATCATTATAGGCCTCATGAAGTTTCCCTTCCTGAAATGCTGTCCCTGTCAGCACATTTAGGATCGTTGACCTATGCACTTTTTGTGAAGCTCTTTCTTGTAAGTCGCTTTGGATAAAAGCGTCTGCCAAATGAATACATGTAAATGTAATTTAGGTGAGAACTGAAAGAACTGTTTAGACTAAAACAGGAAGTCACAACATTCTCAGAGATGATGTATCTGATCCTTTGTGTTTTGTTCACTATGAGTTAAGCACACCTCACCTGCTCATAACTTAGTGTCACTTCTGTGTATCTGTTGTGAATCTGAAGGTGATCGTTTCATTGTGTTCCCTAATTATGTATAATCAGGTCATGAGTTGCTGTCAATACTGCCAGCCTCTGGTATTACTGTAATGTAGTGCCTCAGCAACACTACAGGAACACAGTGTTAGATCTCCCTCATACACAAACACAGACAGTAAACACACTTCACCCTGACATGATCCATCTGGTGTCTGAGCAGCATGTTCTGTGCAGCAGTCAGGACACACAGGCTGCACAGTTATTCAGCAAAGATCTAGATCCTCCTGACACCCAGGAGAAAGCTCTGTAGAGGTTTACATGTTACATGACATGCCGGTTTGGGTTTGATTAATGGCTTTCAAATAATTTCACAAATGTTTTATTTGTTATAGTTATGCCTCTATAACTGATTAACCTAACTTCTGTTTGTGAAGTTATTCACATTTGTGACATCATTGGAAAGCCTAAGATGTCCTCTCAAATGGACAAAGTGTAAAATAAATACAATGGGCAGTATGGTTGCAAAGTCACTAGTCCAAATCCAATATCATTGACAGAATAGACAAAGACAAACTATATCCAGTCAGCCCCATTGTGTCAACCTTTCTAACTGGATGAATCCCTCAGTGTTGAACCCTGGTCTCAACTTGTGTTCTTTCTGTTGGTTTCCCTCTTCCTCTTTATGCTACGTGTCAGTTTCAGTATCACAACTCAATGAGAGAACTGTTTCTCAACAGGAAATGTCCACTCCCAACCTGCACTCATAAAGAGAAGACGCAATACTGTAAGTGTAATGTACGTTATTTTTATTGACAGAGATTTAATGACATTATTTACAGAACTCCAAGCACTTCAATCAATAGACTTGGTGAACAGCACTGTTGGGTGCTTGTTGTTTACTGTGCTGATTCACTATGATGGGCAGTCACCTGAACAGTACTGTTGGATGCTTGTTGTTTACTGTGCTGATTCACTATGATGGGCAGTCACCTGAACAGCACTGCTGTAGACCTTCAGACCTTCAGTCAACATAGATCTAGTTCAGACGCATGTTCTGGTGGGTCAACAGACCAAAAGACTGACTTCACCAGACTCCAGACTGTGGTGTGTGTGAAATATTTACATTCAGTTTTCAAAAAAAACTACTATGTGTTTTTGATATTTATCTTCTGAAAGTTATGGTGACCGATCGTTATTCAGACAAAGTGAACCATGTTTATTCTACATGAGTCTTTATGTTACCTCCCATCTTGGTCAATGTTCAGACCTATTTGTAGATCTAGCATGTTCTGAAGAGGTATTTGATCTGACAACCGACCAAAACTTTACTAAATACCTTTGGAGTGACATGCTGTATGCCCCTTCAGTATTGGCATTGAAAGGAAATATATTATAACTGACAGTGCATGAATCGGTTGTAAATGAACAAAATGCTAAACAAAAGTATTTCATGTCCAGGCAGAGACAACAGACAACCACCCCCACCCCCCCCCCCCCAACAAAATAATAACAAAATATATATATTGATTATTGTTCAAACCTATTTGTAGGACCCCCAAACTGATGGAGAGATGGAGCAGGGACCCCCTATTATATATGTTGCATAAAATGTTGTTTTATATTAAACTGGGCCTTGTGCCATGTATGAACATAGCTACCCTGTTGTTATAGATTTTTTTTACAAAGGTATCTTCTTTTCTATAATATTAGGGCGGGGATCTTAGTCAGATGGGGACTGAATAGGCTCTCGGCCAATCACAGGGAACCTGACAGAGCCACCGTGTAACATGTGGCCTTGTGATTGGCACAGCACTGATAGGGGCAGGTCCTCCTCTTTGTGTACAGGAAGCTTGGAGGTCCAAGCTAGTCTCATGCTGTGAGTGAACCACTGCCCAGCTTGAGAGAGCTCCTGTGAGGAGCTGAATGGGCTGACTGAAAGATAACGTCTTCTGCCTCCATTTATCTGTTACTGCTGACTGAAAGATAACGTATTCTGCCTCCATTTATCTGTTACTGCTGACTGAAAGATAACGTCTTCTGCCTCCATTTCTCCGTTTGCTACAATATGTAGGGTACATTTTAATGTGTATTTACAGACATTAAATACAAAATAAAACTAGTCTGATCAACAACAACAATTGCGACCCCCCTGCAGTACCTCCCTGGTCAGAGTTGACAGGTGAAAGGTCATTCCCTGCAGTACCTCCCTGGTCAGAGTTGACAGGTGAAAGGTCATTCCCAGTGGCCCATGTTGTTTATTCTCTCTGGTTTCCAGATCAGTGCTGATGAAGGAGAAGTAGAGACAGATATAATACTGAGACACAACCCTGGTCTCTGGTCATCTTTGTCAAACCCATGACTGTAAATGTGTTAAGGTGTTGTTGTTCCTGGAAGGAGCCTGAGTTGAGAGCTGTCATGTTCTGAGGAGAGAGTTTCATCTGATACAGCAGACCTTAGCATGTTCAACTTCCTCATTTGAACAGCAGTCAGGGGACAGTATGTAATATTCAGGCTGCTATTCTGCCTACAAAGACAACTATCATCATATAAAACGTTGTATTACTCCTGTTCATGAAATGTGACTATTCCATATGTTATTCAGAGTGACACACTGGAAGGCTGATAATGGCAGCCCATGCAGGTTGAAGCTATTCGTGGCTCCATGTACATGAGCCAGTTGTGTACGTGCTGTTTCTCACCTTGTGGTTTCCTGTCAGCATCCGCCCACAGCCTGAAGAGAGATCTGTCTCTCAACAGGACATGTTCACATCTGCATTGCATGGACTTGGTAGTTAATGCCTTCAGAACATCACTTCAATACAGAGCACCCAGATCCTCAAGACAATCAGATATGATTAAAGTCAAATAAGGTAAGTGTGATAATATGTCATTATTCACAGTAGCATATTGATTGATTGGTTCTGTGGTCAAAAGAGCAAATCTTCTACTCTCGTGGGTGTAGATGTGGGCTTGTAATTATTTTTTGATACCACAGCAATTTGAATTTTAATTATTGATGTTTTAGGCTGGTGTTTTCACATGGTTGAAAATGACACAAGCTGCTCTATATGTGGTGAGTCAGACCATGTGGACAGTATATAGACCAACCCTGCTATCCATCATCACACTGTATATGTGGTGAGTCAGACCATGTGGACAGTATATAGACCAACCCTGCTATCCATCATCACACTGTATATGTGGTGAGTCAGACCATGTGGACAGTATATAGACCAACCCTGCTATTCATCATCACACTGTATATGTGGTGAGTCAGACCATGTGGACAGTATATAGACCAACCCTGCTATCCATCATCACACTGTATATGTGGTGAGTCAGACCATGTGGACAGTATATAGACCAACCCTGCTATTCATCATCACACTGTTGTTGTTCTGGTGTTGTTGTCACTACTGTCATCGACACGTCATTGTTTGAATGTAGTTGAGGAATTGAGATGTTACTGTAATCAAGTTGTTATTGTTTCTATATACTGAAGCCAATTACTTACGCCTAATGTTATTGTTGCACTAGTTATTGGTTTTCCTTTGCGCTTGTTAGCCAAGATGCAGTTACTCTGTGATCTGGCTAAATACAATCTTCCTTGAATTTGCCACTGAAATACTGTACTGTAACTATTCACTTCTGATGAATCTTGATCTTCCTCGGGTACATATTCCACTCATGTGGAACTATACTGTCTGTAAACGATGACAGGTTTCCCTCCCTTATCCACTCAGCTCAAACTGAGAACTGGTTTAGAGCAGGAAATGAGACCAAGATACCACAATGCTTCCTCTTGAAGAGAAGATGGAGCCTTGCACAACTAAACCTGTCATGGCTGGCTTTTAGTCTGTGACAAAAATGATTGCACACATGGGGTTGCAAAGTTATGCATGTATTGACCTAAACTGAGAAAAGCAGTGAACAATAACTAAGGGATGGGATGAGTCCATTAGTGAAACAGCAGTGAAGGGAGAGTGAGTTTGGGTCAGGTTGGTTATAGGTGCTGGTCTGTGGTCAGCTGTGAAGCCCTCTGTGACACTGCTGATTGGTTATAGGTGCTGGTCTGTGGTCAGCTGTGAAGCCCTCTGTGACACTGCTGGTTGGTTATAGGTGCTGGTCTGTGGTCAGCTGTGAAGCCCTCTGTGACACTGCTGGTTGGTTATAGGTGCCGGTCTGTGGGCAGCTGTGAAGCCCTCTGTGACACTGCTGGTTGGTTATAGGTGCTGGTCTGTGGGCATCTGTGAAGCCCTCTGTGACACTGCTGGTTGGTTATAGGTGCTGGTCTGTGGGCATCTGTGAAGCCCTCTGTGACACTGCTGATTGGTTATAGGTGCTGGTCTGTGGGCATCTGTGAAGCCCTCTGTGACACTGCTGGTTGGTTATAGGTGCTGGTCTGTGGTCAGCTGTGAAGCCCTCTGTGACACTGCTGGTTGGTTATAGGTGCTGGTCTGTGGTCAGCTGTGAAGCCCTCTGTGACACTGCTGGTTGGTTATAGGTGCTGGTCTGTGGTCAGCTGTGAAGCCCTCTGTGACACTGCTGGTTGGTTATAGGTGCTGGTCTGTGGTCAGCTGTGAAGCCCTCTGTGACACTGCTGGTTGGTTATAGGTGCTGGTCTGTGGTCAGCTGTGAAGCCCTCTGTGACACTGCTGGTTGGTTATAGGTGCTGGTCTGTGGTCAGCTGTGAAGCCCTCTGTGACACTGCTGGTTGGTTATAGGTGCTGGTCTGTGGTCAGCTGTGAAGCCCTCTGTGACACTGCTGGTTGGTTATAGGTGCTGGTCTGTGGGCAGCTGTGAAGCCCTCTGTGACACTGCTGATTGGTTACAGGTGCTGGTCTGTGGGCAGCTGTGAAGCCCTCTGTGACACTGATGATTGGTTATAGGTGCTGGTCTGTGGTCATCTCTGAAGCCCTGTGTGACACTGCTGGTTGGTTATAGGTGCTGGTCTGTGGTCATCTCTGAAGCCCTGTGTGACACTGCTGGTTGGTTATAGGTGCTGGTCTGTGGTCATCTCTGAAGCCCTGTGTGACACTGCTGGTTGGTTATAGGTGCTGGTCTGTGGTCATCTCTGGAGCCCTGTGTGACACTGCTGGTTGGTTATAGGTGCTGGTCTGTGGTCATCTCTGAAGCCCTGTGTGACACTGCTGATTGGTTATAGGTGCTGGTCTGTGGGCAGCTGTGAAGCCCTCTGTGACACTGCTGATTGGTTATAGGTGCTGGTCTGTGGGCATCTGTGAAGCCCTCTGTGACACTGCTGGTTGGTTATAGGTGCTGGTCTGTGGTCAGCTGTGAAGCCCTCTGTGACACTGCTGGTTGGTTATAGGTGCTGGTCTGTGGTCAGCTGTGAAGCCCTCTGTGACACTGCTGGTTGGTTATAGGTGCTGGTCTGTGGTCAGCTGTGAAGCCCTCTGTGACACTGCTGGTTGGTTATAGGTGCTGGTCTGTGGTCAGCTGTGAAGCCCTCTGTGACACTGCTGGTTGGTTATAGGTGCTGGTCTGTGGTCAGCTGTGAAGCCCTCTGTGACACTGCTGGTTGGTTATAGGTGCTGGTCTGTGGTCAGCTGTGAAGCCCTCTGTGACACTGCTGGTTGGTTATAGGTGCTGGTCTGTGGTCAGCTGTGAAGCCCTCTGTGACACTGCTGGTTGGTTATAGGTGCTGGTCTGTGGGCAGCTGTGAAGCCCTCTGTGACACTGCTGATTGGTTACAGGTGCTGGTCTGTGGGCAGCTGTGAAGCCCTCTGTGACACTGCTGATTGGTTATAGGTGCTGGTCTGTGGTCATCTCTGAAGCCCTGTGTGACACTGCTGGTTGGTTATAGGTGCTGGTCTGTGGTCATCTCTGAAGCCCTGTGTGACACTGCTGGTTGGTTATAGGTGCTGGTCTGTGGTCATCTCTGAAGCCCTGTGTGACACTGCTGGTTGGTTATAGGTGCTGGTCTGTGGTCATCTCTGGAGCCCTGTGTGACACTGCTGGTTGGTTATAGGTGCTGGTCTGTGGTCATCTCTGAAGCCCTGTGTGACACTGCTGATTGGTTATAGGTGCTGGTCTGTGGGCAGCTGTGAAGCCCTCTGTGACACTGCTGATTGGTTATAGGTGCTGGTCTGTGGGCAGCTGTGAAGCCCTCTGTGACACTGCTGATTGGTTATAGTTGCTGTTTGGGGTTGATTCATGGCTTTCAAATAATTTCACAAATGTTTTATTTGTTACAGTTATGCCTCTTTATACCATGGTCTGGGTGAATACTCAATTCTGATTGGCTGCAGGGGTGTCCATTATCGGGTGATAACGGACACCTACTGCGTCATTGCAGCAAAACTGTCTTTTGACCATTCTAAATTATTCCGCTGGCTACACAGGAGCCTGTACAAAGTATCTGAAATACGTAACCATAACAACAGTGACGTAGTCAAAGCCTGCATTTACAATTTTGAAAGACTTTAACAAGCTAACTTGTATTTACAACAATGAGTGGCTTCAGTATATATTTTAACCTATTTGAAAAATGTTTCTTTTCTGAATGTAGTGTGTCAGTGTCACGTAACCGCTCATCTCACATCCCATTCGCTCTTCACCTCGCTAGTCAATCGAGACAGTCTGCGGCCAATACGACAGTAGCAGCAACTCTACACATGGCCCATTATTTTCTTCTTAAAAATCTTGATTTTATTTGGGGACAATGACATGGCTCGATATCTGGCTAGTCTTGTTGTTAAACATACTGTCAAATTAGAATCACTGTTTGGAGAAAATGTCAACTTTGATGCGGTCATCTCACATCCATTTGCTATTCAACTCGCTCCACAGGCTGCGGCCATACTGTAGCCTAGTACTAGTATATGGCCGATAATTGTTTGTGAAAATCTTGATATTGATTTTGGGACAGTGACATGGCTGGTTAGCTAGCAAATCTTATTGTCAAACATACTGTAAAATTATATTTACTGTTTGTCAACCGTACACAATGTTATTGCCTCTGAATCTTGCTAGCATAACCTTAGCTTTCAGGCTAATAGCTCAGCCAATTGAAAGCCGGTGTTGGTTCTATGAGCTGAGCGGACTATAAAATATCAGAGTTGGCTAACGTTAAAAAACGTTAGATTTATTTTGCAAAACGCCTGAAAACATAAATTAATGTTTGTTAAAAAATCGTTGGCAAGTGACCATGGTATAAGCGGGATAATGCCCAACGAGGTGTCGATTATCACCTGATATTGGACAATGCGGATGATTATATTCATAAGGGACAGGTCATGTTTCTGGACATAATAGGTGTCATAGTCCATATGACTGTGTCTACATCGACATATATCTTACCTAGAAATATACCCAAAGCAAAGTTACTATTTCAAATCCCAAAGTAACCAGGTACCCAGTACTTTGTTATGGGATCCATAACTGCTGGTGCTGCCTGGGCTAAACTACAGGTGTTTCCTCATTCATTACATAGTTTACACAGAACACAGAGGTTGGCAACACAGAAGATGTCATTTAGTCACTGTTACTAAGTTTACTGTCAGAGAGGACAGAGGGTAGGAACAATACTGAGAGAGAGAGAGAGAGACAGAGAGAGAGAGAGAGAGAGACAGAGAGAGAGAGAGAGAGAGAGAGAGAGAGAGAGAGAGAGAGAGAGAGAGAGAGAGAGAGAGAGAGAGAGAGAGAGAATAAAGATAAGTGGTTAGAAAAGGGTGGTTGTCCCTATGTGTCCCCCTGCACTGTTCTGGCTGAAAGAGACAGAGAGAGAGAATGGCCAAATCAAATCAAAATGTATTTGTACATTATAGCCCTTTTTACATGCAAGCATGTCACAAAGGGGTTCACATACGCCCATAGAACTGCCCCTCAACCAACCTAAACCCTCAAGGAAGACAAGGAAAAACTCCCAGAAAAAAAATTCTAGAGGAGAAAAAATTGAAGAAACCTTAAAAGGAGCAATTCAGTGAGGGATCCCCTCCTCCAGAGACGGTTGGTGAAAGAGGTGCAGAACACAGGCTAAACATAGTCATACAGCCGGGAAGTGTCAATGGGTGTTGAAACACCAAAATCCAGTGTTTGACTTGGGTCAGTTGGTAGATGTCAGTCTAACCAGTGGTAGCCACAGGGCTGGGGACTGTGATCGGTGCAGCATCACAGGCAGGGGGGGAGGGGGGGGGGGGTGAGGGAAGGGACCGGGAAATTCTAGATTCTGGTTGGCGACTAGACGAGCAGGCAGGTGCTGACAGCTCAAACCCCCCACCACAGGGGAGGTGTGGAGGGGGGACAGAGAGAGGAGAGCAGCTCTCCTCCACCTGACTACCTACACCTGTATCTCCAGGGACAGGTGAGGGTCAGTCCAGGTACAGCAGGTCTATAGGAGCATGGTGGTCAGGGACAGGTGAGGGTCAGTCCAGGTACAGCAGGTCTATAGGAGCATGGTGGTCAGGGACAGGTGAGGGTCAGTCCAGGTACGGCAGGTCTATAGGAGCATGGTGGTCAGGGACAGGTGAGGGTCAGTCCAGGTACGGCAGGTCTATAGGAGCATGGTGGTCAGGGACAGGTGAGGGTCAGTCCAGGTACAGCAGGTCTATAGGAGCATGGTGGTCAGGGACAGGTGAGGGTCAGTCCAGGTACAGCAGGTCTATAGGAGCATGGTGGTCAGGGACAGGTGAGGGTCAGTCCAGGTACAGCAGGTCTATAGGAGCATGGTGGTCAGGGACAGGTGAGGGTCAGTCCAGGTACAGCAGGTCTATAGGAGCATGGTGGTCAGGGACAGGTGAGGGTCAGTCCAGGTACAGCAGGTCTATAGGAGCATGGTGGTCAGGGACAGGTGAGGGTCAGTCCAGGTACAGCAGGTCTATAGGACCATGGTGGTCAGGGACAGGTGAGGGTCAGTCCAGGTACAGCAGGTCTATAGGAGCATGGTGGTCAGGGACAGGTGAGGGTCAGTCCAGGTACAGCAGGTCTATAGGAGCATGGTGGTCAGGGACAGGTGAGGGTCAGTCCAGGTACAGCAGGTCTATAGGAGCATGGTGGTCAGGGACAGGTGAGGGTCAGTCCAGGTACAGCAGGTCTATAGGAGCATAGTGGTCAGGGACAGGTGATGAAGAAAGTGTTTTGTCCGTCTCTTCATAAACGGAGTGACTAAGTTCAGTTGAGTTCTGGATTTCAATAAGTATTATCAATCTGCAGATTGGGAGAAAAAATCGGACCTCTGACCATAAATGACAACACAACACCAGGCTTAGGTCTCAATCATGTCTCTCTCAGCCCTGAAGGCTGGAGGACCATCTTTTATAGGGCACAAGAATGTAAACATAGATAGTGACAGTCAGGCAGTAATGACGTTACAACAGTCTCAGAGAAAAAGATTCACAGCTCCCAACACATGACCACTCAGCCTAGAGAGTTCATAGTTGGAGCTCTCCTTGTAGCCATAACAAGGAACATTTAGCCAGTACTTTCTCCTGACCCCGAACATCTATTAACCCTGACACATAGACACAATCTACTCTTATTAATAGCAAGCTTACATGAGAACATACTAACTAGTATCCAATGACTAGTTCTATTGATTAGTGAATAATGTAAGCACACAGGAAATCGCAATTTCTTCCACAGTCCCCCCCTTTTGACGTTTAACGTCAACACAACAACTGTTTATCTGGGGCCTGCTATGGTGCCTTACATTTCATAAGTTTTATAACATTTCAAAACCTTAACAATCAAACAATACCGTATCTGTTACTACCCAACGCAGCATACATGATTATAGGATTTAAAAGTATTACGTAGTACCCAATCATAGGTAAAACAAAATCAATGAAGTGAACAGCATAATGACAGTTCATCAATGATTCTAGAAACATAGGCATATTTCTCTGCTGGACATACCCCCTGGTCATGCTCTTGTGAGCTCAACACAGCAGGGTATCGATCAAACACTGTTCATTAAATTCAGAGTATTTCAAACAGTATTAAAGTAATAAAGTAACCACCTTTAATTATTGTTAACTGATCTGTGGTCAAGCATTGTATATCAGTTGGAAAATAGAAAGGAGCCAAATGGCCATCTTTATTACAATGGCAAAGTAGACACTTGGTACTTGAGATTAAATATCAGACATTTCAATCATTCCCAGGGCAATAAAGTAATCATCAGTCTTGCTTGCTTTTGTCTGTGGCTTGATTTGGGCTACCATAATCTTACTGGCAGCCTTCCGAGAGCCCACTGCACAGCACTGTACACAGCAGGCAGTACACATCTTCCAAGCACAAACCACAATCAGCACAACAACGATTAACATGCCCAATCCAGTGATTCCCATTTGAATGATAGTCGAAAAGAAACCCCCCACAGAGGAGGTCAGCCAATCAGCAAAATTCCAAGGTTCAGGTTCCCCCAAATCGGAAATGATCTCTTTAATGTGCGCAGCCATATTTGTGATATTAGCAGATTCATCTGGGATAAAAGTACAACAGTCATGACCTATCACAGCACATGTACCTCCCTGAGCTGACAACAGATAATCCAGTGCCATCCGGTTCTGCAGCACTACTTGTCTCATAGCCTTCATCTCATAAGCAACCGCAGTTAAGGCGTCGGCTGTCTCATTACCAATGGACTCCAACCCTACTGCTAAGCTCCTAATATCTCTAAAGGCAGTGATAATACCATACGCAGGGAGAATGGCAGCTGAGAAACGTGAAAAGTGGTTGTGCACTATTGATTCCAAGTGATGTGATCCCAGCTTCTTAGCATCTGCATTAACAATACTTCTCTTGTGGCGGTGCCACCAATGTTTTGGCAAGGGGTGCAGGGGCAACCCATCTACAGGTCTGAGGGCTCCTACAATAAACCCATGGTAACATGTTCCTGACCAGTTGGCTGGCAGAAAATAATAAGCCCTGTTACCACATACCCACATGGTGCCATTGTTAGCTGCATGAGGAACCCCAAATGGATCTGTTGTAATACTTATCGGTCCTCCTTTAACAGGCAAATCAGACAACTTTGTATAAGCATATGTCGACACAGTATGATTACACGTGCTGTTCCCCAATGCCCTCCCTGTCCCGTTATGAGTCACACATAACCACGCCTGTGGGGCATAGGCTAACCACAATGGGGGCGAATAGGTAACTCCTTTAGGAATGTGTCGCTTGTGTACAGTAACATTTTTCACATTCAACCCGATACACTGCCAACTCCAGATCTCACACATATCTGCCTTAGAGAGTGGGACCGCTATCCAAGGATAGGTTCCTGCATGTTGGGGAATCATACCACACACCCAACAAGACCCATTTCCTCTCATTTTCCGTGCAGTCATTTTGGCGGTTCTTAGGAAGGTGTTGGCGAAGTATTCAGTCTTCATGTGTACTCCAAGGTGATGGGTGTCAATGTTCAAATCAGTTTCTTTGGGAGCATGTAATATTGACTCTGGTAGTGGCTCATGTCTGCGATATCTGTGGACTCGTGCGTCCGTTATCAGTAAATGTCTGTCAGGTGTGTGCGTCAGTTTATCTGTGGATATCATCTCTCGTCGTAGCTCAGGCAGCGGCCTCGGTTTCCTTGAAACAACCGAGGTCCTCTGCCTCAGTATCCTCTCGTTCCCGTTCTGGGTGCTGTCCTCTGCTTCATGTAGAGGCCGGAGGAAGACTGAAAGTGTCTTCCCTTCTCCAGGCTCCTCTCTCTGGTTTCCTGTCTGGGTGCTGTCATCTGCTTCATGAATCACACATGGGGGAGAGAGGCATGGTGGCAACAGCAGCCCCTCTCTGGCTTTCTCCACATGTGACTCACCTTTTGACGTCTTCAACACCTCCGGGTGGGTGCTCTTTGGGACCTTCGTCTCGGCGCCCCTGGATTGGAGTGCTGGACGGCAGGGTCCTGGTTCTGGCTCAAATCGGTCCGCTGGACTGGAACCTGCTCCCGAATCAGCCGCTGCGACCGGGTCTCCATCCCCCTTGGTGTACTCCCGAAGGAGCAGCCCAGTGGGGATGAGACAAATGGCAAGTTGGAGCAGACACCATTTGGAGGTGCACCTGCTCCTCCACCGGCCCCTTGCTCTCCGTTGGGACCCTCCACCGTGTTGTTCGGTGGAGGGGCCGTTTTGCAGTGTGTCGCATGGATCCATGTCGGACGACCCTCCACTTTCACCGCTGTGTGAGTCACCAAGAGAACCATGTATGGACCGGTCCATCTCGGTGAGAGGGCAGTCCTCCGTTTGTGCACTTTCACGTACACGTAGTCTCCCGGTTGATAGGGATGACATGGCTCCCCAGCAGGTTCAGGCAGGGCAGCTTTCACCTGTGAATGCACAACCCTGGCTGCTCTAGTTAGGGCGTAACAAAAGTTTAACATTGTATCATCCATCTGGTGGATATTCATCTGTTTCAATGATAGTGGGGGAGAGACAGGCAATCTCATGGGTCTCCCTAAAACTATCTCGTGTGGAGAAAGTCCATTCCTCCTTTGGGGAGTGGACCTCATGGCCATAAGAGCTAGTGGGAGTGCATCAGGCCATTTTAGGCCAGTCTCTTCACATATCTTGGCTAGTTTGTTTTTCAAAGTTCCATTTTGCCTCTCCACTGCCCCCGCAGACTGTGGGTGGTAGGGACAGTGGAAATGCTGGTTGATCTGGAGCGCTTTACAAAGTTCCTGAACAATTTGACCTGTGAAATGGGAACCTCTATCACTGGACAGTCTTGTGGGGATCCCATATCTACAGATCACATCTCTCATGAGAATCTTGGCTACCGTGGTAGCACCCGCTTTCTGACATGGGTAGGCTTCTACCCATTTCGAAAACATGTCAACAATTACAAGTACATACTCAAAATTACAACACTTGTTCATCTGAATAAAATCAATTTGTAAATGCATAAAAGGACCACTTGGAGGTGGGTGGGCTGCGTCTCTTCTCTTTGGTCCCTTTCCAGCCTTTGCTGCTAAATCAGCTCTAGCATTTCCTCTTGAAACATCATCTGTATTGTTAGTATGAGCCTCACACTTAACAATAGCTAGCTTTCTCGGTAGTAGTATTGCAGATAACAAATTATCAATCATCTTTCCATTCTTGATTGCTCCACCTGAGGAGTTAATGAAACCCCTTTCTCGCCATATGGCACCAAAATCGTGAGTAACTCCAAATCCATATCTTGAGTCGGTGTAAATATTTACGATCCTTCCTTCTGATAAACAACATGCCCTTGTCAGAGCAAACAACTCGGCTTGCTGTGCAGTGCATTGTGGAGACAGTTTACCAGATTCGAATGTCTCACTGTCCGTGCAGACCGCATATCCAGAGTTTAGAGAGCCATCCCATGCTCGGGACGAAGATCCATCTACGTACAACACAAGTTCAGCATTTTCCATAGGTTTGTCAAACAAATCAGGTCTGGGTGTTAGCACTTTATCGACAACCATCTCACAGTCATGTGGTTCACCATCATCAGGGGTGGGCAACAATGAAACTGGGTTCAATGTGGGGCATCTATGGAATGTAATGTTACTTTGAGTCAACAATTACAGTTCATACTTTGTAGCTCTAGTGGCTGACAGGTGTTGAGTTTTGGTGCGTAACAGAAGAGCACTTACTGCGTGAGGAACCATCACTGCCAAGGGCGACCCCAGCACTATATCTGAAGTTGCTTCCACACATGTTGCCGCAGCACAGACTGCTCGTAAGCACGGGGGAAAACCTGCTGCCACAGTATCTAAAGACGAACTCACATAGGCGATAGGCCTCCTAAGATTACCATGCTGCTGGGTCAGTACACCCTGGGCAAACCCTTTGGCCTCGTGGCAGTACAGTGTGAATGGCTTGGTGTAGTCCGGCAGACCGAAGGCTGGCGCCTGGGCCAAGGCCTGTTTGAGAGATACAAATGATTTATCAGCTTCAGTGTTCCACAACAAATGAGTATCAGCCTGGCCCTTCATTAAATCAAGGAGAGGTCTAGCCAACAAAGCATAATCAAGGATCCATTGACGACAATACCCCGCTGAACCTAGAAAAGACTTTAGTTGTTTTGCTGTTCTAGGCTTCGGTATCAACCGGATGGCCTCCACTCTATCAGGAGTCAATAGCCGCTCTGTACCTTTGAGTGTATGGCCCAGATACTTGACCTCCTCGGACCATAACTGCAGTTTTGCCTTTGAGGCCTTGTGGCCCTTCTCAGCCAGTGCCTGTAGCACAGCAATAGTGTCCTGTTGGCAGGAGGCAAGGTTCTTAGAACATATCAAAAGGTCATCAATATACTGCACCAGAGTAGAGCCGGCTGCTAAGGTGACATCCTGGAGGTCCTCTCGTAAGGCTTGACTAAACAACGTAGGTGATTCGGTGTACCCCTGTGGCAGAACTGCAAACTTATACTGGACCTGGCAAAACGTGAATGCAAACAGATAATGGCTCTCTTCTGCAATGGGAACAGAGAAAAAGGCACAACATAAGTCAATTACTGAGTAATGAGTTGTGTCAGCTGGAATGCAGCTGATTATTGTAACAGGGTTAGGCACGACAGGATGTGTTGGGATAACACATGCGTTGACTGCTCGCAAATCCATAATAAACCTCCAAGTGTTTTTACTGGCCTTCTTCAAAGGGTAAATTGGGGTATTACATTTGCTCTTACAACATACAATGATTCCTTGTGCTAACAATGATGCAATTACTGGCTCAATTCCCTTTTCTGCGTCCTTACTGATAGGATACTGTGGTTTGTTCAGCAAAGGTTTTTTGGGATCTACAGTGATAACTACTGGGATAGCGTTCTTAATGCGTCCTACATCATTTGCATGCTCAGCCCATAACTGCTCGGGCACTGCTGCTAATAAGGCTGCATCCGTGGTGGAACGCTCTGAACAATCTCTGCAGTCCACCAATGGATCTGTGTGGGAATACAGAATGTGATAGGCCAAGTGTTCCTTTTCCTGAGGAATAGATAAGAACACTCCATCAGTAGTGCATTTAATGTCACAATTCAGTTTGCACAACAAATCCCTTTCCAAAAGATTTACTTCACACCCCGTAGTTAAAAGAAACGCATGCTCATCACTCAATGGACCAATATCAACTCTTAACGGCTTGCTAACCACTGTTTGAACAGGAATCCCAGATACCCCCACTGCATTGACTGTCTGTCTTGATTTTGGAAAATTTGGATAGTTTTGTGCTGCAATAACAGATCTAGTTGCTCCTGTGTCTATCAGAAAAGGAAGGTCTCTGCCTTCCACCTTCAACGTAATCATAGGTTCATTATCACTAGACACAGTTACTACCGGCATACATGTTGTGTTTCGAGTCCTAGGCCTCCCTATTGTTGTTGTTGTCTCTGACCTTGCGGCGGCTCGAACGGCTCAGTATCAGGCCAAGTCAACTGTCTCTGTTGGGGGTGGTGATTCTGGGGCTGTGAAAACCCATTGTACTCAAGGCGATACTGTTGGTTAGGAGGGGACTGGATCCCATACGAATGCTGGGTCTTTTTACCAAACTGCGCATACGTCTCAGGGCACTGGTGGGCCCAGTAACCTTTCTTCCCGCAGCGTCGACAAACATCCTTGCCCATTTAATCTGTCTGTCTCCCCCCCTTCGAGTTTCTCCCTTTTCCTTTACCTTTACCTTTACCCTTGAATCATTTTTCCTGTTGTTCTAAAGAGCTTATTTGCAAAGCCATTGGTTTCTCAACTTTCTTTCCTGCATTTGCTTGCATTAATGTAAAATTATGCTTTGCATAATCCATAATCATATCAACTGTTTTGTTCTCCCAATGCAGAACTTGTTTCTTAACTTCTACCTGGAGTTCAGGGAGCAAACCACACATGAACACATGACAAAGTGGCACAGGGGAAGCGGCCGCAGTAAACCCAGAGTGTTTGTCAAATATCTTAGTAAGCCTTTCTAGGTAGTCTGTAGGTTCCTCGTCTTTCCTCTGTTTACAATCATACACTTTGTTCCAGTCCAGAACACCAACTCCCATTTTTGGTATTACAGCTATCAAACGGCGTTTAAGTGCTTCATATGGTGCATTTTCAAGTTCAGCGTTTGGTGCAGGCCAAACTAGTTCTGCGTTATCCTCATCAGGAATCAATGCTTTCAGTTTTCTCAACACTCCAGGCTGGAGTGCTACCTCTAACAATTGATTCAAATCTAGAAAAGTAGGTCTGTGTGCATTGATAGTTATTTGCAGCTCTCTAATAAATTTTGCTGGGTCTTCTCTTATGTCAGGGAAACCCTTACCTAACTCCCTCAGCTCAGTCACTGACCACGGGCGATAAAGGTACACAGGCTGTAATGCATCAGGACCTGGATAAGCTTGCATAGGGTACATGGGCACTGGAGGGTCTAACTGGTCAGTGTTACATGTCTTGCGTGTTTGATATGTATGGGGCTCTCTTTCTTTGCTTGAGTTACGTGAACCCCGAGCTGATTGGAAACCCCGACCTCTAGAGATTGCCCTCTCTGTTTCTCGCCGTGGGTCGCTGCTCAACTGTCTCAATTTCGTCAGCAGGGCTAGTTCATCTTTAGTTAGGCCTACCGGATCAATCACATCTGTGGTGCTTGTAGCACCAAGTAACCCTTCAACCTTTTCTGGTAGTTTCTGTGCTGGCTGCTCCTGACCCGATGCTTCACCTAACAATGCATTTTCCCTGTCTCTGGCTCTCCTTTGCATAGCCACAGTCATAGCAACAACATCATCTTCATCTTCGGTAAATAAGCTACAAATCTTAGGTAGTGGTTTTCCTAGGGAATTTGCGCTACCTTCAGCCTTTTTCACGACTACTGACTTCTCACAATTTGTTTTCGCACTAGTCTGTTCACGCAACTCCATGTTAGCATGTTCAAGCAATGTCTCGAGTTCCCTCACTCTCTGAAATTGTTCAGTCTGATCACGTTTTAACAATGACTCCCGCACCTTCTGTTTCTCAAAGTGCTCTAGCTCGATTCTAGCAGTCTCTTGTTTGTCTCGCTCGAAACGTTCCAACTCTTTCCTAGCTTCTCTATCAGAATCAGTTTTAGCTTGTTCGGACCGTATTTTCTCAAGATAGCCAACTCCACGTCGTCTCGTAGCTTCAGTTAACCATATCATAAACATTGGCCAGTTGACAAATTGTTTAGTCATCCGACTTGTTTCCTTGTCTTGCAAAACCACTTTTAAGCTCTCCAATACTTTTACGTCAAATGTTCCCTCCAACGGAAAACAATGTGTCGGGTCATGATTAGTCCATGCATGCCATTTCTCAACGCTTGACACTGCTTGACACTGCTTGAATTCCATGTAAATCAAACATATACCGACTATTCTCAGGTAACAACGTCTCTATTGCTTTCGTATTGGACGCTAGATTACCCATACTGAATTACAATGTAGGCTATCTGTAACGAATCTCATAACGGTATGAAACCAACTTAATTGATTTACTGCAGCAATAATCAGACAGCACTTTAGAACAGTCACACAAACTCTTAAGAATAAACTACAAGAAGTGTGGTGGTGGTGAACTACAAATATGGCCTTTTCAAGCCAAAGTATCCTCGCCTTCCGGCGCTCGATCATGGGACGCGCATACAAAGACCCGACTCTTTGGGAACGCGCATACACTAATTTCCAAAACTCCGTTACCTCATGAGTAACAAAATAACCACAATTTTGTGCTTAAAAAAAGACGAGTTAAATCATATAACTGCCAGTCTATATTTCCCTTAGTGTTTGATTGTGTCCCTCGCTGATCATTAAGTGCCAAGATTGTCAGTTAACCTCCTAACTGTCCCTTTTACATTGACAAAGTATCCCTAACTTGTTTAAAACCCACTTTACCATTAAAAGTCGGTCTCTCGCATAAAGCCTTTGACCCTAACACATTATGACCGCCCACCTACTGTGCTTGGTCTAAAGGAAGAACAACACTTAATACAGTTACAATTCAAACAAAATAAAATCCCAATAAGATCTCTGTTCAAAAGAGAATTTTTTTTAACATGCATAGAAAATAACATTTCCTTGTTTGGTTCACCCCTGGTCTGTATCTGTAAAACCATAACTCTCTGTTAACAGATCCTTTACCTCAGATCAAGAGTATATGGTCCGTATTCTCCGTTAACAGATCAGATTCACATTCAATACTTCCCGCGACCAGGGTTCTTGTACGCTATCAGAGTTTGCCAACTCTGACCAAGACAAAGTAAAAATAGCAAGTCAAACAATGACCCAAATTTACTAAACCAAACTCTACCTAAACTAAAACGTTCTATTATCTTCCTCCTGTTGAGGCCTAGCAGACTCTGCTCTGCTAAGACCAGGCTCCCAACTGAACGTCACAATAAAAGGTTCTTAAATTGTTTACGTTACCAGTATCACAGAGGGACAGCAGGCGCACCAAGCACAAAGCAGTCCGTGAATGGGTTTTTTTTTTTTTTAAAGGATCCCCTTACCTTTTTGGTTTTTGCGCGTCACGGGTTCTGCTTTATACTGGTGCCGCCGTGGGTCTCTCCTGGATCTGGTTCTGCAATCCTGCTGCTCGACAACGCCAATTGATGAAGAAAGTTTTTTGTCCGTCTCTTCATAAACGGAGTGACTAAGTTCAGTTGAGTTCTGGATTTCAATAAGTATTATCAATCTGCAGATTGGGAGAGAAAATCGGACCTCTGACCATAAATGACAACACAACACCAGGCTTAGGTCTCAATCATGTCTCTCTCAGCCCTGAAGGCTGGAGGACCATCTTTTATAGGGCACAAGAATGTAAACATAGATAGTGACAGTCAGGCAGTAATGACGTTACAACAGTCTCAGAGAAAAAGATTCACAGCTCCCAACACATGACCACTCAGCCTAGAGAGATCATAGTTGGAGCTCTCCTTGTAGCCATAACAAGGAACATTTAGCCAGTACTTTCTCCTGACCCCGAACATCTATTAACCCTGACACATAGACACAATCTACTCTTATTAATAGCAAGCTTACATGAGAACATACTAACTAGTATCCAATGACTAGTTCTATTGATTAGTGAATAATGTAAGCACACAGGAAATCGCAATTTCTTCCACACAGGTGAGGGTCAGTCCAGGTACAGCAGGTCTATAGGGGACAGGGGAGATAGGGCAGGGTTAATACAGGAGAGCAGAACTTCTGGTCAGAGTGTAATAATCTGCTTTAGATGTTTATGCTGTTAATGATTCAACATTCTAGAGTGTGTTTCCACCAGGGCATTGTGAAGTCACTGTGATCTCAGGTAACAAGGGCAGTGGAGAGGTGGATTCTGGGACCTGAAGTCCTGTAGATATCCAGACCAACAACTCTACATCTATAAAAAAAATCTTGTCTCAGGGATATTGTCTTTCTTCAGCTAGTTGTAGGTCTGTAACTTCACTTGTGTCTGATGTTCTGATGTGACAGTACACCCAGGGCCCTCCTAGCTGAAGGGTTAACAGCTCTCATGATGGGCTCTATATCACTGGACTCTGACCTGTTTTATTTTACTGTTCAGTGTACGTTTTACTATAATGAATGATGGCGTCTATATGACCAGACTTTGATCTGTTACTGAACCTTTTGTACAGAGTCACTCCTTTTGAAGGAGCAGCACAAACAGCATGAACAGATTTCTTCTTCAGCGCGAACGACAATGCCTGCTTGACTTGACGTTGTGTTTGTGAATTCAGACCAGGAGAAAGCAGAGGTAAGTCCCTCCAGGGACCATGTTCAGGTCAGGCAGGAAGTGAGGATGATTCTAGTTGAACGCTCAGACCTACAATCCTTTTACATGGAGGACCAGGGTGTGGTCAAGAGACACAGCTGAAACGTTGGAACATTTGGTTGGACGCTCACATGAATAACTGTATCTAGTAGAGAGTGAAGGATTTTAATGGGTTTAATGGTAATATTTGTTTGTCAGTACTCAGTAGTTAGTTTTTCATGGTACTGAAGGTGATTTTGAGTACAAAAGCACAATACAGATCCTTGGTCTTTCCTGTTAATCATTGTCTAAAGTACAGATGTCTACTGGACTGGGTGTTATTACAGAACATGTGACGACAGAGAGAGCAGTTTCAGAGAAGGCAGTAAAGCTGCTTTAGATAAGATTACACTGTTCATTAGGTCTCTTGAGGTTAAGTTGTTGAAAGTGATAATGTGTTAAATAATAGAATCTAATCCAATGTTGATATAGCAGAGTTAGACTTGGTGATGTTTCCCCAGTATGAACACCTCTACCAGCAGCTCTGACAGTCCCTCCCTTCCTGACTTTCTGACTCTTATTTAATCTACTCATCCGTCTCAAACACACCAGCTCTCCCTCTGTCTCTCTCTCTCTCTGCATGATACACACACTACACACACCTGCCTCTCTCTCTCCCTCTGTCTCTGTCCATTACTCTCTCCATCTCTCGTGTTACATGTGCTACAGTGTACCGGGACACCAGCCTTCAGTAACCCGTCAATAGTTTCCTTATTACTTAACTTTCCCTGTGGGGAGTACTGGTTCTTCCTAGGTCCTGTCTTACCTTCTCATAAGATCATCTGCAGTGTTGTGCACGTTCATACCTCTCATGAACTCGTTCAAAGTTCAGTTCATACAAGTAAACATGAATTGTTCACGTTCATAGTTCACCATTTAAATTCTGAACTAGTTCATAGTTCAGTTCATATCATAGTTTTAAGGTGTGTGTTTACTGTGTGTAAAAATCCAGCAAAAAAATAATAAGGTGCATCTGATGTCGTCTTGGTCTTTCCTGTTAATCATTGTCTACACAGTACAGATGTCTACTGGACTGGGTGTTATTACAGAACATGTGATGACAGAGAGAGCAGTTTCAGAGAAGGCAGTAAAGCTGTTTAGATAAGATTACACGGTTCATTAGGTCTCTTGAGTTAATGTTGTTGAAAGTGATAATGTGTTAAAGATGCTGTAAAGCTAATTCCATGATTTGCTTCTCAGTACATTATATACGTGTGAAAGGAGTAGCTAAAAGCTTGTGCAAAGGGTGAAAACATTGTGGCACTGAAACTTGGAGGTAGACCGTTGAACAACCGTTTTTCAGCTCAGGTTTTGTATAGGCAGCAAAAAGCCAACCTGCATTCTGTTACTCAGCTGGTAGGATGCAAAGACAAAGTAATGACATAAAACACTCATAGACTGCATGTAGGTCTGTTCTGACATCTGCAATTGATTTAGCTCGTTGTTGTTGCTAAATTCAATACATTCGAGGGGGCGGAGCTTCACGATTTTCTCACAATTTCAAAGCTTAATTTACATTTACATTTATGCATTTAGCAGACGCTTTTATCCAAAGCGACTTCCAAAAGAGAGCTTTACAAAAGTGCAAAGGTCACTGATCATAGCAACGAGATAGCCCCAAACATTGCGGGTAACCAAAACATGAAGCATACATTGTGAAAACTAAATAAGTCCCAAAGGCAAGAACCATAAGAGCATGTAGTTGAACAAGATACAATTAAACAACATGAACCTCGAAAAGTGCAAGGCTTTACATGTGGAAAAATCCTGGTCCTGATCCTCGAGGAAACATCAGGTCCAGACAATAATTCTTAAGTGCCGTTGTACTCCCGGAACAAGTGCGTCTTGAGCCTTTTCTTGAAGGTGGGGAGACAGTCAGTGTCCCTGATGGAGGTGGGGAGCTGGTTCCACCATTGGGGGGCCAGGCAGGAGAAGAGCTTGTGTTGGGACCGGGCAGTCTTTAGCGGTGGGACCACCAGGCGGTTGTCTGAAGAAGACTGTAGGTGGCGGGTGGGGGTGTAAGGCTGGAGCATAGACTTGATGTAGTTGGGGGCAGTCCCGTTCACCACTTGGAAGGTCAGTACCAGGGTCTTGAATCTGATTCTTGAATCCGGCCGTGATGGGAAGACTGTGGAGGGAGATGAGGAGCGGGGTAACATGGGAGCGTCTGGGTAGATTGAAGACCAGATGGGCTGTCGTGTTCTGAATCTTCTGGAGAGGGCGGGTTGTGCATGCTGGCAGACAGGCGAGCGGCGAGTTGCAGTCATACATCTGGACCCAGGAGGCTGAACTTCAGGGGGAAAGTGGAGCTATGAGTACTGAGGAAGTCTCTTATCTTACCCAACTGCTGTACAAATTAAAGACAAAATCAAACATTTATTCCAGATCAGTTTGGTGCAGTTGTCTGATACACTCAAGCTGAGCATCTCAGAGGACTGGACCATGAATACAGGAATGAAGGGCAGTTAAATAGTATCACAATATGGGAGGTTTCACCCTCACAAGGAACATCAGGGGGTGACATCAACACAGCCTTCGTAAGCACAGCCAGAAGATGCAGCATTCATGGTGCTAGATAGCGTTTGTTTATTCTTTAGATGGTTCATAGAAATGGCAACATGGTGACCTCTGACCTACACTAGTGTCTCAGACATTTCCAAGTCTCATCTCACAAAGAACTAACTTCTGGCCATGCAGACATGAGCAGCTTTAGCAAGCAGCATAATGACGGTGGGCCGTAGAGCACTAAGAGGTGTCTGGTGTGTCTGTAAATGTGATCAGAGGCTAACCTGTGTTAGCAACACTGTCTAAACAGTCAGAGCTTAAGGACCTCCCACCTGTGTTGATTGACAGGAAGAGGATGTGCTGTGTTATCAGTTAACAGTGGCCAGGGGAGGAGACAGGCTTTGACCTTTGACAACAACACTGTACATGTGTAATCAAGGGTTTACAACTTATCAAATGTATATATCCTATTTAGACTACTTTGGTCCTCTATAGACTGGGGAGCTAGTGCTAACAGCTTTTGATTGTAGGTCAAAGAGATAGCTAGCCCATGACAACCCATGATGACATAAACCTTCATTCAATACACCATCTAGTGTAAACCTGTTCCATGTGTTCCTCTGTGCATTGGTGAATGTTTCATTTGCACTGTGCAAGAGTATCCTCAGCATGAGAAATACCATGATCAGAGACAGGGCAGAGAGAGGAGGGTTCTGGCAGGGCAGGTGATCAGAGACAGGACAGAGAGAGGAGGGTTCTGGCAGGGCAGGTGATCAGAGACAGGGCAGAGAGAGGAGGGTTCTGGCAGGGCAGGTGATCAGAGACAGGGCAGAGAGAGGAGGGTTCTGGCAGGGCAGGTGATCAGAGACAGAGCAGAGAGAGGAGGGTTCTGGCAGGGCAGTGATGTAGGCTGCAGGTGAGGGAGGACAAACATCCAGAGTTACAGTACAGAACACAGTACAGTGATGATCATGTGACAGGGTGACAAGTCATGTTTCTGGAATGATTAGGGGGGATTGGACATCAGACTGGCAGAGGTTTAAAAAAAAATGTTTAGATCAGGTCGTATTTACCCATCATTCTTATAAGTCATGAGACCCACAACTCCACCCAACACCGATAATTTCTACTGGGAGTGTCAAGTGAAACTGCATTTCCTCATCCATGACATGGTTTCTACAGAGCCCTGTAGCAGCACAGGACTGGAATGTAGAAATGGGTCAAACCAGATAGATGAGAATCAAACTAAACTCTACAGTGGAGATAGAGAGGGGGAGGGTGCTGATTGACAGGAAAATGACATTTTCTTGAAGAATAAATACAAAATGTCATCATCATAAATGAAATGAAAATATATTTTTCTATATTTCATTTTGAGCACCTCCAGACAGTAGATTGAACCAGCTATCACTGGCAGCATAGGGATAAGTTTAGCTTAGTGTGTTATTGTTGCTCCATTCTACTTTTCTTTGTACACTGCTGAAGGATTCATTGGTGTGAAGTGTCATGAGTGTCATGATTATATTCATAAGGAACAGGTCATGTTGTAGCGGGGTTTCCTCGTGTTAAAATATAAATATTTAATTTATCATAAAGTTCGGGGCACCACCCTAATATTGGTTTAGGACATTAGGGAATCCTATATTTAACATGTAATAATCAGTCTCATCTTTAGGAATGAATTCGTTCTAAGTGTAGAGCCAATCGTAACATCAGTGAACACGCACGTCAAAATATCTTTACAATGAATTTATTCAAGTAAGGTAAACAGATCTTATGAACAAGTTAGATTATGGGTTTGATATGAGTTATTGGTTTCAATGAACAGAATGAAATGGACTAACTTAAAGAAAGACAGAAATGGTAAGTCAATGATTACATCCTTACAAATCATAAACAGAGCTCACGCCAATGCCAAGTCGGGGAGGAAAGAGCGTTAGCCATAGTTACGTTTGATCAGGGGTTGATCAATGAGGTTGAGGGCGGTTTGCGCCAAAGGTTCATTTGAAGAATCGGAGGTGAAAGCGCGGCTGCGCTGCCGGGTCATGTGGCTGAGTATGGGGGATCTCAGTCAAGTCGCAATGATAATTGAGTTTTTTGTTCTTCTGTTGAAACGTCCAGAACGTAGTGAACGTAGTGTCACTATAAAGTTGAATCTCAGGAGAAGCTTGGAGACGTCCTTTGGAACGCCAATCCCGATGGCGTTCATGCCATGGTTGGTTTCGCTGGAGTCCGAGATTGATGGTCATCTCAGATATTTATACAGTTCAGAGTTCGAGGGAGGACCTGTCTGGGGTCAGACGTTGATTGGGGGAAGCTGGGTTGTCAACTCCCCCCTCCTTCCTTCACACCTACCAAAGGTGTGATCTGGTCTCTGGCTGGTTCAAAAGATCATTCAAATATTGTTCTGGACATCTTGGTACAGTTACAAAATATAGTTGAATGATTGTTTTATTATGAGAGCTTTGTGTAGATACCAAGAATGACATGGTTATCTTTCAGGAAGAAGGAGTAGTTACTAGAATCAAGATTTCAGTGAACACAACATTAAAACAAAGTAACAAACATGACACAAATATCCCTCTCATAATTCTCCACCTTGTACTCTCGTGGTAAAGGTGAAGTCTGAAGAGCTTTCCTCAAAAGTTCTGATTAAGGTATGTTCTTTGTTCAACTGCCGCCAAACAGATGCAAATGGTTGCTGGAGACGTGTTGTCTCAAGAAGCCCCTTTGAAGCTTGCAAGCTAGCAGGAGGGCTGAGATTGGGGAGGTCCCCCCCCAATTCTATGGTTCCTTTGCATCGGCGTTTGGTGGGTAATCAGCATACTGAGGGTGTCACAAGGGCTGATTAGGTTTGTCTGATGTGATTGAATCACTCTTCAGGTGTGGCAAGATGTTGGCTCTGTGTGGTCTTGCTGACCTCACTACAATGTCTTTGTCATGGGATCCATAACTGCTGGTGCCGCCTGGGCTAAAATACAGGTGTTTCAAAAGTGTCAAAAGTGTCAGTTAAAACGACACACACAGAGAGAGAGAGAGAGAGAGAGAGAGAGAGAGAGAGATTATTTAAAACCAATCAGATACCAACACACAAGACTACAAAAACAAAATGTTGTGAAGTGTGAAACAAAATGAGTCTGAAAGAAAACAACAATACTGCCCTACAAAAGCAAAAGACCGTAACTCGCCGAAGTGTAGAACGGATAAAAACGACTTCAATGTTTTTGCACTTTCAAAGTAGTTGTCCTGCCAAATGTAAGGTAGGACACTGGAAATATATCAGTTTGATGTTTTAGTGATTACACATGGTCTAAATTAGACATTTTTGAAAATGTCAATCTTAAACTGCACTTTTGACCGCTATTTTGAAGTTTCGGTAGTATACTATAGTCTATAGTAAGTGGTCATGCCAAGGCAAAATACAGTAACTTCCGTTTCTTCGCTCACTTAGTTGCGTATCACGATATAAACTCTGTATATTATAAGCCAATGTAACATACACGTGGTTACCTGTCGCAAGACTCACAAGACAAGAGTGTTTTTGATTTAACTGCTAGGGAAGGATACTTACAAACGACTCATGTTTGGGATGTTTTGTGTTGAACGCCAGCGAGTAGGCTAGGCTAATGCTAGATGTGTTTGTTGTTGCTAGGTTACGTATTAATTATTAAAGTGAAACCGTAACTCCATTTGAACGTTTTTGAGTGCCGCAAAACAAAGGCAAAGAACCGTAACGGATGTTACGGCATTCTGCATTGGCTTTCTAAAGCCAAAGCAGGCTTTTGGAAGTTACGGTGAAGACAACAACCTTATTTTCTCTGAAAAACAGACGAGTTCATTTAAGATATTTGGCCACATGATAAAGCAGACCTTAACTGTTCTGAAAATGAAAAAATATAATTTTCGACAAAATTGAAGTTACGGTCTTTTGCCTTTGCACGGCAGAATACTTGTGTCATGGCTTTTAACATACTAATTTAGAAACCTCTTTTGTCATTTGTCGTTTTTAAGAAATGGTTGACCCTTATTTTACTAAGCAACACACAACCCACTCTCTCTAGGGATCCACAATGGCCACAAGTAATAAAACGCAGCTGTTGGAAACTCTGCAGCAGCTAGAGGGAAAGGAGCGGAAGAAGTTTAAATGGTTCCTGCAGGATAAAGTTCTGGATGGGTTTAATCCCATCCCATCGAGCAAGTTGGAGAACGCTGATGAAATGGACACAGTGGATAAGATGGTGGAGACATACAGACTTGAAGGAGCTCTGAAGATCACTGTGGAGATCCTGAGGAAGATGGATCAGAATAATCTTGCTAAGTGGCTGATGAGTAAGTGTTCTATGGGTATTGTTATTGTATCCCAAATTGGAAACAAAAACAACAATGCAGTGATAATGCTGCAATGTCATAAGGTGGTATGTTATATCTAGACATATGTTGTATTCACTGTCGGAGATGCAGTGTAGAGGAGATGTTCCCCTCCTTTCTGTGTCTGCAGTGTTATTCTGCATGTGTATCAATCACTTAGGACTGCAGACACTGTAAGGATGACTGACACCCTTCTCTTAACTAAACAAGATGACATTATATTAGTGGTAGTCCAGCACGCTAACACCAACCCCAGTCCACACAGGACAGGAAACCCAGCACAGACACAGGACATGATCCTTCCATGTCACCCACAGCTCCACAGAGTGGAACACCTGAGAGGATGAGACAGTGCAGGCCTGACTCTTCCTGTCTTCTCTCTCCTCACAGGTGTCAGTGGTGCTGAGGAGGCTGGTGGGAACACTTCAACTTCCTGTCTTCCTCAGGAAGTCCAGGGTTCCTCCAACACCACTGAGACTGGAGGCCATGCTGCTGCTCCTGGTGGAAACCCCTCAGAGCAAATAGACTGTCATGGTACGTAAGAAATGATCATGATCAAATAGACTGTCATGGTACATAAGAAGTGATCATGATAAAATAGTAATTTTACTGTACTGGTAAATTTTCTGTAGATAATTTAGAAGGTAGAGGGTTGAATAATACATTGAATTCTCAAAGCACAGTAAATAATTTTACTGATTATTATCTGCTGATATATATTTGTCATTTAGAAAGCAGAGAGCTGAATGATGGATAGAATAAAGGGCATTACATTACCAATAATTACAATCATCATCAATCATAAAAACACCATACAAAATATGAATGAACTTTTCCCCAATTAATTTGTGTCTAGTAATGAAGAGGCTATAACATTAGGCTGCTAATTCACTTTCAAATTGGGATATCTGTATTTGAATGATATAAATGAATCACAAATGTTTAAACGTTTGAGTTCACATGTGGATGTTTTTTCTGTAGATGAATATGCAGAAAACATCAAACACAACAAACTCAAACATCAAGAACAACTCAAGTCTAAGTATGAAGAAATAGTTGATGGGATGAAACAGCATGGTGAGAAAATCTCCCTGGACAGTATCTACACAGAGCTCTACATCACAGAGGCTGGAGGTGGAGAGGTCAATGACCAACATGAAGTGCGACAGATTGAGGGAGAATACAGGAAGATTAGAGGGTCAGAGAAACCAATTACAATTAACAACATATTTAAACACCCATCTAAACCAAACAAACATATCAGAAGAGTTCTGACAAAGGGAATCGCTGGAATTGGCAAAACAATATGTTCACAGAAGTTCGCTCTGGACTGGGCAAACGACAATCAAAACCAAGACATTGATTTCATTTTCCCACTGCCTTTTCGACAGCTGAATTTGTTGAAGAAAGAGAAGCACACCTTGATGGGTGTAATAAAAAAATGCTTCAAAGAAATGGAGAAAGAGTTTCTTGCTGCCATTTTCACCAAGAAACAAGAAAACAAGACAAAATTGAAAGTTCTATTTATCTTGGATGGTCTTGATGAGTTCCAGATGCCCCTCAACTTCAAGAAGTACGAGAGCTGTGATGATGTCACAGAGCCAAAGACCATAGATGTGCTGCTGACAAACCTGATCATGAAAGATCTGCTTCCTTCTGCTCTCCTCTGGATCACCACTCGACCTGCAGCAGCCGATCAGATCCCTTCTGAGTGTGTTGACCTGGTGACAGAAGTACGAGGGTTCAATGACCCACAGAAGGATGAGTACATCAGGAAAAAATGCAGTGATGAGATCCTGGCCGGGAAAATCATCTCACACATCAAGGCATCAAGAACTCTCTACATCATGTGCCACATACCAGTCTTCTCCCTAATGTGTGTGACCGTCCTAGAGCACATGCTGACAAAAGAGAAGAAAGAGAAGATTCCCAAGACCCTGACTGAGATGTACACAGCCTTCCTGGTGTTACAGACCAAACAGAAGAAGGTGAAGTACCATGAGAAAACTGAGACCGATCCACACTGGGATGAAGAGAGCATTCAGAGTATTCAGTCACTGGGAAAACTGGCCTTCCACCAGCTGGAGAAAGGCAACCTGATTTTCTATGAGAAAGACCTGACAGAGTGTGGCATTGATGTCTGTGATGCCTCAGTGCACTCAGGAGTGTTCACACAGATCTTCAGAGAGGATGGTAAAGCCTTCCAGGAGAAGGTGTTCTGCTTTGTCCATCTGAGCTTTCAGGAGTTTCTGGCTGCCGTGTTTGTGTTTCTCTCATTTATCAACAATGATGAGAATCTGATGTCTGAGACTACATCAGCTTCCCGCTTCAACAAACTGTTGGCTCCTTTCAGAGAGAAACCAGAAGTCCGATTCTACAAGAGTGCTGTGGACAAGGCCTTGCAGAGTAAGAATGGACAGCTGGACCTTTTCCTCCGCTTCCTCCTGGGCCTCTCAATGGAGTCCAACCAGACTGACTTACGAGGCCTACTGACTCAGACAAGAAGCAACACACAGAGCCATGAGAAAACAGTCAAGTACATCAAGGAGAAGATCAGAGAGGATCCCTCTGCAGAGAGATGCATGAATCTGTTCCACTGTCTGAATGAACTGAATGACCATTCTCTGGTGGAGGAGATCCAACACTACCTGAGCTCAGGAAGTCTCTCCAGTGAGAAGAAGCTCTCATCTACACAGTGGTCAGCTCTGGTCTTCGTGTTGCAGACTTCAGAAGAGAAGATCGATGTGTTTGACCTGAAGATATACTCCAGATCAGAGGAAGGTCTTCTGAGGCTGCTGCCAGTGGTCAAAGACTCCAAAACTGCTCTGTATGTATAAGGGTTAGATATTATATTTCCTGATTGTATGATAAACATGACTCTGATGATGTCTCATGTTCTCCTTATGTCATGTAGGCTGAATGACTGTAACCTCTCAGAACGGTGCTGTGAAGCGCTGGCCTCAGCTCTCCCCTCCTCAGATCTGACAGAGCTGGACTTGAGTAACAACAACCTGGGGGATTCAGGCATGAAGCTGCTCTCTGCTGGACTGGGGAATCCACTCTGCAAGCTGGAGACACTGAGGTCTGTATTCATGTTCAACATGACACAACTATAGTTACAATCTCACACCATGCACTGAATCACACACTGGTTGTGAGTTTGTGGTCTATTAAAGGTACAAGGGGGCCGGCCAATGAATAGTCAGGGCAGTCAAGGGTCGTAATCCACAAGGCAGAGTCATTCAGGTACAGGGCAGCAGGCAGGTTCAGAGTCAGGCCAGGCAGGAGGTCAGGACCAGGGGACAGTGTTGTAGTCAAGACCACCTAAACCCAGACCAAGGTCTATCAAGACCGAGACAAGACCAAGACTTTGAGGGGTCGAGACCGGGTCAAAACTAAGACCAAGACCAGACCAGACCACTTAAAACACACAAGCAGTAGGGTTTGACTAGTTACAAAGTTAGATTTGATCTGTAACAGTAATTAGCACTCTTAAAGTAGTGCAGTGTGCTTGGCCAGGCAATGCTGCTTTTTAAATATTATTGTAATATTTGTTCTTTTCTTAGAGGCACATTAGTACTCAGTCTCTGCTTTCACATCTCTCTCTGAAGGAAGGAGCGCGGTACCACAGTGTTTAACTTACGTAACATTAAGTTGGGAGACAGCTGAGCGGACATGAGTTAACGTTGCTGTAACATAACTTTATATTCTTTATGTTGAAGAATACAAGCTTTATGTTGCCTGGCTCGTTATCACAAACAAAATCTGGCAAGCAACTGAAACTAACGCCCTGAAACATACAGCATGTTACATAGCTAATATTTCCTAAATCTCTATGTGTAATGGGGGAAGAGATTTCTGAAGAGTTTTGGTACAGAGGCAGATTGCAAACGTTTTTTTATGTTTTCTTTCTAAATGCTGATAAAGGTTTTATGTAGGCCTAGTCCCAGCCTCATCAGTGAGCGTCTCATAATTACACATGGTGTGTTTTCTTTTGGACGTTATTGTAAACTCTTTGTGGTTCAGGTAACCACATGTAATTATAGCTGATTTGGCCAACATCTTCAGACAGCAACTAATCTTCCTCATTCCCTTTTGGGGTGCAAGAAGAGGTGATGAGTAATGTCAAATTAGAAAGGAGTCAAATTATTGGTTGCATTTGAATCTTGACGTTTTACATCCAATAACAGTTATGATATTAACAAATAAATTAAACAATGCACAGGCAATGTAGTGATATTCCCCTAGTTGTGACACCGGTCTCAAGTACTACAACACTGCCAGGGGAACTAAGAAGAGGTTGAAAAGACTAAAGGAGGTAGAGAAAAACATGCTGGTACTGTAGGCTTGACAAACAAGAAGAACTGACCCCAAACAGAAAACACAGGGATAAATGAGGATAGGAAGGAAGATGGGAGACACCTGGAGGGGGTGGAGACAAACATGAGATGGGTGAAACAGATCAGGGTGGGACAGGCATCTATTTAAGACATAGTACTTCATTATATTATGGTATGATAGCTTGGGCAGTATGTTTTGTATCTGTCCCTGTGGTCAACACCACTGTCCCTGCATCAAGGGTTTTGTATCAGAAATAGCCAGAAAAGTGTGCTGCCTTGGATACTGACAGACCTTCTATTGGATGCAGTATGTAATACATTCTTAGTATATTGTACTACTATTTAACTGGATGTACAATTTCTGACATACTATAGTTTGTTAGGATTCAGATTGAGATAGAGGGAACTTAAACAACCAAGAAACCGTCTTGGTGTTTCAGAGGAAAATTATCAGACTGATATTCTTTAGTTCTACCTTGAGAAGAAAGTTGTGTTTGTAATCCATATCATGATTACCTTTTACAGGCTGTCAGACTGTGACATCACAGAGGAAGGCTGTGCTTGTCTGAGCTCAGCTCTGAAGTCAGCCTCCATTCTGAGACAACTGGAGCTAAGTAACAATGATGTGAAGGATGCTGGCATGAAGCTGCTCTCTGCTGGACTGGGGAATCCACTCTGCAAACTGGAGACACTGAGGTCTGTATTTGTGTTCTACATGAGACAATAGTCAAGTTAAAATGTCACACCACACACTGAGTCACACACCACACACTGGTTGTATTTTTGTGGTCTAATAAAGGTACAAGGGGGTCGTAAAAGACTATTCAGGGCAGGCTAGGTTTGTCATCCACAAGACAGAGTCATTCAGGTACAGGGCAGCAGGCAGACTCAGAGTCAGGCCAGGCAGGATGTAAGGACCAAGGATGTAAGGAACTAAGAGGCAGAAAAGACTAAAGGAGGTAGAGAAAAACATGCTGGTACTGTAGCCTTGACAAACAAGAAGATCTGACCCCAAACAGAAAACACGGGGATAAATGAGGGTAGGAAGGAAGATGGGAGACACCTGGAGGGGGTGGAGACAAACATGAGATGGGTGAAACAGATCAGGATGGGACAGGAATATATTTAAGACATACTACATACTATACATACATACTTTATTATATTATTGTAGACAGACAGTATACTGACAGACTTGCTATTGGATGTAATATGTTAATACTTTCTTGGTGCATTGTACTACTATAGCTCTGGAAAGAATGAGGAGACCACTGCACCTTTTTTCTTTACTCTTTAAAAAAGTGGAGAAGGACGATTTTACCCTTCTGTTCCTCCCTCAATTTGGTCCTTCTCCACTTTTTTAAAAAGGAAAGAAAGACAAAGAAAAAGGTGCACTGCATGTAACATTTCTGACACTATAGTTTGGTACGATTCCATTTGAGATAAAAGGAAAGTCAGCAAACCTGGACAGACAGTCCTCTGACTGATCAAAACTTCTTGGTGTTTGAGAGGAAAATGACAGACTCATATTCTTTATGTCTACATCCAGAGGGTATTAGTGTTTGTAATCCTTCTCATAATTATAATACATCATAGAAATACCTCAGGATGACCACATGATGTCTCAGTATAGACAGGATTGTTTTCTGGAATATTCCAAAGGTTCAATCCAGCACAGTGAAATCAGCTTTTCAGGCAGATTAATGTTTCACATTGGTTACTGACTACCGTGTCATTGTTTTCAAATCAAATGTTATTTGTATAGCCCTTTCTACAAGCAATATTGCAGAGGCCTTTACACACGCCCATAGAACTGCCCTAAACCAACCTAATCTCTCAAGGAAGTGTCAAGGAAGTTTTGAAGACACTGTGAACATTCAAGATGCCGGATTAATACACATTATTTATTCTGTACAGTACATTACCAAACAGAACGCTCTGTGACCAGTCATACCGGATTACTAGAAGTCGTTCGGCAGAGTGATGACGAACACAAAACACATGAAGTATTTTATTGTCAGGTACACAGAACAACAAAGTCAGACTGGGCACTGAAATTCTTGGGACAAGACAATACAAAGCAATCTGACATAACAAACATATAAGTACTTAGAACATAGATTACATCTATGATAAGCAAAAAAAAAATTGTGTTGAACGATGCGCTGGGCTCACAGCGAGAGAACTGTGTGTGCGGCGATGATCAGCTTTCGGACCAACCCTCAACTATACTGTCTGGCCTGTGTGATCCAGTCACGCTCGGGGTCTCACGGTTCCCCAGGTTCATGCACGGAGATCACACGTTTAGTTTTGGGTTTGCTAGCGGCTCCCTCTGAGGGAATCGACACCAAACCAAACCACAATGTCGTAACGTCACTGGGCTTTATAACATCAGCCCCCCTATTTTGACGATCTGAAACGCAAGTATCAAAATGCAAAGCGCAAGTAACTTTGTGGGCGGGACTCCGCCGCTGTTGCCATTATACCGGCGGGATAAATGACTTTGCCCCTGGCGCAAATCTAAAAAGGGTTGGTCTGAAGTAGCTACATTACTAATGGGTGTGGTTTGGGCGTAACGTGCAATAAACCAATCAGAGCATCATCTCACATTCCCTTTAAGAGCAGCACTTGTTCCATGGCGGATTGCTATTATAACGGCGGATTTGCCAGGCGGGCCAGGAGCAGTTCACAGCCGAGGAGACCGACGTTCTCGTCAGGGCCGTAAAAGATAGAGAAATTACATTGTATGGGAAAGGCAGAGCAGTTTTTCATTGCACTAAACTGCCCGCTCATGCTGCTCATTCAAATTCTTATCTTTATATATATATTTTATTTTTTTTAATTGTAATTTTTAAAATTGTTTAGTTCTTAGAATTCGTTGAACTATTGTATTTTTTACTTAATTTAAGAAACGGTAGGCCCTATATGTTTATTGTTTGCGCCTTCCTGCCACATTAAATTCCGTGTTTGTGTAACATAGGCTTCATGGCGAGTAAACCGAATTCTGATTCTGATCCTGATGGAGATAGGAGAAGAAACCATAGCGAATTGCTATTATAACGGCGGATTTGCCAGGCGCACGCCAGAGGTTCACAGCCGAGGAGATCGACGTTGTCGTCAGGGCCGTACAAGATAGAGAAGTGACATTGTATGAGAAAAGCAGAGCAGTTTTCTCATTGCACTAAATTGCCCACTCATGCTACTCATTCAAATTATTATTCTTATTTTTACATATATATATATTTTTTTAATTGTTATATTTTAAAATTGTTTAGTTCTTAGAATTAGTTTAAGTAATGTACTTAATTTATACCAGCATATGTTTATTGTTTGCACCTTCCTACCACAGCAAATCGCGTATTTGTGTAACATAAGCTTCATGGCGAATAAACCGAATTCTGATTCTGATGGGCATGGGAGAAGAAACCTAACCAAATTAGCTTTGGTTAAACAGGAGTGGGAGGAGATTGCCACAATTGTTACAAATCAAGTTCACATACATAGAGATTTCTCATGAAAATCTTTTTGTAATCATTGAAGAAATGTAACACGCCATAAATCAGAACAATGTAACGTAGTTTCGCAGAAAGAAGACCCTGGCCTTGCCAGCAGTGCGCACGGACCAAGCTTGCGCCCTTAAAATAGCATCTGAATAATACGCCAATGACTTTAAACAACGTTTTTCCTGGTCAGTGGTGGAATTGGTTTTCGGAAACTGCAAGATAGCACCAGGGAACGTTTGCGCCAGAACACGCCTCCTTTTTCGCTGAACCGCCCACGTGAGCGCAAACTCATTTCGACGTGCGTCTGTGGAGGGAAAAGTCGGCTTTGCGTCGAGTGCAAACTAGGAATGACACTTGCGTCGTTGACTAAAGTAGCTGTCAAAGTAGCTGGTCACTGTGTGTCTCTCAAGATCTGGAGATCCGGTTTTCTCTATGCAAGCAGTTTTTACCACATCCTATATAAAATAGTTCCAAACTGTCACACTGAAAGCATTCTAACTAGTGCTATCAGTTTAACGCGTTATTAACGGCGTTAACGCAAACCCAAATTAACGGCGTCAATTATTTTATCGCGCGATTAACGCTCTTTTTGGCCTAGCAAACTTTGTAGTTTTTTTCACATGCTGTTGCAACAACTACCGACGTTAGAAAAACTACAACACCACACCGGATCTAGCTAGACCGGAAACAAAACAACAGGCACGCCAAACACTCGTTTGGCTTGCGAGCTGGCTAAAGAGTAGTAGCAGAGCCCGTTTACGGATATTAGACATTCTCTGGTAGTAGGCTAACGTTACGTTTTGAGTGGATGACGAGCGCGAGATGCCGAAATGGATGCCAATAAGATTCTGAATGGAAAGTTTGCTTTTAAAAAGTTGCCAAATGGTTCTATTGACAAGACCAGTGATCTGTGTGTTTTGTCGTTGTAAACTGAGCTATCATCGAAGCACGTCCAGTCTAAAATACCACTTGATGGCCAAGCACACAGCTGATGCGAATTCTCTGCCCCCTCGTCAAAGCCAGGCGATTGCAATGTTGTTTTCAATTAAAAAAAATTTTGCACAAAGCAATCCGAACCACTTTTCTATGTTGATAAGAGCATTAAAATTTGAAAAAAGATTGGGACAAAAAGAAATCAGGGACATTTAGAATAGATAAAAATGTGCGATTAATTGTGATTAATCGCGAGTTAACTATGACATTAATGCGATTAATCGCGATTAAATATTTTAATCGTTTGACAGCACTAATTCTAACTCAAACTTTTTACCAGCAAGCATTAAAAACTCATTTTATCTAAAATATACATCTGTAAACAATTTTTTATTCATATGGAAAAGGTAAAAAAGCTCTAAAACCATTATGCAAGCTATTTCTAACACATCTTAAAACATATGCAAGCCATTCTCTAATAACACATTTAATGCCAATGCACATATTATAATTCTGTATACATATGCAAGCCATTTCTAAAACCACCTTATGCAAATGCTCATATGACCCAGTAAATCAATATACGTACGGAAGAAATTCTAAACACATCTTAATGCAAAACTTGATATACGTATGCAAGAAAGTCACAAACACATAGTAATGCAAATGCACATTATCTCTAATACGCATCACTCTTTTTTTGTTTATTCATCATTTCTTCAAAGTACTTCAAAACGAAGGTTCAGTGAGGATCCTTTGACAATAGTATACAATACAATTTACTAGACCTGTAATACACATAATGACCTATACTGACCTTATAGAGCTATACTAACCTAAGACAAGTGGGGTACAGCAACTATCAGCAATAGTGCAATATTCTATAGTAGTATATATATATATATATATATATATATATATATATATATATATATATATAGTAGTGAGAAATGTATCAATGTACATTGTGGGAGGCAGCGAGGAGCAGATGAATGATTTGACTAGCCGCTCGAAGCACTTCCTGATGACAGAGGTCAGTGCTATCGGGCGATAGTCGTTCATGCAGGTGACCTTGGTGTTCTTGGGAACAGGGACAATGGTGGTCCTCTTGAAGCAGGTGGGGAGTACAGACAGGCTGAGGGAGAGGTGGAAGATGTCACTGAAGACCCCTGCCAGCTGGTCCGCGCAGCACCTGATATGCTGTCTGGGCCAGGTGCCTTGCGAGGGTTGATCTTTTTGGAGCAATGCCTCAGCTACAGTTATTGTAGGCACACCACTGGCTAGGCCCTCAGGTAGCTCCACTGCAGGGGGGTCACTGTCCCTCTCAAAGTGAGCGTAGAAGATACTCAGCTCGTCTGGCAGTAGGACAGAGGACTGGGTCTCACTGGAGCCTCTCCCTTTGTAGTCTGTAATGGCTTTAAGTCCACTCCACATGCACCTGGGGTCAGAGCCATGGTAGCTGGACTCCACCTTAGTCCTGTAAGTCCTTTTCACTGCTTTGATGGCCTTCAGAAGGTCGTATCTAGCCTTCCTGTACTGATCAGGGTCCCCAGAGTTAAAGGCGACAGTGCGGGCTCTCAGCTTGGCCCTGACCGCTGCATCAACCCAGGGCTTCTGATTTGTATTTAATGTATTAGTTTATTTGTCAGGGACAATGCACCGCATATTATTACATACATAACAATATGTTGTAGATGTGCTGCGTAAAAGGTTTTTAGCCAATAGGCTAATTTGCAACCCCAGTCCCTGGTCAGGCCTTTCTAAAAAGTTATCGAAATATAATTTACTACATAGTGTGAGTTACACAATCATGCAGCAGATGCAATATATTAGTATATATAACAGGGACGTAACAACACAATACATTACAACAGGGACGTAACAACACAATACATTACAACAGGGACGTAACAACACAATACATTACAACAGGGACGTAACAACACAATACATTACAACAGGGACGTAACAACACAATACATTACAACAGGGACGTAACAACACAATACATTACAACAGGGACGTAACAACACAATACATTACAACAGGGACGTAACAACACAATACATTACAACAGGGACGTAACAACACAATACATTACAACAGGGACGTAACAACACAATACATTACAACAGGGACGTAACAACACAATACATTACAACAGGGACGTAACAACACAATACATTACAACAGGGACGTAACAACACAATACATTACAACAGGGACGTAACAACACAATACATTACAACAGGGACGTAACAACACAATACATTACAAAAGGGACGTAACAACACAATACATTACAACAGGGACGTAACAACACAATACATTACAACAGGGACGTAACAACACAATACATTACAACAGGGACGTAACAACACAATACATTACAACAGGGACGTAACAACACAATACATTACAACAAGGACGTAACAACACAATACATTACACCAGGGACAGCAGACTGTGTGTCCTGTATTTATGGACCTGACTCAGTGGCTACATGTTTGGTTTTCTTTCAAGTGTTTCACCTTTCTATTAAATGTCTTCAGTTTGGTTTGTGTTTTTATTTCAGTTGGTAAATTATTCAAAAAATGGGTCCCTATCACTGAAAAACCTGACTGTCTGAAAGTGGTTTTGCGCTCCTCTGCTCTGCAGTTGCCCACTGCTCCCCTAGTGGCCACTCTCCTTGTATTGGTTTTTGTCACAAAAGGACAGAGTACGGCTGGAGCTAGATTATTTAAAGTCAGTTTAAGAAAAGAGAACCTCATAAAGCTATCAAAATTAAAAAGCAGGGTCTCTGCTGCTGCACTTGGTGCCCTGGCTAATGCATAATTTAATGTGTCGTCAGCGTACATTTGACAATTGGCTGACTGACAGCAGGTTGGTAAATCATTTATATATAAACTAAAGAGCAGAGGCCCCAAGATGGATCCCTGTGGGATACCCATTGTGGATTGTAGTGGCGTTGAGTGTTTATTTTAAAACTTTGCATGTTCAGAGAAGTTGAAGGTGGTGAATTTATTCAAGAGTATATTGTGGTTAACGGTGTCAAAGGCCTTTTCTAGGTCTATAAACACAGCTCCGACAACATTACCCTCGTCCAACTTACTCTTGCTGTTCTCGGTAAGGTAGCAGTTAGCCATTTCTGTAGAGTACCCTGGTCTAAGTTTGTTGCTTTCGAGATACTCTACGACTAATTTGCCCACTCTGATGGAAAGGTTTACCAGGTGGGTTACAGGTTTAACCAGGGAAGAACAGTGAGTTCTGATAAAGGCAGTGTCCAACCCAAACACATCCTTTGCCTTGGACTTATTTAGTTTATTAATGATTTTATGTACTTTTTCCTGACTGACCTCCTTAATTTGGAAAAGCTTTGATGGCTCCGACTTTGTGGTCTGTGATAGGGTTGCTGGTTCAAAATTCTCTGCAAGCTCCTCCACTGACTGAATAAAAAAGTTAATGAATTATTTTCTACTAGCTGAATTGTTAGTGCTGATAACTCCATTCACTTCTGTGAAAGAAATGTTGGGCCTATGTACAATGAATGTGTTTTAGGAGAAGTGTACAGTTGGTTAAGAAGCTTGATACAATGTATGTTGATTCGACTCCATTTGGTAGAGATGCCACCTGTAGTTTTATAACACCTAATTAGGAGACATGAAGTCTAGGAGACGGGAAGTCTGGGTGACCTGAAAGAGTTCTTGTCACCTGGGGGGAAGAGACAGTTGGTCTGAAGACAATGTGGATTCAACTGTATTGTTCTAAGGATTTAACCAATGACAGAGGAGATTTGGTATAGTTTCATGTCTGTAGGATGGGCCAATGACTTTTGAGAACTGTCGTATCTATAAAATGGTCTGTTGAAGAATGTTCTGGGGGGTTCGGGACCATCGGCTGAGTAGTGCTGGTGGGCTGGATTCTCCCGGGTCCATTCTAGAATGCTAGATGGAGCTGTATGGAATTGTCTTTGTGTTATTGTCTTATGTTTGTGTGCTGATGATGTTATGTTGGTAACCTTATTATGTTTAAACCTACGTCAAATAAACTTTAACTCTATACTTACTCTTAACTATACTTAACTCTACCCCTATTATTTAATTAACTACCAGACAAATGTGACCCCACTCCTGGTACCAACATTTGTTGGCGGGGAATAAAAACACACAAGTCCAACTAGATAAAGAGCAGGGTTCTTTATCTGATAGATTAATATGATAACCTAACAGGTACACAAGCTAAGCCTATCCAAAACTGTAGCCCAAATAGCTGTGTAAGAAAATAAAAGGAATAGTACGTTTTAGCAGTACAAAACGGTAGTGGTGATACTGAGAGTAGACAAATACAAAAACACACCACTAACATCCAATACATAAAACCAAAATATACAACAGTATGTTCAAAGAAATAATACCCACTTACATGCTCTTAACACGCACACATCTCGATCCTCAACACGTGTGCTGATACCAGTATGGCTAAATCTGCTAGGTGAAACATGACACAATTCACTTTAATACAGCCTGTATACAACTTAATTTCCTAGCCAAACACATTAACTTTTACGTTAACTATGTCACCTCACATTATTCACTCCATAAACCAAAACGGGATTTCATTTTACAAATGTACACCTAAATTAGCGACACCCACAAATGACAGAGCGACTGGGCCAATTCACGTGGCCAGAATCTACATTCATTCTACATTAAACATTCTTTCCAAAACAAACTCATCCATTCATAGCAATGAAATATATATATACTATTACATTGCTATGTCAGTATTTCAAGACAGATGTCCCACTTACAAGTAATATTTTGTAAGAACCACCAACTCTCCCTCAATTCAGCCCTCTTCTCTGATGCACCACGCTCCCTCCTGTCCAATTACCCAGAATTCAATACAACACCAATCAAGGAACTACCTATTGATGTCATCTTAGTTTTCTGGCATTTAAAGGTGACATGTCCCATTACAACTGAACAACTTCAAAATATGACCCGGTTACATCTATATGCTGGGAGGAGAAGAATGGAGGTGTGATCAGCCTTCCCAAAAGCAGGGCGGGGGAGGGGTTTGTAGCTGGCCTTGAATGCTGTATAACAATAGTCGAGGGTCTGGTCTCCAGGTGTGAAGAAGTCAATGTGCTGATAGTATTTGGGCAGGACCTTCTTCATGTTGGCTCTGTTGAAATCACCAACAACAATGAAGGCTGCCTCATGGTGCACATTCTCCAGATCATTGATAATCCCATACAGTTCATCCAAAGCAGTGGCCTTACCTGCCTGGGGGGGGGGGGGGGGGGTATATAGACTGCACTCTGAGTAAATCCCGAGGTAGATAGAAGGGTCTGATTTTACAGTTAATAGTTCAAGGACAGGAGAGCAGTGAGATGCTAGTACCGCTACATCCATGGCCCAAAGAAAGTTAACCTGAACGTTAGCGAGTAGGATGGTTGGAAAAGCAGGTTAGAAGCTCCGTTTCCGAGTTCAAACAAGAACTGAGCGGCGGAACAACAAAGAGCCCGCTGCAGTCCGAGCTCAAACTCCGGAAAGTGGAATTCAAGTTTGTAAAATAATCCTTAAGCTAAGTGACAACCTAATATCCAGAAGTGTTTGCTGGTCGTACTGAATGCAAAATACAAAATTGACAAAACAACTTACAAACTCTAACGAGACAAACACAATGCTAGGTAATAGCGTATGTAGCGTGGTTTGCTCGTTTAAGATTAGTAATACTTAATTTCGTATAATTTCAGTCTAATCTTAAGTAGTAAATTCTATGAAAGTAGAGCAGATCATATAACGTGAGAGATAAGCGAGTATTATACACAATGATTTATTTAAGAGAATGTAATTATAGTGAACACATACCAGACAAGTTATGGGTTAGTTGGGCTAAAGCAGTACAGTAGGCCTAAATTCTAATGAGAGCGCGCTACACAATGGTTGCGTAGAGCGCGTGTGGAGGGGAGGGGGGAGAAGTTGAGGAAGAGGTAGAGATAGGAAGAGGCTTCTATAGTAACAATGGACGATCAATGGAAACTGATCTAACGATGATTAAGTCAAATCATTTGTAGAATACAATCAAACATCAACAATTCAATCACAACATGCCAATATGTCACAAGTAAGAAATATTGCAAATCGCAGTTACTTTTGTCGGTTTGAAGAACGGAGTCAATTGTTCGTTATGTCCAACGAACAGAATCGGAATCTCTCGTCAAAGTTCCGGGCGCTCAGTGAAGGTGCAGGTTAAGAGGAATAGGTTAGAGAGTGACGCGTTCACCCACAAGTTTATCCTACGAACAAGCGGGGGTGATTGTATGTTTGGGGGTTATATACCCCAAAGAACAGGGGGTCATCCCTGTGAAGGTGACCTCTCTCATTGGTCAGTTACTTCCACCTGGGCGTCGTCCTGGGATCTGCCCAGAGGTGTGAAGTGGCTGATAGCTTTGAGTTCCGTTATCTCAAATGTCCATGGGATGCTGAAACTTCAGAATATAACAATACAAAGTTCATAACTGGTTTTGTTAGTATGATACAATTATTTTGATACCAAGATTGACTGATTTAACTATATCTGAAGGGGAGTTATAATCAAACATCAATTAAACAACATTCTAGGTAAATGAGAAAAACACACATTATAACACATTGACTACTGTCATTGAATTAGTGTCCATGAGCCATGTAGTCCTTGAGAATATGTTTGTAAATCCACAAAAGAAAGTTCTTCCTTATAATCCTTTGTCTGATACTGTGCGACCATGTGTTCTCTGTTCCTGACCCCATGCTGGGTCAGGGCTTTGAAGCTCTGGGAGATAAGGACAAAGGGGGTAGGACCCTTTCCTTGTCGGGGGTAGGAGAAAGGTGTGGATGGTACCATGCTTTGTCTGTCGAGACTCTGCTACACGTAGCTCTCGTCAGTGCGGCCATACTGCAGGTGCACCGGAACACATTCCTGTATAGTTTATATAGAGTTTTATATAGTACCTAACATCTGTTCATTTCTATACAACAATCAGGACACGTCTGTCAAATGTTTCTAACCCAATTCAGTGACAGCTGAAACAACAGCCTCAGAACCTGATGTCCCAGAGCTCCTTCCCCCAGGTGATGAGGTTCTCCTGCAACAAGTCAGGGTGTCATAAAACATCAAAATGACCCAAAACTCACCCAGACTTCATGTCTCCAGATGACCCCCCTGGTCAAACTAATCTCCATTGTATCAACAATCTTAGATAGCAGGCCATTTAATATCATACACCCATCCTCCAGGGTTTACTGTCCCACAGTGGTCAGTCTTCACTGGTCAAACAGACATACCTCTAAATCCTTCATCCCCTCTCTTGACCTAACTAGTCTCAGAACATTCCAACAATAAACAAAGGAGCTTACAGTTTAACCACTATGAAAACACATTCATTTTACATACATAAGCCCAAAAGGTATTTAACAGAAGACAAGGTGAAACTCTCAGGAAACCTCAGTTAAAACATTTAGGAAAGCCTGGGAGGAGCAATTCAGTGAGAGTTTCACTTTTCCAGAGGTGGTTGGTGAGGAAGAGAGGTGCAGATCATAGGCAAAGCATAATCATGCATAAAGAAGAAATGAAAATAAAATGTGCAAATGGATGTTGAACATCGATAATCAGTTCCAACTCAGTGCTCTTGATGTAACCCTAAACACCTAGACAGTGCCAGCCTCCCTGATTGCAGTGGCGGAACCAGACTTTTATATATGGGGTGGCCAAGGGGTGGCCAGGGCTACTTCAGGGGGTCCACAGACCAAGACTGAAAATGTGTGTGTAACCTTAGCCTGGCATCTAAGCAGTGTCAATTATTCATATGATTGCTGATGAGAAATAGAAATTAAAATTCACTTAAGCCTGAGTTCTTCATTGTGGCCTGTTTATCCAAAGCAATTCATTTCTTTCTGACACCCACTGTACTGTACTCACAAACTGGCGAGACTGTGGTCACTCTGTTTTCATGAATATATAATCTGGGTCTAACCAGGTTAGAGGTTAGATCCTTTTATTAATCTTTTACATTAAAACATAACTATTAGTGTATACTAATAAAAAATGCCACAGCCATCAAAACAAGAACCAACATTTTAAAGTGAGGCTTAATTGGAAAAAAAAACCTTTGTGTAGGCTTACATGTGTGGCCTACAAACACAAGCTAAACTCAGTGACTGACTGCCTAGTATGCTCTGACCTGGTGCCTGTAGCCTCGGGGAGGGAGCTGCTCTGAGGTCTTGGGGTGGTGCAAGGACTGGGGTCTATTTCCACCTGATCCTGTTTGCTCAGCTTTATAAAGAAGTCTGCTATCTCATCCCTTCTTTTAATGTTTGAAGTGAACCCTAAGCAAAAATAACATATAGGCCTAGACATCCAATTATCCACATTTGAGTCCAATCTAAATCTTAAACATATCCCCATTATTATCTTCAATCAACTACCAGCCTTTAAGTTACTAGATCATGGCCTACTCTGAAATACACTACAAACAGGCATTATACAATAGCAAACAGGGTAGCTATCTGACTGCAGTGTTCATCTTTTATAACGTTAATAGATTGATAAGGCATCTCATCAAGGAATCTTAGCTGTTTAAGTACAAACATAGTGTAGCGACCCATACAGAAAGACGTGTGTTAAATGTTAGGCTGTTAGTTGGTTGTTTACCAGCAGTGTTCGCGGGGTCCGACATGCCAATCAACCTGCTGTCTGCCATTAACAGGAATGCCCGGAATGTTCGGATGCCAGGAATTCTGGTGGTTGGCGAAGGTTAGGTTAGATTGTAAATTATGGGTACTTATTTTTTATTTTAAATCCCCTTAGTATTAGCTCGACTTTGCTCCTTTTGTATAGTTAGTCCACATATTTAAGTTTCAAGATTCCTATATGTTTAATTTATGCAATTTATCCTTGTCTGTGCAAACATTCATGGCAAATAAAATCCCTTCTGATTCCGAGGGGGTTGGGGATGGAGCATTCAAAGTTAAGACCAGGTTAGCGCCTGTTCTTTCTGTTACGTCTGGGTTTCACAAGAGACGGTCACTATTGTTTTGTGGCCTGCCTTTCTTTTATTTAGCGTGGGCTAGGGCCAAACAGCTGTTCGGTTTACTAGTAGCTGTACCTGTCGTTTCCCCCAACCGATCCGGGGATCTCAGCTAGGATTGAGGCCTGCCTCGCAGACATCTCTGCCTGGATGACCGAGCACCACCTCCAGCTGAACCTCGCCAAAACCGAACTTCTCATCATCCCGGCCAAACCCTCCATCTCCCACGACCTCTCAATCACCCTGGGATCTGCGACGGTGACCCCCTCATCCTCTGCCAGGAACCTTGGGGTTATCATGGATGACGAGCTCTCCCTCACGGCCCACATTGCTGCAGTCTCCCGGTCGTGTAGATTCACCCTCTACAACATCCGGAAGATCAGGAGATACCTGTCTGAGCACTCCACCCAGCTGCTAGTCCAAGCACTTGTCCTCTCCAAGTTGGACTACTGCAACTCGCTGCTCGCCGGTCTCCCAGCATGCGCAACCCACCCTCTGCAGGAGATTCAGAACGCAGCGGCCCGCCTGGTCTACAACCTACCCAGACGCTCCCACGTTACCCCACTCCTCATCTCTCTCCACTGGCTACCCATCACGGCCCGCATCAGATTCAAGACCCTGGTACTGACCTTCCGAGCAGTGAACGGGACTGCACCCGACTACATCAAGTCTCTCCTGCAGCCTTACACCCCCACCCGCCACCTACGGTCTTCTTCAGACAACCGCCTGGTGGTCCCACCGCTCAAGACCGCCCACTCCCAACACAAGCTCTTCTCCTGCCTGGCCCCCCAGTGGTGGAATCAACTCCCCAGCTCCATCAGAGACACAGACTGTCTCTCCACCTTCAAGAAAAGGCTCAAGACGCACTTGTTCCGGGAGTACAACGGTACTTAGGAATGGTTTGCTGAACCCAACGCTAGTTTCCTCAAGGATCACAATGACTCTTGCTTAGAGACTGTTGCTCTTGTTGGTTAGTGGTAGCTGATTTAAACTGTTGTATTCTATTTTAGTTAAGCTTATTTTTATTTTTACTGTTGCTTGCTTTTCTAAAGGTACACTTGCACTTAGAGATTCATGTTGTTTAATTGTAACTTGCTTAACTACATGTTCTTATGGTTTTTCCCTTTCGCACTTACTTTTTGGTTGTTCACAATGTGTGCTTCTTGTTTTGGCTACCCGCAATGCTTTGGGGCTATCTTGTTGTTATTATCAGTGACCTATGCACTTTGTAAAGCTCTCTCTTGGAAGTCGCTTTGGATAAAAGCGTCTGCTAAATGAATAAATGTAAATGTAAAATTTAAATTTAAATCTTTCATGAACATCATGAACACGATAACAGCAGTGGACCAGAAGTAGTAGTGTGCAGTATTGGAGCATGTCAAGCCAACTTCCTTTTATAAGTGTACTTCTTATTACGTGGGGGGGTATCTGGAGCTGCCTCTGCCATTCTTTCAAATCGACTCTCCGCCAAGAGACCCGCCCTCCTCTGGCTCTGATTAGCCGTGATCCTGAAACAAACCAATCAAACCAACGATGGCAGCGTGTATTACCCAATCAGCAATTTGTATTGATTCAAAACGGGACGCGCTATTTCATTCTCAAATACCGGACGATTCCGTATTTTAAGGGACGGGAGGCAACCCTAAGATGGCACATTCACACGTGCCGTTGCAAGGAGATTTGATGTGTCTCCCAGCACAATCTCCAGAACATAGAGGAGATTCCAGGAGACAGGCAGTTACTGGATCGATAACTGCTGCTTTGTGCAAGGAGGAACAGGTCGAGCCAGAGCCGGCCCAAGGCATAAGCAAACTAAGCGGCTGCTTAGGGCCCCCATGGCCACCAGAGGGCCCCCAACAGCACATGAAACTACAGCTTAATTAAAAAATGTTATATATTATGTTAATAGTAATTATACAAATTCGGAGGGGCCCCCAAATCAATTCTGCCTATGGCCCAATAAAAGCGTGGGCCGGCCCTGGGTTGAGCACTGCCCGAGCCCTACAGAATGACCTCCAGCAAGCCACTGGTGTGAATGTCTCTGCCCGAACAATCAGAAACAGACTTCATGAGGGTGGCCTCAGGGCACAACGTCCTGCAGTGTGCCCTGTGCTCACTGCCCAGCACCGTGGAGCTCCATTGGCATTTGCTCTAGAACACCAGAACTGGCATGTCCGCCACTGGCGCCCTGTGTGCTTTTCACTTGTAAATATATTTAGCAAGAATATAAAATGTTTAAATACAGAAAGACAGGCATGATGGGGTTAAATGATTAACCGTTATCCATGAACAGCATCCGAATATAGCAGTTCCTCTTCTCTCAGGATGGAAGGCAGAGCCAACAGGTAGTTATGTTGCTCTTTTGGAGCAGAATATGATTATCTAATGACCAAACAGAATTAAAGAAATACTGATAAGCATTCTGTTATTTTAAAATACATACATTTATTGGCATACATTTGGTTAATTTCACTTCCATTTAATTCCCCTTACATTTTTCAGAAGAACTTGCTGTTATTTTAATATGATCATATTGTCCAATGGCATGACGTTTCTTGTCATGCTAAGTCATGTGATCTCTCTCTGATCAGTTAGCCGTGTTTCTAGAAAGAACACCGTCGGAGCCTGCGATGTAGGCTATATCTGCTCAGAAAATTCAAAGATAAGAAAAAGTATAACATCTGAAAGTTTAAGTCAACAAAAAATGACTTGCCAGTCCAGAACAAAAGAAGTTCACAGGTTTTTGACAATAATTTAGAAGAAGTTTACCTCAGGATAACTACAGGATATTTGCGGTGTATAAACCAGGACATTTTGAGGCTAGCTAATAAAGAGCGACTGAGGTAGGATATTCTTCAGTTGGAGTCCAACTCAGTGAAGTTTGCCAGGTAGGCTGATATTTCACCGTTTTATATGTAAAATTAGCTACATTTTAGTTGACTGAGGCACGGTATGGGGACGCGAGCAGGGGCGGACTCGGGGAAAAAAAGTGGCCCGGAGTTATACTGTCAGACCGGTACACTCAGTAAACGGCGCGCAGCCCACAATGCATCGCACGTATCGATTGGCCTACTTGGAAAAATACCCATACACTTAACATTATTTGGGATGATTACAAAGAAATGACATCATATATGTTTCATTTCTTACGTTGAAATTCCGAAGAAGAATGCTTAACAGTATTTATTTAATGATGTTAGGTCATTAGATAACCTTATTACACGGCTGTTCTTAACGCTGTAGAATGTTCCATTCACTTGAATGGGGCTTCCCAACGTTCAACAGTGAACATTTTTTTCATATTTGACCGTTGCTATGCATATTTGACAGCTGTCAAGGGAAGTGGCCTTTTTGCCTCGGATTCACGTCTTTCGTAGCACTCCGCAAGTAGTCCGGTAACTTCTCAACCCCAGCGTACTCCGTTGCTTAGCAACGTCAGCTGATTTGAAGCCTAAATAATGTAAAACGTCTATGAAGTTCAACGTCTTTGGCGAACTATTTCTCTGCTGATCAACACAAGCCTACGAATGGTAACAAATACATTGTAAAAAGACACACTGTGTTAAGTTATTTGTTTTTGTCAAGTAGCCGTGTAATAAGCGGGATAATGTATAGAACGCCGTAAAGCGTGCTTGATGTTGCCAGTACACACTCTCCCTGCACGTTGTGCAGCTATGACAGCACCTGCCAAATGAACCCCTCTGTGCTGACTCACTCTGGAGGCCCAGATGGATTCTGTCACTATATTGATCCTCTTTCTACAGGCTGTCAGGCTGTCTGGTCACAGAGGAAGGCTGTGCTTCTTTGGCCTCAGCTCTGAGGTCCAACCCCTTCCACCTGAGGGAACTGGACCTGAGCTACAATCATCCAGGAGAAAAAGGATTGAAGCTGCTCTCTGCTGGACTGGAGGATCCACACTGCAGACTGGAGAAACTCAAGTAAGGACATGCACCTCTTTATGTAATGTTGCTTAACACTGAACATATATCAAACTACGTTAATAGGCCTTGCATTTCATAATAAAACAATTAAAAACTGCATGTTTACTCTACAATCTACAATATGGTTCAACTATGATTGTAGCCACAATCATAATTGTATTCCCAGAAAGCGGGTTTAGTGAAAACTGAGTTTTTAAACCCTGAGATGAGGGAAACTGGGTTTTTAGCTCCAGAAAGAGAGGTCACTAAAACCAGACGTTGTCAAATGTAGCTCAGCTCAAACCTAGGTCCTAGTGTCGGTTTGAACCAGGGGTGAAAGTAAGCCGGTACTGGCCGGTACGCCGTACCGGGAAAAAATTACGACACACGCACAGACCCGTCGCGACAAGGCAAGCAAAACAAGCAGTTGCTTGGGGCGCCGAGCCGGCTTGGGGCCCCAAGACAACGACTGGTTATCTATAAAATGCAACAACAAACTGTGTGAGCGCCCCTTTGATAGTCAGTGCAGTAAAGTGCAATGACACTGTTATCGGGAACCCCTCTCATGATCTGTGCTGCTGGCAAAATACAAAACCTCGTCGGTCGGCAGTCATCATGAAGCGGAATTATCAAAATGTTGTGCTAGCGAGCAATTTAAGCAGCCCCGCTCTTTACAGTCATTAAAGGGGAGGGAGGGAGGGAGGGAGGGAGGGGAGGGAGGGAGGGAGGGAGGGAGGGAGGGAGGGAGGGAGGGAGGGAGGGAGGGAGGGAGGGAGGGAGGGAGGGAGGGGAGGGGATGGGATGGGAGGGGAGGGCTGACTTCTCAGAGCAGGGAGGGAGGGAGGGAGGGATGGAGGGAGGGAGGGGAGGGGAGGGCTGACTTCTCAGAGCAGGAGGGAGGGAGGGAGGGAGGGAGGGGAGGGCTGACTTCTCAGAGCATGAGGGAGGGAGGGAGGGAGGGAGGGGAGGGAGGGAGGGGAGGGCTGACTTCTCAGAGCAGGAGGGAGGGAGGGAGGGGCTGACTTCTCAGAGCAGGAGGGAGGGAGGGAGGGAGGGAGGGAGGGAGGGAGGGAGGGAGGGAGGGAGGGAGGGGAGGGCTGACTTCTCAGAGCGGGAGGGAGGGAGGGAGGGGAGGGCTGACTTCTCAGAGCAGGAGGGAGGGAGGGAGGGAGGGAGGGGAGGGGAGGGCTGACTTCTCAGAGCGGGAGGGAGGGAGGGCTGACTTCTCAGAGCGGGAGGGAGGGAGGGAGGGAGGGAGGGGAGGGCTGACTTCTCAGAGCGGGAGGGAGGGAGGGAGGGCTGACTTCTCAGAGCTGGAGGGAGGGAGGGGAGGGCTGACTTCTCAGAGCGGGAGGGAGGGAGGGAGGGGGGAGGGGAGTGGAGTGGAGGGCTGACTTCTCAGAGCAGGAGGGAGGGAGGGAGGGAGGGAGGGAGGGAGGGAGGGAGGGAGGGAGGGAGGGAGGGAGGGAGGGAGGGAGGGAGGGAGGGGAGGGCTGACTTCTCAGAGCGGGCGGGAGGGAGGGAGGGCTGACTTCTCAGAGCGGGAGGGAGGGAGGGCTGACTTCTCAGAACAGGCAGGCAGGCAGGGAGGGAGGGAGGGAGGGAGGGAGGGAGGGAGGGAGGGAGGGAGGGAGGGAGGGAGGGAGGGAGGGAGGGAGGGAGGGGAGGGGAGGGCTGGGTGTTAATTTTTGACAAATAACAATCCTGTCTTTGATCTCAGTCCCACTGAATGTGATGAACTAAATAGTGGGGGGAGGGAGGGAGGGAGGGAGGGAGGAGAGGGAGGGGAGGGGAGGGGAGGGGAGGGGAGGGGAGGGGAGGGGAGGGGAGGGGAGGGGAGGGGAGGGGAGGGGAGGGGAGGGCTGACTTCTCAGAGCGGGAGGGAGGGAGGGAGGGAGGGCTGACTTCTCAGAGCTGGAGGGATGGAGGGAGGGAGGGAGGGAGGGAGGGAGGGGAGGGCTGACTTCTCAGAGCGGGAGGGAGGGAGGGAGGGCTGACTTCTCAGAGCTGGAGGGAGGGAGGGGAGGGCTGACTTCTCAGAGCGGGAGGGAGGGAGGGAGGGGGGAGGGGAGTGGAGCGGAGGGCTGACTTCTCAGAGCAGGAGGGAGGGAGGGAGGGAGGGAGGGAGGGAGGGAGGGAGGGAGGGAGGGAGGGAGGGAGGGAGGGAGGGGAGGGCTGACTTCTCAGAGCGGGCGGGAAGGAGGGAGGGCTGACTTCTCAGAGCGGGAGGGAGGGAGGGCTGACTTCTCAGAGCGGGAGGGAGGGAGGGAGGGAGGGAGGGAGGGGAGGGGAGGGGAGGGGAGGGGAGGGGAGGGGAGGGGAGGGGAGGGGAGGGGAGGGGAGGGGAGGGCTGACTTCTCAGAGCAGGAGGGAGGGTGGGAGTGAGGGAGGGAGGGAGGGAGGGAGGGAGGGAGGGGAGGGGAGGGCTGACTTCTCAGAGCAGGAGGGAGGGAGGGAGGGAGGGAGGGAGGGAGGGAGGGAGGGAGGGAGGGAGGGAGGGGAGGGCTGACTTCTCAGAGCGGGCGGGAAGGAGGGAGGGCTGACTTCTCAGAGCGGGAGGGAGGGAGGGCTGACTTCTCAGAGCGGGAGGGAGGGAGGGAGGGAGGGAGGGAGGGAGGGAGGGGAGGGGAGGGGAGGGGAGGGGAGGGGAGGGGAGGGGAGGGGAGGGGAGGGGAGGGCTGACTTCTCAGAGCAGGAGGGAGGGTGGGAGTGAGGGAGGGAGGGAGGGAGGGAGGGAGGGAGGGAGGGAGGGAGGGAGGGAGGGAGGGAGGGAGGGAGGGATGGAGGGGAGGGCTGACTTCTCAGAGCATGAGGGAGGGAGGGAGGGGAGGGAGGGAGGGGAGGGCTGACTTCTCAGAGCAGGAGGGAGGGAGGGAGGGGCTGACTTCTCAGAGCAGGAGGGAGGGAGGGAGGGAGGGAGGGAGGGAGGGAGGGAGGGAGGGAGGGAGGGAGGGAGGGAGGGAGGGGAGGGCTGACTTCTCAGAGCGGGAGGGAGGGAGGGAGGGGAGGGCTGACTTCTCAGAGCAGGAGGGAGGGAGGGAGGGAGGGAGGGAGGGGAGGGCTGACTTCTCAGAGCAGGAGGGAGGGTGGGAGTGAGGGAGGGAGGGAGGGAGGGGAGGGGAGGGCTGACTTCTCAGAGCAGGAGGGAGGGAGGGAGGGGAGGGCTGACTTCTCAGAGCATGAGGGAGGGAGGGAGGGGAGGGAGGGAGGGGAGGGCTGACTTCTCAGAGCATGAGGGAGGGAGGGAGGGGAGGGAGGGAGGGGAGGGCTGACTTCTCAGAGCGGGAGGGAGGGAGGGAGGGAGGGAGGGTGGGAGTGAGGGAGGGAGGGAGGGAGGGAGGGAGGGAGGGAGGGAGGGAGGGAGGGAGGGAGGGAGGGAGGGAGGGAGGGATGGAGGGGAGGGCTGACTTCTCAGAGCATGAGGGAGGGAGGGAGGGAGGGAGGGAGGGGAGGGCTGACTTCTCAGAGCGGGCGGGAGGGAGGGAGGGCTGACTTCTCAGAGCGGGAGGGAGGGAGGGCTGACTTCTCAGAACAGGCAGGCAGGCAGGGAGGGAGGGAGGGAGGGAGGGAGGGAGGGAGGGAGGGAGGGAGGGAGGGAGGGAGGGAGGGAGGGAGGGAGGGAGGGAGGGAGGGGAGGGGAGGGCTGGGTGTTAATTTTTGACAAATAACAATCCTGTCTTTGATCTCAGTCCCACTGAATGTGATGAACTAAATAGTGGGGGGAGGGAGGGAGGGAGGGAGGGAGGAGAGGGAGGGGAGGGGAGGGGAGGGGAGGGGAGGGGAGGGGAGGGGAGGGGAGGGGAGGGGAGGGGAGGGGAGGGGAGGGGAGGGGAGGGGAGGGGAGGGGAGGGCTGACTTCTCAGAGCGGGAGGGAGGGAGGGAGGGCTGACTTCTCAGAGCTGGAGGGATGGAGGGAGGGAGGGAGGGAGGGAGGGGAGGGCTGACTTCTCAGAGCGGGAGGGAGGGAGGGAGGGCTGACTTCTCAGAGCTGGAGGGAGGGAGGGGAGGGCTGACTTCTCAGAGCGGGAGGGAGGGAGGGAGGGGGGAGGGGAGTGGAGCGGAGGGCTGACTTCTCAGAGCAGGAGGGAGGGAGGGAGGGAGGGAGGGAGGGAGGGAGGGAGGGAGGGAGGGAGGGGAGGGCTGACTTCTCAGAGCGGGCGGGAAGGAGGGAGGGCTGACTTCTCAGAGCGGGAGGGAGGGAGGGCTGACTTCTCAGAGCGGGAGGGAGGGAGGGAGGGAGGGAGGGAGGGAGGGAGGGAGGGAGGGAGGGGAGGGGAGGGGAGGGGAGGGGAGGGGAGGGGAGGGGAGGGGAGGGGAGGGCTGACTTCTCAGAGCAGGAGGGAGGGTGGGAGTGAGGGAGGGAGGGAGGGAGGGAGGGGAGGGGAGGGCTGACTTCTCAGAGCAGGAGGGAGGGAGGGAGGGAGGGAGGGAGGGAGGGAGGGAGGGAGGGAGGGAGGGAGGGAGGGAGGGGAGGGCTGACTTCTCAGAGCGGGCGGGAAGGAGGGAGGGCTGACTTCTCAGAGCGGGAGGGAGGGAGGGCTGACTTCTCAGAGCGGGAGGGAGGGAGGGAGGGAGGGAGGTTGGGAGGGGAGGGGAGGGGAGGGGAGGGGAGGGGAGGGGAGGGGAGGGGAGGGGAGGGGAGGGGAGGGGAGGGCTGACTTCTCAGAGCAGGAGGGAGGGTGGGAGTGAGGGAGGGAGGGAGGGAGGGAGGGAGGGAGGGAGGGAGGGAGGGATGGAGGGGAGGGCTGACTTCTCAGAGCATGAGGGAGGGAGGGAGGGGAGGGAGGGAGGGGAGGGCTGACTTCTCAGAGCAGGAGGGAGGGAGGGAGGGGCTGACTTCTCAGAGCAGGAGGGAGGGAGGGAGGGAGGGAGGGAGGGAGGGAGGGAGGGAGGGAGGGAGGGAGGGAGGGAGGGAGGGAGGGAGGGAGGGAGGGGAGGGCTGACTTCTCAGAGCGGGAGGGAGGGAGGGAGGGGAGGGCTGACTTCTCAGAGCAGGAGGGAGGGAGGGAGGGAGGGAGGGAGGGGAGGGCTGACTTCTCAGAGCAGGAGGGAGGGTGGGAGTGAGGGAGGGAGGGAGGGAGGGGAGGGGAGGGCTGACTTCTCAGAGCAGGAGGGAGGGAGGGAGGGGAGGGCTGACTTCTCAGAGCATGAGGGAGGGAGGGAGGGGAGGGAGGGAGGGGAGGGCTGACTTATCAGAGCATGAGGGAGGGAGGGAGGGGAGGGAGGGAGGGGAGGGCTGACTTCTCAGAGCAGGAGGGAGGGAGGGAGGGGCTGACTTCTCAGAGCAGGAGGGAGGGAGGGAGGGAGGGAGGGAGGGAGGGAGGGAGGGAGGGAGGGAGGGAGGGAGGGAGGGGAGGGCTGACTTCTCAGAGCGGGAGGGAGGGAGGGAGGGGAGGGCTGACTTCTCAGAGCAGGAGGGAGGGAGGGAGGGAGGGAGGGAGGGAGGGGAGGGCTGACTTCTCAGAGCAGGAGGGAGGGTGGGAGTGAGGGAGGGAGGGAGGGAGGGGAGGGGAGGGCTGACTTCTCAGAGCAGGAGGGAGGGAGGGAGGGGAGGGCTGACTTCTCAGAGCATGAGGGAGGGAGGGAGGGGAGGGAGGGAGGGGAGGGCTGACTTCTCAGAGCAGGAGGGAGGGAGGGAGGGGCTGACTTCTCAGAGCAGGAGGGAGGGAGGGAGGGAGGGATGGAGGGAGGGAGGGAGGGAGGGAGGGGAGGGCTGACTTCTCAGAGCGGGAGGGAGGGAGGGAGGGGAGGGCTGACTTCTCAGAGCAGGAGGGAGGGAGGGAGGGAGGGAGGGAGGGAGGGAGGGAGGGAGGGAGGGAGGGAGGGAGGGAGGGAGGGAGGGGAGGGCTGACTTCTCAGAGCAGGAGGGAGGGAGGGAGGGAGGGAGGGAGGGAGGGAGGGAGGGAGGGAGGGAGGGAGGGGAGGGGAGGGGAGGGGAGGGGAGGGGAGGGGAGGGGAGGGCTGACTTCTCAGAGCGGGAGGGAGGGAGGGCTGACTTCTCAGAGCAGGAGGGAGGGAGGGAGGGAGGGAGGGGAGGGGAGGGCTGACTTCTCAGAGCAGGAGGGAGGGAGGGAGGGAGGGAGGGAGGGAGGGAGGGGAGGGGAGGGGAGGGGAGGGGAGGGGAGGGGAGGGGAGGGGAGGGGAGGGGAGGGCTGACTTCTCAGAGCGGGAGGGAGGGAGGGAGGGCTGACTTCTCAGAGCTGGAGGGAGGGAGGGAGGGAGGGGAGGGCTGACTTCTCAGAGCGGGAGGGAGGGAGGGAGGGGAGTGGAGTGGTGGGCTGACTTCTCAGAGCAGGAGGGAGGGAGGGAGGGAGGGAGGGAGGGAGGGAGGGAGGGAGGGAGGGAGGGAGGGGAGGGGAGGGGAGGGCTGACTTC